>NC_042616.1:425692523-426004185 GCF_901001135.1 Rhinatrema bivittatum
ACATCTTTACTTTGCCACCTACCTGCCTGCGCGATCGAACATGCTGCCGCTGCTGGCTCCCCGGATCTCGCTGCCACCCCCGGACCCCGCTGCTGCCTACCCGCCGCTCCCGGATCCTGCTGCTGCCCCCCCGCTGCCGCCCCCCCCCCCCCCCGCTGCCGCTGCCCCGGACCCCCCGGACCCCGCTGCTGCCTACCCGCCGCTCCCGGATCCTGCTGCCGCCCCCCCCCCCCCCCGCTGCCGACCCGCCCGTGCGATTTTGGCGCTCATCCAGGCAGGGGAGGGAGGGAGGAAGGGAGAAGGGACTACCGGATGCCGCTGATGGCTGCCCGCCGCCCACCGGCCGCCTGGACCCACGGCCCTCCGACAGGTATTTAAAATTGTTTTATTTTTTTATATAACACACAGGTTTTTTGTTTTTTACACTTTTTACACTTACCATAGCAGGCCCGAGCCTTGCTACTTTTTCGTTTGTTTTTTTTTGCCCTGGTCCCGTCCGGTCTCCTGCAGCCCCGTCCGGTCCGGACGGGGCTGCAGGAGACCGGACGGGACCAGGGCGGGTAAGCAATGTTTTTACCCTACACTACACTACACTAACTCCTACTAGGGGGAGGCGGTAAACTAGCAGGTTAAGGCCGCGGCAGAACAGCGGGTTACGGAGGAGATAATATCAGCGCCCGTTACAGTATCGCAGGGGAATAGCTAATTCCTTCATTATACAGCTTTTTCGTTCATTTACATGCCGGGTGCGGAAAGGGTTATGCGTCTGTTTTCAGAAGCGATACGGACGCGTGAAACTGGACACTGTATCGCCGAACTGCCTTGCGCGCCCGAATTGTGCGCTACGAGCACGTTACAGACGGGCAATCCTCGAGCGGACGATACTGGATCGAGCTGCTAGTTGTAGCAGTAGGGGATGTCATAGATCGGGGAAGGCTTGTAGAAATAGCCATGTCTTGAGTTTCTTTCTGAAAGTTTGTGTGCAAAGTTCCTGTCTAAGGTCTGTGGGCATGTTGTTCCAGATGGTTGGTGCTGCTGCCGAGAAGGCTCGATCTTTAGTGGATGAAAGATGTGTGAATTTGGCTGGGGGGGGGGGGGGGTGTAGCGTACCTTTGTATGCTTCTCTAATGGGTCTGGTAGAGAAGTGCAGCGTGAGAGGGATGTGTAAGTCGATGGGTGTACTGTTGTATATAGCTTTATGGATGATGGTGAGACATTTGTGTAGAATTCTGAAGTTTACTGGGAGCCAATGTAGGTTTTTCAGGATAGGTGTGATGTAGTCTCTTCTATTGGAGTTTGTTAAAATTCTGGCAGCCGAGTTTTGTAGCATCTGTAGTGGTTTGGTGGAAGAGGCGGGGAGGCCTAGCAGAATGGAATTGCAGTAATCCAATTTGGAGAATATAATGGCCTGGAGTACCGATCTGAAGTCTTGAAAATACAGTAGTGGTTTGAGTCTTTTTAATACCTGCAGCTTGAAGAAGCAGTCTTTGGTTGTGATCAACCCCCCCCCCCCAAAAAAAAAAAAACAACAAAAAAACCTGCACCCACATTTCTGTAAACAAACACTCTGCTTACAAAAACGCCCTCAAGAATGAGAGCACAGCAAGCCTATCGTGTTTCCTCTTATTCTTCTGCGTCGGGAGGGATGCCCACAAATTCAAAGAGGAAAATCTAAAAATTAACAAAAGGACTGTATAAGAAATAGTAATGGTACAGAGTCAATACAGGTAGATGCACACATACATTTTACCTTTAGACGGATTTCTTAAGTTCCAGGCATGGAGTGCGTTCGAGCAAGGTTCAAGGACAGCTTAAAAGCTGTCAAAACTCGCGCCAACCGAGTGATCGAGTGATCGAACATAGATCGAATATTAAACATTCCCGTAACTTGGCCCCCCTAGTGGATCATTGGTTATCACGCTCTCACACAATTTCTGATTTATTCTTTTTTGTTTTAGAAATTGTGACACCTCCATTACGTGGTGGTGATTTTGATCTTTTACTGACGCGTTGTGAACAAAGGTGGATACACCGGTTAGACTGTGTGATTCCCAAGGGCCTTAATAAAGAAATCGAATGGTTTCATTTTACATAATTTTGATAGGCTGCAGCTGATACCACCTCAGCTGCGATAGGTTGGCTCTTTCTCTTTTCTGATTGGTCTTTGAAATCTGGTTGGCGCGAGTTTTGACAGCTTTTAAGCTGTCCTTGAACCTTGCTCGAACGCACTCCATGCCTGGAACTTAAGAAATCCGTCTAAAGGTAAAATGTATGTGTGCATCTACCTGTATTGACTCTGTACCATTACTATTTCTTATACAGTCCTTTTGTTAATTTTTAGATTTTCCTCTTTGAATTTGTGGGCATCCCTCCCGACGCAGCCGCTGGCGAAACACGGGACCGTGTCGGGGGACCCCGTGTGCATGAAAAATTGCGCTGTATAACATTGGAGTTGCCGATTTGTGAATAAATAAGACTTTCAACTTATATACCAGTCTGAAGTATCGTGACTGTATTACACAATATTAGCATTCGTGGTGGATTTTTACATAACTATTTTGAATGCTATCCATATGCTCGGTTTGCTTGTGGTTTGTTCTTCCTCTTATTCTTCACCATACAAAGAATATTCAAATTTTGGAGTCACCTCAGTAACAGCAACACAAACTCCCTCCACTGCCAGGCACATTGTGAAATACCAAACCCTTAAAAAAAAACAACCAAACCAGCGGATATGAAGTAAATTTAGCACATCAAAAGAGCACCCACTTCCAGAACTAAAGTAGGAACAACTGCATCTATAAAAAGGCAGCACTGCAAATACTGCAGCAGGCTCTAGAACACCAATACAGCTCCTACTGGGAGGTGAGGACCGGAAAACAAAACGTTGGACTGATCCCTACAGAGAATCCCTCACCAGCTCCAGAATCGGGGAACCACAAACTAGAAAGCTGCAGACAAAACCTGAATTAGAAGCAGGACTCTGAATGTAATTCAGCACTGGAGACATAGAAACAGAAATGCATTTCCCCCGTGCAGTGCGCAAAATGCAAAACGATCACAGCACTGCACGTTTCCTAAAGCTGACAGAGAAAAAGAAAGCCTTCCCACAAAAAAAGAGTAATCAGGAAAGACTCTTTGTCTAGTCCTGGGACAAACAGCAGCTATACTAAACAAAATATTTATTGGTTGCTTTTAATATTTTTTTTCCCCATCCTACCAAATAAAACCCACCCAGGGCGGGTTACAAACCGATACGCACAATGCAAACACATAAAGGCGTGAAACAGTATGACTGGAGACAATGCGGAACACCTCCAGAATCCTGGACTTGCTCTGTTATTGTCCTTACAGTTCCTCCTTTGTAATTCTTTTCTGCTATCCTTTTTTTTTTTTTTGTAACACATGCATGGACTGTTTGTTACGCCAAAGGGGAGGGAGCGAGCCTGCTGCTAGCTATAGCGCTGGTGCCACCTTAGCCTGCAGCTCGGCGGAGGGGGAATGTAGGTGAAAGGTGAGGGACTGCAGTAGTCCTGGCACCCAGCCTGGCGGCTTCCTTCTGCAGACTGGGCTGGTCATGCCTGCGACCGCAAGAAGAGCCGCGATTACAAACGTTTGCTCCTCTCCAGATCCGCTCCGCTGCTCTTGAGCTGGAGGGAGAGGGGGGGGGGAGCTTGTGCCCTGTCCGATCCCCATTCCTCTCAAGCTGCTCTCCCTCTGACTGTGTGTAGATACAGGCTTGTAAATAAAAATAATCATCTGACTCGGGATAGGAGATGAAATAAAACACAGATCGCCTCCCACCTCCGTTAATTTAAAAAAAAAAAAAAAAAAAAAATAGACACAACCATCCACTAGGGTAAAAGAGCTAAGCAGTTCACAGAGAGGAGACCGAGCATCAGTAAACTGTGCTCATATCGATGACTTTATGTAGGAACCCCCCCCCCCGGGACCCACCATGCTGATCCTTGACCTGGACTACGATGATGATTTATACCAGATTAAAGGCATGTAAACCAGCAGGATCCGTGCCAGACAGATCCCAGTTTCCTGGTTTGGATGCGGATTCTCTTAGTCGATGACACTTGTGCATGAGGAAGGGGCAGCATCTTCTCTAGCTCTATGGAATAGACCAGCACTGGCCAGGGCAAGCCCACTTTCCCGAGAAGTACAAGCCCGTCTTTCAGTTACTCATTTCTCCTTGCCCATTGCCCCGTCCCAAAACACCCTCAGGGTTAAAAATGCTGGCACCGGCCATTCCCTCCCCAGCCTGCTGATTTGACCCGCGCCTTTCCGTTTGCATTTCTCGGGAAACGTCGTCGTTATTGACCCGGGTTGTCTCCGCCGAGGCTTACTCCAGACACTGCCGCAAGATGCACGCGGTTCGAGGGCCGAGCAAGCAGAGGCGGAACTTAGCCCAGAGGAACGCGAGCAAGCCCGGATCGGGAAGTCGAAAACAGAGACAGCAGAGCAGCAGACCCTGGCGAGCAACCTAAGAACTTCAATAGTAAAAAAAAACCCAAAACCTGACGGGTCTACTCCTGCCTTGCAGCTACTGCTAACAAACCCTTTTCCCGGGAGAGGTGGAGTGGGGTGGGGATCTGGCCACTGCTGGAGCTCAGGAAGGCCACGCACGGTACCTGTCGGGCTGGGGTCAGGGTGCCGTCCACATCAAAGAGGCACAGGGTGCTGCCGCCGCCGCCGCTTCGGTGTTTCCGCAGCTCCGGGCCCGCCATAGCCTCCCGCTCGGCCGCTGTGAGCGGGCAATGAATGGAGAGAGGGCGTGGAGGGGGCAGGTCTGCACGTACGGGGGGGTGTGGGCCCCGCCAGAGCCAATGGGGAGAGCGCCGGGATCGCACGGGCGCCGCCTCCCGAACTTTACAACTGAAGGTCAAGAAAGCCTCTCCTCAGCCCTACTGTCCCCTCCCTGCAGTTTACAGCTGTTAAATGTGCAACGGGTTAATATGTTACACTACAAACACATCTGCTCTCTGGAAACACACCGAGCTCCTTTCAGATGTTTTTTTGCTATGCTGAGATCTGTTCCCCACCCCGCCGATTCTTGGTTGACAGCTGTCTCATTAGCTGTCATCGAAAAAAAAAAAAAAGAAAAAAGCATTCACACTGAATAAGGAGGTCCTCACTGCCAGGGAAGATAAACATACCCCGGGCCTTTCCATTTCCGGTCATCCTGAGATCGTCCAATATTTGAGTGGAGAAGTAGCCTAGGGGTTAGAGCAGCAGGCTACAAGCCAGGGTTTCAATCCTGCTGCTGCTTCTTGTGATGTTGGCAATTCATTTCACTCTCCCATTTCCACAGGCACAAAATTACATGCCAATACAAGTTAAAAACAAACAAACAAACAAAACAACTGTGTGCTGGTTTCCAGCACCCATTTTTAACACTAAGGTTAAATTTTGTTTAACTCCCCAGGCAGTAAACTAATCTTATGCAAATGCACCCGGAGTTTAAAAATGAACAAAAACTGCCCCAGACCTGTAAATACACCTGGATGCACCTTAGTCACAATTTCTTTTGCTTTCAGTACCATGGCCGCATGCTCTCTGTAGAAGTATAGAGAGTCTAAAAGATCTCTACTAAGGAGGATTGTTCCATTTGTCACAGAGTAGTATTGTGGGTTAGAGCCTGAATGGCTTGGAGCCTGAATGGAGAGCTCCCCACCTTCCAAATATATAAATCCATGCCACCATTTTAGTGTGTGGACTCTTTTAGTTATCTCTTGCATGTTCACTATGCTTGCTCCTGTTTTGTTTAGTTTTCTTAGAGAAGGACTCTTGAGCTCCTATGGATGAGGCTTGGGTATGTTAAAGTGGAAAGGGTGCCTTTGCCTAACCTTCCTATGTTTTTGGAAACCTTTTGGAGTAGGAAGCTGTTCCACTCTTCCTTTCTCTATTTTTGGTTACCCCTTATTACGGTTTTACTTTTTCCAACATGCTTGAGCACCCCAGGGCCCAGGAGCTCAGTAAATGCTTTGCTATCTAAGAGGAGTGGTGCCTCTCAACCAGAGAGCATGGGTGAACTATTATTAGTCCTGGTGGAGGAATGAATGTGGGTTCATTCCTGGGGAGGAGGTGGGGGTGACAAAGATACGTGGCACCCATCTGGCGTAAACCACAAGAACATCATCAGGATGCTGAAGAAAAGAGTATGGAGGTACCCTCCAGGTACCAATTGTTATGGTTAAGCGGTGTTTGGTGGATCCTTGGGTACTGTGGCAGATGACCACGCCCACGGGGAGGAGCCCCATGAGGAGCCACAGTACTGGGCTAGACTCAGAACGCACAAACACAGTTAGTTCTTTATTATACAGCTTGAAGGGTACCACCAAAAGTGGCAGTAGTGAGTCAGTCTGGTAATAGCAGTCTCAGGGACCTCAGTAGAGGGAGCCCTTCTCACCCCGTTGGTATAGGGAGGTTCCGAAGCAGGTTTCTCAGCAAGGTAGTGCTGTGGATGAGATAGACTGAGAGTTAGAGTACTCACTAGGTGTTTGCTGTAGGTATGCGATTCCACCAGGTTGAAGAAGAAAGTGTAGGCACCAAGGCAGGGAGAGCAGGCCCTCGAGGAGCGAATACCTGTTCCCTGTAAGGCACCTGAAAAAAGCAGAGGGCCCCCGAGGAGTGGGTACCCAGGTTAGCAGTTAACCCGGAGGGCAGAGAGAGAGCTTCCAGCGGCAGCACGGAAGCAGCAGAGTAGCATAGACAGGAACGGAGTCCTTGCTAACTCAGAGAGAGATAGCAGGAAGGGGTTTAAATACCCCTCCCAGGATGAAGTTATCGAGGAGGCTGGTCCAGAGCTTCCCGCTCTGGACTCTTTAAATCTCCCTGGTGTGGCGCACACACGTGCGCTAGCAGGCAGCAGGGGCGGAGCCTGACGTCGGCGGTGTTCCTGCTGCAAAGCAAGGCCTGCAGACCCGAGAAGACGATGTGGCGCGTTGTGGGCATCCCCAGTGGCCCACAGTGGGTTGAGCGCGGCTGCGACCAAGGAGGTAAGCATGGTCAGTCGCGACTCCTGTGGCCGACGGGCATAACACCAATGGAAGGTAAAAAAGGGGTCAAGTTCTCTGTATTCTTTCCCTGGTCAGAGAAATAGTGGGAGTTTTTCATGATGGGATTGTAGTTGTGGGTAATTGGGTGTGGGGTAGTTAAAATATTTTTAAAAATTATGTTTACATATCAGAGAGGCTTCACAAAATGTACTATGTATGTACCCTTTTTCACAGAACGATATGTATAACAAATGTCCAATGTGGAAAACCAAGCTAAAACACCATAAATGTCCAATTCCACACATTAATTCTTAATAGAATAAAGATCTAACATGCGTGCGCCAATGTGGTTCATATTGTTAGGACCTTCATATTTAGGGCAATACCATATGATGCTTCATACAGCAACACACTCATTGCTAAGCCCCATAATATAATCATCAGTCCTAATTTATTTATAACTCATTTTTATGAAAATTTTAAAAAAAATTATAATTGAAAAACTGATTACTTATCTTCTGAATCCCAATGCCCAGATCGTAAAATCCACAAAACTTTCACTTATTCAATCTTTCCATGCTGAGACTGTTATGTTATACTCACGCTGCCCATCCATCAATGCCCTACTCGGACTGGGTTTCGATAGTCAAGCCTTCTTCACATGGATGACTCAATTTGCACTATTTTTCATACATGCATTCCCGGCTCTTCTGTATATAAAAGATTTGATATGGTAACTATGTTTATTCATTTTTCATCTATAATACCACTAGAGAGTTCCAACACTTTTTTAGAGTGGATAGGTAGGTGAAACAATCTCTTACAATAATACCAATCTCTATCCAAATTTACATTCTTCCACTGTCGCTGAATTTTACACCAAAGTTATTGTTCATGGAAAGTGACCATCATACTAGGCATCATCAATGTAACTTTGTACTGTAGATTTTGTCTTATATATAATCATCAGCCACTGGTGACAATCGTGAGATATCCACCTCAATTTTTTAACTAGTTTTTAATATGCCAAAATTACTTTAAAAAGTCCATATATGGATAACTTATCGTTAATAGCTCAGTGGTTCTCGTACCACTCATTTCATTCTAGATGGTCGGTCTTCACTGCACTTTTTCGTGAGGCTATTCTTTAGAAATCTTTCAACTTTCAGCTATTTGCCTTGCCATACTCCCATTTTTTCTGACAATCTTCGTCCAGTCTCCCAACACGGAGAACTACAAGGAGGCAAAACGCCGATTCGCCATATTGCAAAATGTTCCCTTGACAAAGGACTAGTAGGTCCGAAACACTGTTCCGTGTCGGGAGACTGGACGAAGATTGTCAGAAAAAAATGGGAGTACGGCAAGGCAAATAGTTGAAAGATTTCTAAAGAATGGCCTCACGAAAAAGTGCAGTGAAGACCGACCATCTAGAATGAAATGAGTGGTACGAGAACCACTGAGCTATTAACGATAAGTTATCCATATATGGACTTTTTAAAGTAATTTTGGCATATTAAAAACTAGTTAAAAAATTGAGGTGGATATCTCACGATTGTCACCAGTGACTGATGATTATATATAAGACAAAATCTACAGTACAAAGTTACATTGATGATGCCTAGTATGATGGTCACTTTCCAAGAACAATAACTTTGGTGTAAAATTCAGCGTCAGTGGAAGAATGTAAATTTGGATAGAGATTGGTATTATTGTAAGAGATAGTATTCATTTTTCATATCATAATTAATGGGGGGACAAGTTTAAACTTATTTCCCTGAATAGCAGGAAGTATATCCAATCCTATTAAGAGGAAGCGATTGTTACATTTTCTTAAAGAAATTATGGTTTATAGTTTATTCAAATGTATATACTGCAAACATCATAAATGTTGTAGCGATTTACACATAAAATATACATAATCAAAACAACAGAAGGAACTCAGAAAATCAACAATTATAACGCAAACTATGGAGCCAAATAAGCTTTTTTAAACAAGAACGTATTCAAAGCCCTCTCAAAGGACTTGACCCAAAGTTCTGTCCTAATCTCATTTGGGAGAGGGTTCAACCAAATAGGGCCTGCAGCTGAAAAGGCCCTGTCCTGAGAGATACTGAAGCAGGCAAAGTTTACTGGAACTTGCAAGCATAGATAGGATTTTTGCAGAGAACCCACTTATCTCGTTCTGAACATGAGAGGAGATTGGGTGGGTCAAGTGTTTGCAGCACCAGGCGTGTCCAGGTCTAGAGGTGCCTGTGTAGGTATAAAGTTGCAGACTAGACACCAAGGCAGATATGTTATGTTACACTGTGGTCTCTTTTCCCAACATTTCCTTTTGGGAAATATATATATATATATTCCTTAATATTAATTCCAGTTCTCTCTATGTAGAGCTTGCCCACCATGTAGGAACGTGTCACGTCTTATTGAATTGCAATCTGATACTGATGACATCACATCCAGAGCAGATCGAATAATCTGATCCTTAATGTTTTTTGCCATGTGGCTAAGAAAGCATAGGTGGCTCCTAGAAAACTTGAATAGCCAGTCAAAATACTGTATTTCTTTATAATCTGACAAATTTGTGGGGTGGCTCAATTTCATGTTTGTCTAGTCAGATTTTGCTTGACTATCTGTTGTAATAACAAGCCACGGTTCAGATACAAAGCCCTCTGAAAGGCTTGCTTTACAAGGATAACCCAGAGAAAGAAAATAATATGCCCTGAACTTGGTTTGTTTCTTAAATTCTTCTACTTTTTTCTTTATTAACTTTTTATTTGACAACCACCACCACAGACAGAAAACCAGTGGAATTATACATAACCTCAATCCATCAGAGACATTATTTCAACAGTGGGACATACAGAAAAAAAGCAGCGGCCAGGATGACTCATGTAAACAGGTTAATTCATTACCAACATATTGCCAATATTTTCTCCATATCTTATCAAATTTGTCATCCTTTCCCCTCAAGGAATATGTAATTTTCTCAATCAAAACAATTTCAAACCACTGTTTTTTCTAATGTGATATACTCAGGATATGTTTCCAAAACAGTGCAATTGTGTGCCTGGCTGCATAAATATATTATTTCATTAAAGGCCTATCCCTGACAGGCATATCCAGACAATCCCCCTTCCACAAATCCAGCAAACATAATGTGGGTATGAGAGATATAGAAAAGTTTAATCTCATCTGCTTTCCCCCAGAGAGAGTGTACCTTGGGACATGACCACCACATGTGGACATGAGCCCATCCATTCCACATCCTCTCCAACACTGCATGAGTGAGTCAATAGAAAAACATTTGAAAAGGTTGGATATCTGTATGTTCGGTGAAGAAGCTGTACCATCATTTCCACTCCTTCCGAACACATGGAGCCCGAATGTGCTTCCTGCCAGCTAACAACCCAATCTTCCTCATCTAGGGAAAGTCTTCATTCCATTTGTCAATGAGGGACTGTATTCTTCTCAACAACACATCAGTATCCATATGGTGTCCATGCAGCTGTGAAATATTTTTCCCCTTGAAGAGTGTAATCACTAAGAAACTGTTCCACTAGGTTAGGAAAACGAGGAATCCATCCCCTGCCCACCACCCTCTCCAGTGCAGCCAGAACCTGAAGGTATAATGAATGAGTATTATGATCTAACCGGTACTTATCCCTCGATTCCACCAAAAGGAAATACCGAATTGTCATTCCAAAACTGCCACACAAACCGTAAACCACATTGATGCCAGAGTTCCATGTCCAGAGAAAAGGCCCAACAGGAAATCTTACGGTTCTTCGCCACTGAACTGTCTGTGCCAGAATGGGACTTATCTCTAACAATATGACGCACCGTGGGAGAACTGCCAGGCATAGTCAGCAACCAGGGAAGATCCACCCCCCTCTCAGCCTGTGCCTTTTCCAATTGCAGCCTTGTGGAGAAATAAGAGTACCTGAACCAGTCCCTTACACAAGCAATCCAAGCGGCTCAATAATAACTTTGCACATCTGGAAGGCCCCTTAGATCTATATAACGTTGCCAAGCCAATACGGGCCACCCTGCTTGCCATATGAAATTGCTCATCTGATTATTTAGGGATGTATATACCGACTGAGGGACCCAACTTGGGATGTGCTGGAACAGATAAAGAACAAGTTAATTTTAAGCATATTAATACGACCCTTCCCCATGAAAGTCCCAAAGTTCTTTCTTAATCTGTGTTAACACTGGCTCATAATTTAATTTATATGAAATGTAAGCAATATCTTCACACCCAAATAAACATTTTTTTCAACTGTCTTAAAGGTGGCCAAGCGATGGGAAACAGCACACCTATAATTCACTAAAAGCAATTCTAACGTCCTATAATGTATGTGGTAACCAGACACTACCCCATAATCAGACAAAAGTTTAATTAAAGCAGGAGCAGAAATCCCTGCCTGGGACGGGAAGAAAAAGACATCATCAGCATATAATGAGATTTTATGTTCCTCGCCATCTATCTTAAAACCCTCAATCTGCCTACAAACCCTATCAGCCTGCGCCAGAGGTTCTATGGCCATATCAAAAAGGGTAGGAGAGACGGTGCACCCCTGCCTTGGTGCATTCCAAATTATAAAAGGAGAAGTCAATATTAACCAAAACCAAACCAATGCCCAGGGAAAGGTATACATTGCCTGAATCCACCGTATAAATTCACATGGCAGAAATTCTTCAACCTCAGAACATAATCTTCGCAAACAGAACAATTGTCCAACAGGTAGATTCTTCTTAAATTGCGTTGGATGAAAACTCTGATAAAGTAAAAGATTTCTTCTCTCATTCGGTTTCCGAAAAAGACTAGTTTTTAGTTGCCCATCTTCCTTCACAATTAAAATAATCTAAAAAAATAATATATCTTATATGATGGTGTTATAATGTGAGTTGGTTGTGAACCCTGGATCGTGATGAGAGCTGACTCCACCCACAGCGAGGAGCCCTGTGGGGACTCACCACGATAGGCGTAGCCTCAGCAGAGATGGACACAGAGAGCCTAGAGGTTTATTATGCAGCAATGAAGAGAAATACCCACTGAGTGGGGAGTAAGACACAGTCCAGAGTGGTAGAATTACCCAGTGACGAAACTCCTGGTGGTGGCCTGTGGAGCGGGGTTCGCCGAGGAATGTTTCCTCCAGATGGTACACCTCGATGCGTAGATCTGGTAGTGGCCCGCAGCGCGAGGTACGCCGAGAATCCACACAGTAGATGACAAGCGATGCAGGAGAAGCAGAGCAGGGTAACTGAAGTACTCACTCCGAAGTGTAGAAGAAGGTCTTGCTGCGGCAGGCACGGTAGTGACCCAAGACACAGGGTACACCGGAGATTCCATCAGCAGAGATGGTGGTAGCGGAATGTACTCACAAGCTGAGAGAAGTGGAGACTTCCACGAGGAAGGCCCTCCGAGGAGCGGATAGCCGAAACGCGGCAAGGCCTCTGAGGAGCAGGTACCTAAAGCGATCGTACTGGAATTCAGGAACAAGCAAAGCGTCTCTGAGGTAGTGGAATTCAGCAGGAAGGAAGTCCCGGGGAGAGCGGAATTAGGTAGGAGAATCCTTGCTAACTCGGAGGAGTGTAGTGCAGGGAGGGCTTAAATAGCCCTGCAGACCTGATGCCATCCAGAGGGCTGGCCCAGGGTTCCTGTCCTGGGCCCTTTAAATTAGTGGTCGACGGCAGCACGCACATCTTAGAAGAGTCAGGGGACGGGGCTTAGCCGGCGGCAGCGTTCCTGCCACGAGAGAAGGCCTTTTGTCCGTGGGGCAGGCCGCGCGGGGAAATGTCGCGCTGCTTGCCTCGCTGCTGGGCGACGCGGAACTGAAACTCGGCTGTGGAGGAAGGTGAGCGCAGTCGACCACGGCATCTGTGGCCGATCGGCGTAACAGATGGTAATTCAAAGTGAATTTCAAAGACTCATCTTGTTCATTCAACTAGCAATGGAACTCCAACAGAGATAATTCTGTTCTCTTCCACAAGAACATAAGCACATAAGAAGTTGCAAAACTGGGTCAGAGTGAGGGTTAATCAAGCCCAGCCTCCTGTTTCCAACAGTGGCCAATCCAAGTCACAAGTACCTGGCAAACACAAAGATGTCATCCAGATATCTTTTCCAACAAATCAAATTGATGATTATGATGGTCTTCTATGATAAAATATATTATGCCATTATAAGAACAAGATAAAACAGTGATTTGAATGCTTTTTGTGCGTTTATGCTTATATGCATTCAAGTCTGGAAGCTTTTCAGGGACAGAACTGTAAGTCATGCCAGCAATATTAAATGGGTTAATACCAAAGGACAGAGTCGGATTGAGAAGGAAATACTGGAACTGGAGGCAAAACACAGAAGCTTTCCAAAATGAAAGAATGTCTCAGAGCCCTTCAGGTTAATACAATTGAATGGTTCTAAGATGTACCAAGCAGAAACACTACAAACAAGGGAACAAAACAGATGTCTTGCTGGCTAGGGCGGTGCAGAAGTGTACCTCCCACACATTTATTCACAAGTTATGTACCCTCAGTGGTGATGAAAGGTATTTATTTATTTATTTGATGTTATTTATATTCTGCCTTTCAGACATTTCAAAGTGTCTATGATAACAGGAGCCTGGGGGACATAATTAGGTCGTATTACGAAGCGTTCTGTAGCAGATCTCACACATGTGACCATGATTCCGGCAAGGCTTTTTAAGTAAAGTTAAACTTCCATGCTTCGACGAGAGAACAGCGGGAAATTTGAAGGCCCCTACTTTTGAATTGGAGGTTCTGAAGGCTATAGGCAATTTAGTATCTGGCAAGAGTCCCAGACCTGATGAGTACTCAATTGACTTCTGCAAGAAGTGCAATACAACGCTTTTGCACAGCTTTAGAAATCTGTTTAATTACTTAAGAGATTTTTTGAGGTAATAGCCAAGTTAAATGATGCACATGTTATACTCATACAGAAGAAAGGGGGTGAAACCGAGATTGGGTCTTATAGGCCCATCTCATTAATTAATTCAGACATAAATATCCTGTCCAAGGTCCTGCCACTACAGCTGGAGCTGACAGTATTATGCTGCATATTACACATCCAGATCAGACAGGATTTATAAAAGGGAGGTGGTCGGCTAACAATACTAGAAGTCTCTTTAATATTATACAAATAGCTATAATATGTAAATTATCTGGGAGCAGTCCTTGCTTTGGATGTCAATAAGGTATTTGACAGAATCCAATAGCCTTACCTATTCAAGATTCGGACCAGGTTTGGATTTCCAGAGGAATCTAACCGATGGATCAGAACCTGCTTATATTTAGGGGAATGGAGTTTTGACAGCTGCTTTTATGATTGCAAGAGAACAAGACAGGGGCGTCTATTATCTCCTCTTCTTTTTGACATGGGGTTGCGTCCGTCGGTCTTCGACGGCTTTGCCCTGCCTACCTCTCCCTACTTGCGGCTCCTCCCGCTCACCTTGGACTGATGGCTGCTGCGGTGTCTGCTTGCCGTTCTCTCCAGCGTCCCTGGACCGGCTTTGGTGCTGCCTCCCGCCATTCTCCTTCAAGGTACCTCTAGGGCGCGCGTGCGCACGCCGCCCTCATCTTTAACTTCACGTTGGCGCGAACCTCAGGGGCGTCCCCCTGTTCTGACATCACAACTCCAGGGTATATCTGCTTACAGTATTTGCTAGCTCGTTGAGTTAGCAACAGGATTCGTATGGATGGAATTCGCTCTCCGTTCCTAAGTTACTCTGCCACTCCAGCTCTACCTGGAACTCTTACTACCCTTCGGGGTCTCTAACGGGGTACCCGCTCCTTGGGGGCCTCTCTGCTTCTTTCAGGTGCTATCAGGAAACCGGTACTCGCTCCTCGAGGGCCCATGTTCCCTGTGTCGCTGCCTGCTACCTCTACCCTTCTACTTGGAAGAACTAACTTACAGTCACCAACAGTGAGTACAGAAAACATCTCTCTCTACAGTACTGCTTCGCCAGAATCAGGTACTCGCTCCTCGAGGGCCCATGTTCCCTGTGTCGCTGCCTGCTACCTCTACCCTTCTACTTGGAAGAACTAATTTATAGTCACCATCAGTGAGTACAGAAAATATCTCTCTCTACAGTACTGCTTCGCCAGAATCAGGTACTTGCTCCTTGAAGGCCTGTCCTCTGCTCCGGTGCCAGACCTCTCATCTACTGCTAGTGATTACAATGCTACTGAGTCTCTCTGCTCTAAGGGATCAGGTACTCGCTCCTCGAGGGCCTGCTCTCCCTGCCTCGGAGCTCTCCTACTCTATTTGGGACTCTGAATGCTAATCTTATTGTGTGCTCATAACTCTCAGTCTCTTTCCACTACAGCACTGCTCTACAGAGGATCCGCTGTTCCAGCGTTCTGTGAGAGACGCGTCCAGCTGGGCTCTACAACCACTACTCACTACTGCCACCTCTGGTGGTTCCATAAACTGTTTAATAAAAGATTCAAATCTGTGTTTGTCTGTCCGGAGTTTAGCCTGACACTGTGGTCCCTCACGGGACTGCCCCCCGTGGGCGTGGTCAGCTGCCACAGTGTCCAAGGATCCACCCAAACACCATTAACACATGGCAAACCTGTAGCACAAAGTATTAGGGACTGTGGTAAGACAGAAGACATAAGAGTTTAAGGGAGAGAGCATATAACCTCATTATACATTGGCAATGTTTTAATATTTATGCTTAATTTAGAAAAGTTGGCTCTTATGTTCTATTTATTTGAAGAATTTGGAGCAATATCCGGTTATCAGATTAATTATGGGAAATCTGAGATTCTTTCCTTAGTTAATAAACCTAGACTTCTTAAATACCTAGGAAGATTCAGTCTTGTACAGGAGAGATTTATTCATCTGGGTATACAAGTCTCTCTCAATTTGAGAGACCTTCTGTAAACTCAATTACATGCTGCTGTTAGCCAACATTTGTAGAGGTTTGAGGGAAAGGAATGATCTTTTCATTTACTGGTCAGGACGTATTAATATAATTACAATGTGTATTCTTCCTATGCTTCTATATTTATTCAAACATATTCCATGCAATGTGCTGCATAGGAGGTGGATGCTTGGGCTGAGGTGGGGTTGGCGCAACCCATAGGCAAGGGCCTATGAGTCCCCACTGTCAGCAGGCGGAGTGGGCTGAAGCTGGAGGCCACTGGAGCTTCACCTATACCAGCCCACGTTCCCCTAGGGTTGAGCCTTCGGGTGCCAGGGCTGGCAGGACTTAGGCGGGCCTCGAGGTTGGGTATCAACAGTAGCTGGTTCAGCCCAGAGACAGCAGCCAGCAGGTGGCGTGATCCTATCTCGGACAGGATGCGGAACGGAAACCCAAGCACCAGGGAACAGGAGAATACTGAAGGTGCCTGAGCAAAGGAAGGCCGAAGCCTTAATAGTCCATGTCCAGAGAATAGAGACAGAGGTGTCACTGTCAAACTTGAGTAGAAGCGGGCGGCACTTGGAAGGTGTAGAAAGCAATGTGGAACTCTGGACCCTAGAGAGTCTGAGGCGAAGTCGTACGTAGCAAAGTTCAAGGCAAGGGGAAAACAAGTGTGGGCAGACGTAGCAATGATCAAGGCACAGAGAAGGCAGGCATAGTCAGACATAGCAATGTTAAGGCACGGAGAAAGCAGACGTGGTCAGACATAGCAATGGTCAAGGCACGGAGAAGGCAGGCGTGGTCAGGTGTAGCAGAGGTCAGGCTTGGAGAAGGCAGGCAGGTGAAGTCAGGCAAAGCAGTGGTCAAATCCAGGAAGTCAATCAAACACAAGACGAGAGAACAGTGGAACAAGAACCGGGAACTTGGAGAATCAGGAACACGAACAAACAAGTACTGCAGCAACGAGCACTTGGAAACCAGGAACAGGAGACCAAGGAGACCTGCTGCAAGGTGACGCTGAGGAGCGAGGCTTGAGTATTTATGTGCTGAAGGATCTGACATCAGCATCCGGGTCTGTGGCCAGGTTCCCGCCACGGGCCCTTTAAATCATTCACTGATGGGTGCGGCGCTGCCGGCGATGTCTCTCCGCGAGGTCTGCGTAGAGGTCCGAGGAGTGGAGGCATCCTGGCTGGAGGTCCCAGGAAGTGGGGTGGGGCCAGAGGTGCTGGGGGGAGTCCGAGGTCGAGACTGGCGGCCCACTGCCGTTAGTGATGAGGAGCTAGAGCCTGAAGTTTGTGCAGAGAGGAGAGAGGACCGCACCGCGGGGCTGCCGCGGGCGGCGAGCGTAACACAATGTTGCCACTACATATATTTACCTCCGTGACTGGTCAGTTGGGGAGTTGTATATGGCACAATAAAGTAGCACGCATTAGTAAGGCCATGCTATGCAGGCTCAAATGGCAGGTAGGTATGGATTTACTGGATAGCCATGGCTATTTTTGGGCAGCAAGAATATTGCAATGTCAGAGAGTGATTCAATCCTAACTCTACATGTGCTTGGCTGCAATTGGAGAGGGTGCAAACTGAAGGGATTGAATTACCATTGTTTTTAATGATACCTTTTACAACTTCCTCTGCCAGGAAGATCTTGTGCAAATGTCTCGTTATTGCTCATACTGTGAAAAGAAATCTGCAACCACCTTGGTATGTTTGAAGCATTTTTCTCCCCTATTATACCGTTCGCCAAAAATCCGAAGATCTCTTACTGTATATACTTCCCTGATAGGTGAAAGTGGAAGTCTAATGGTATGCGATATCTCTAGCAGATGTGAAGAGGTGAATTAAGAGGAATTCACCACATTGATAGATGTACCCAGCACTGAGAGACACGCTTATGGCACTTCTCCATGTTCACAAGAATACTATACTTAGATTTTGTAGAAAGTATCATTTTTATTGCGCAATATAAGTATTCTTGGGAGATACTGGATGTAATTTCTCTGACAAACTGACCAAACAGTATCTCGTCTGTATACATGAATTGATCCTTCTTTTATAGGTAAAATACAATACAGTACTAAGTCAGAAATTCTTAAGTTGTGTGACTACCTGGAGTATCATTTACATAGGTTGTCATGTCAACAGCATGATAGAGTATCCCTCCATTACCCTGACCAGGTCTCCAAGTTGGGGCCCATTTACCATCACTCTTTAGATAATCTTTTGTTCTGTTAAAATCTTGCAGCTCAGGGCAATCGTTATATCTTAGGCTGTGTGCTGTGTTTACAGATGCCCCTGTAATGACCCTCTAGCCTGAGGTTCTGACCGTTGCCTTCTGCTCTTGTGACCCTATAATTAGGCATCACAAATTGTTGCCAGCTTCAACTGCTGTCCAGGTGTCCTTGGAATTCCTGCAGGTCAGGCTCAGTAGGGCATTTAAAGTTCACATAGCCAGAAAGGCTAAGATAGCAGAGGATTCTGGGTCAGTTGCCGTCTCCATGTTGGTCTCAAGCTCAGGCACACTTATCACTTGGGAAAAAACACAGGGGATGGGAATGGGTACATCGTACTCCTAATTCACATAAAACATAAACATGTTTTTATGTTTTATTTGAATTAAGATGTTTTATTATAATTTTATGTTAAATTGATTTTGTTGTACATTGCTTTGGGTGATAATTTGTCTGGAAAGCGATTAATAAATGCAAATAAATAAATAAATGGTTAGTTCCCTGGAAATGAGTTTTACCAACCTTAATTTAAAAGATAAGATTATCTCAAAACATTTTTACTACTGACTCAGCAGCTTTGGGACAAGATGCTTCCTCTTATTAGGTGTTGGAATGATGATTTGCAGGTTACACTTGATGAATCAGACTGGGATGCAATCTGGCAGCTAGTACACTCTGTATCCCTCTGTGTCAGGATGGGGGGAGTTAATGATTCACCTCCTTCACTGTACCTATGATACCCATTATTCTTTACTACATTTTCTAGGTCGGCCTCCCCATTGTGTTGGAGGGGTTGTGGCCTTAATGGTTTATATTTTAACGTTTAGTGGTATCTTCTTTCTGGAGGAAAACAGAAGCTGAGATTAAATTGATTTTGGAAAGGCAATCTGGTGCTCACGCCTAGAGTGGGACCGCTGGGTTTATGAAGTGAAACAGAGATTCAGATATCTACTGGAGGCAAAGCTCTCCTTACACAATGTATTCATACTGCCAGATACACCATTGCTTTATATTGGAGAAGTGCTCCTTCCATTGTTCAGTGGAAAAGTCAACTAATTGAAATTGCTTTAAGAGAGGAAATCACCTATAATTTACAAGGGAAAATAGATAGATACAGCAAGATCAGGGATAAACTGTATCCACTCAGAAACTTTGGGAGCTCTAGATTCGTACTAACGACATGATTCAGAAGGCAGCTGAAAGAGCAAAGGGGACCACCAATGTTCATCGAAGGTCCGCACCTCGATTTAAGATTGGAGAAAAAGTATGGCTAAGCATGTGCCACGTATGCCTCAGAGTACCCTCCATGCACCTCACTCCATGCTGCGTCAAGTGGGACCAGTTACTTATCAATCGAGATTTCCGCCCAGGTTGGGCACACACAACATTTTTCATGTATCATTATTGAAGCCTTTGGTACTCTTCTGGCCTTCTAGAGCAACACCAAGAGAAGCCAATCATGGCTCTGGGGAGGCAGCACTATGTTTGGACCAGTCCAGGAGGGCATTCACTGACTGGTAGCTGGATTGAGAAAGCTGCTGGGGACAGTAAGTAGGGGTGACTTTTTCTATTCTATGTTCGTCTCCCATGGACTGGGGGAAGAGGGTCATATTGGTGATGACTGGGGGGTCTGGGACTTGCTGGGATGGGGGCTCCAGGACTCTTTCCTTCCTGCACTTGTCCCACCCCTCCTTCTCTACTACCCTCGGAACTACTCCAGAGCTGGAAAAGTTATGGGAATCAGATCACCTGAGGGACCCAACTCCAGGTCTCTGGGAGAGCACCCAGAATCTTCAGGTCTTAAACATCATCCTTTCCTCCCCAGCATGGCTGCCTTTCTTTGGGATATATGAACAAAGTAGGCAGTGGAGGCAGGAAAGAGCCAGTAGGGAGAAGGCTTTCAGCCTGCAGCTACTTCCTCATCTCTCACCTCTGACTGATGCATTCTGCTGCTGAGAGCCAGGCAGCAGGGAGAGGAGGGAAAACTATAGTTGGATGCTGTTGGAAGCACTTACTCCAGTTGGCCCTCCTTGTTTTAGCCCTCACAGCAGGGATCAAGGGGGGGGGGGGTAAAAGGAGAAGAAAGAAGAGCAAGAGCCTGACGAATGAGGGGAGAAAGCAAGAGATGGGGGGGGGGGAGATTATATATGTATGTGAGAGGGGAAATCAAGAGTTAGGGAATAAGAGGAAGGATGGCAAGTAAAAGGAGGAAGCAAGCGTGGACAGAAAGAGGGGAGAGTAAGAGGATGGGGAAAGCAAGGGTTGGAGGTAGGGGTAGGGAGAGGAGGAAGAGGAGAGAGCCAGGATCAAGGAGGGCAGGAGATGGAAGAGAGGATCCTGGTTTGGTGGGGGGGAGGGGAGGACTTCAAGGAGATAATGTAAGAAGGAGGGGATGAAGAATGGGGAAGAGAGTGCACGAAATAGAGAAGAAACAGTTAAAGGAGAGTAGATAGGAAGAATAGAAAGGAGAAAGAATGACAAAAGAGAAAGGGATAGAAAGAGAGAAAGTTATTAAAATACCTGCTACTGAAGAAAGTAAACAAAAAAGGAAGAGTGAGATCTGAAACAGAAAAGAAGGGAGGACACTAGCGAGCCAAAAAAAAAAAAGAGACAAGGACAGAAAATGAGAAAACTGATGCCGAGTTAAAAATCAAGCCAGGAACATCACAGGTTGGAAACTATTTTATCTGATAGAGCATATTCATTAAGATGAGAGAATATCAAGACAGACATCACATTTTGCAAACAAATCTAGGGATGCCCATATAAGTGGTCATCTTCTTTGGACTATTTTGCTAATATTGTTTTAAGACAATATTTTTTGGATTTGTGATGAAATTTTCCTTGATGAACATTGTTTTAGTGGATTCAGTAAATTATAATTCTTCTTCTACAGTGGCTCCTAGAAATATATTTTCTTCTAATTTGACTTTTGATCTGATGGGGTCCAGAACGTCTCCACTTGATCCGCTGTCTACTAAATTATTGAAGAAGCCTGAGATTTTTCCTTTTGTTCATTTAGTTTCTATTATTATCTTGCAATTGGTTATGCACCTACTCTTCCGAAGCAAGAAACAATTAGACCTATTTTTTAAAAAAAGTATTTTTTAGATCCTTCTGCAGTTGCTCTTTATCAACAGGTATCAAATTTTACATTTATTGCTAAAGTTGTGGAAACAATTGTTGGCAATCAGTTGGACAAATTCTGTCACCATGAGCATCCTTGTCAGACTGGTACTGAATCGGCATTGGTGGCCAAGTATAATGAAATGAAACTGAAGAGTCTTGGGGCAAAGGCCACACTCATAGTATTTATTGACATGAGTGCGGCCTTTGCCACCATTAACCATGCCTTCTTATTGAGGGACTTGATGAGATAGGCCTTAAAAATACTGTGCTAGATTAGTTTACATCTTATTTTAGTAATTGCTCTTATCATGTGGAATGTGGTCAGCTGCTTTCAAAATCTAAGACTTTATATTTTGGGGGTTCTGCAAGGCTCAGTAATTGCTCCCCTTCTTTTTAATATTTACTTGCCCCCACTGGCAATAATAATAAAAAACGGGGCTTTAGTGGTTATATGTATGCAGATGACATCTAAGTGATTGCATACTTTGATTCAAATTTAGCTCCTGATCGTTCTGAATTTAATAATTGTTTAGACAGAGTTGCATAAAGCCTCATAAATCAGAGTCCATTTGGGTAAATCAGCGTTTTAAGCCAGATGCCTTAGATCCGTTAATGGAGACAGTTGAAATTCTTATTAAAGAGATGATATTAGCTTGGTATCTGACTGGATCCTAAACTATCCATGTCACATCTCATTTCAAAAGTTGCATAATTTTTTTTTTTTTTTTTAATGTTTATTCAGCATTTTCAATCTTTCTTAAGAGACCAATAATCTGTGGATCCTAATACATGCATCGATTTTATCTCATATTGAGTACTGCAACGCTCTAGACCAAGGTTTACCCCAGATTCAGTTTAAGAGGATGCAGATTGTGCAAAATACCGCTGCCAAAATAATTTGTAAGAAAAAGCAATTTGATCATATCATATTATACCCTTACTGGATAATTTGCATTGCTTATCCATAAACTGTCACATCTGTTTTAAGATTTTATGTTTGGCTTTCTGTGTTCTCTATAGGGGCCTGCCATCTTATTGTTCAGATTTTTTTTTATTCCCTGTCACGATCTCTCCATTCTGCCAACCAAGGCCTTTTGAGACTTCCATTGTCATCTGAGATACAGCTCAAGTAAACGAGACTAGACACACTTCATTTGGTTATCAAGAGTTCCATTATTGTGGAACTCAACTGAGATTTAGGAAAAAAAGTAAAACCCAGGCTTTTACTAAAGAAGTTAAGATGCTTTCAAGGTGTTATTTACTCAGGCTTTCTTGTTTTTCATAGTGTTCTGATTTGATTTTATATTTTATGTTGTGTATTTATTGGTTTATGACCCATTTGATACAAACTATGTATTTATTATGTAAATCACATAGATGTTCAAAATTTGACATTTATCAAATGTAATAAGCATAGTTGCCCAAGAGGGAGAGAAAACGTTTGGGCAGTGAAACCCCCACCTCTCTCCCCACATGCTAATCTAATTTATGCCTGGGTCTCAAAAAGGCAGAAAAGCACAAAATAAAAACAAAGGGAAAAAAAGGTTAACATATAAAAATATAAACTAAAAAAACAACAAACCCCAAACACAATAAAGAAAGAAGCCGAACAAAATAACTAGCAAGAGTGAAAAAGTGAGAACAAATTAAGGAAAACAATTTCCCTGACTCCTATCATTTTCGACTGACACCTGTTTTCTAAATATATTTCCACCCCTCTCCCCCCTCCTTTACCATCAACCTCTATCCCTTTGTTTGCCTCTCCATTTTACCCCCCTCCTGTTTCTCCCACTCCCATAAAGTGGTTAAAATTAAAAGGAGAAAAAAAGTAAAACATACAGGAGTGCTAATAACTAATTCAAATTACAGGGTACAGAGTTTAGTAGCATGCTTACTTCCCCGCTTTTGGTGCTGGGCCATGTTGGCACTGGTCAGATCACATTTCTGGCCTAGTGGCAGGATACCACAGATTTTGCTGCTGTTTCTCCCAGTTATTCCTCATTCTTTTGTGGGAAAGCTTGGATTTTCTGTCAGCTTTGGGAAATATGCAGATCTGATCTCTCTGAATTTTGCACAGCACAGGAGCAAACATTTCTGTTTCTATTTCTCCAGTGTTGCATTGCATTCAGTCTGACTGCTTGGGGTTTCCAGTTTATTTTTTGTCTGTAGCTTTCTATTTCTAGTCTGTAATCATGTATCCTGTATTTGGTGAGGGTTCAAGTGAGGTCTTCTACTAGTGTGTATTTACTGTGTAGGGAGCTGTAGCAGTCCAGCTTGTTCTGTTTTCCATTCTGTACCTCCCAACAGGCGGTGTACTTATGCTCTAGGGCCCAGTGTAATATGTGGAGTACTGCCTTTGTATAGGCAGTGCTATTGTGTGAGTTGAGAGTGTTAGTGCCTTTTAGATTTGACAGGTTTACTACATAATTGCCAGGTTTTGTGTTACTTCATAGAGTGCATAGTAATGAAGTAAGTTTGTCATTTCCTTGGTGCCTGTTTTTTGAGCCACAAGTGCAAGATGTAACCCAACTTAGGGACCCCAACCAAATTGTATAGATAGAAGAGGTTCATGGTTCAAAAAGTTTGATCATGTTTATGTTATCTATAGGAAAATTGGTTCTTACCTGCTAATTTTCATTCCTGTAGTACCACAGATCAGTCCAGTCTCCTGGGTTTTGCCTCCTTGCCAGCAGATGGAACCTGAGAAAGTTTCACTGACAGTACATAACCTAGTATGGCACCCGCAGTCCCTAAGTATTGACCTGTACCCAAGCAAAATGACAGTTACAACCATAAATTTCTAAGCAAACCTCCCTCCCCTCCTACAAGCTGGAAGAAGGTGAAGTTACCCAAAAAGACAATGGACAACTCGTTTCCCAAATTTAACATAAGTGATCAGCATTGCAAACCTCCAACAATTCCACACTATATACAAAGCAAAAGTACGAGCGGCAGGCTCTCTTCCCCCCCCCCCCTGTAAATGGGCGGGTCTCTGGCCTGATCTGTGGTACTACAGAAACAAAAAGTAGCAGGTAAGAACCAATTTTCCTTTCCCTGATGTACCTAGACCGGTCCAGAATCCTGAGATGTTCCTAAGCTCCCCTTAACTCAGGTGGGACCTGGAGCGTTCTGGTCATAGAAAACTCTCACCAAAGCACACGTAAGCCGGAGTCCCGACATCCAAGCAATAATGCCTAGCAAAAGCGTGCAACAATTTCCCAGTAGTCACCCAGCAAATTCCATGCGGAAACACCTGCTGTGACTCAGCTCAGGAAATTACCTGAGAATGTGTCAAATGCGCCCCTAACCCCCCCCCCCCCGGCAGCAGGCACTCTTTAGAAATGTAAGTCGACTCAATCGCTTCCTTCAGCCACTGCACAATTGTAGTCTTGAATATCTTACTTCCCTTCTTTGGACCCCTCCACAGTACAAAGAGGTGATCCGATCTACAAAGAGGTGATCTGATCTACGGAACTCATAAGTGACCTTTATATACCTCAGTAATGCATGCCTCCCATCTAAGAGCCTAAGCGCCCTCATGTGAGACGTAGATGAATCCAAATCTGAAAAAGCTGGAAGCTCCACTGTCTAAGATGGAATGCCGAGACTACCTCAGGCAGAAAAGAAGGCACCATGTATAAAGATATCCCCAAATCAGACATCTGTAGGAAGGGGTCTTGACATGACAGCACCTGGAGCTCTGAAATTTTCCTGGCTGAATAAATAGCCACCCACAAAAACACTTTGAGTCAATCCTTAACCATAGCTCTCTTTAGTGGTTCAAACTAAGCCTCACCAATCCTCTGAGAACTAGATTCAGATTCCAAGACAGACACGTGTTCCACACCCAAGAACGCAAGTTCTTAGCTCCCTGAAGGAACCATATAACATCCAGATGTGCGGACAGAGGATGCCCTTGCACCTTACTCTGGAGACAACCCAATGTCGCTCCCTGGACTCTCAGAGAGTAAAAGACCATTCCCTAGACCAGAACTTTTCTGTAGAAAAGCCAAAATATGTGACACATAGCTGAACAGGCTGAGGCTACACTCCGTCAACAGCAGACTAGAACTTGAAAATCCTCCAAATTCGCACACATGTCAAAGATGTAGAAAGTCGCCTAGCCTGCAATAAGGTGGAAATAACTGCTTCGTAATATTCCCTCCATTTCATTATTCTCCTCTCAGAAGCAAAGCTGTTGAGACAGAAGTGAGCCACCTGACTAAAAAATATTGAGCCCTAGTAGAAGAGTCGACTGATGTCCAAAATCAGGGGCCCATCTATGGCCATGTTGATAACATATGGGAAGCATGGTCGATGTAGCTACTTTGAAACTCAAACAAAGGAGAGAGGAGACTCAACTCACTCAATATCTAACAAATCCAATGTTGACACACTTGTTATACAACAATTAATTACCCGGCAAATGACAATATCATCAAAGTTATTGCTCTAGTATTGTAATCTGCAGCCTCTCGCCACGCAATGGGCCGCAGACTGTTGTTAGCTTACAGAGCTTCTTTTATTGTAATCATTTACTGTCATTTGTCCACCCACCAATTACCTTTATTCAAAAAACAGTCCTATAACCATGTTAATCTTTTTCAATAATTTAAACTTTAACAGAACGAAATGTTCTTTAAATATCAAGTTCAACAAAATTGAATACTTAGCCATAAATTTTTCATCGAGCAGCTAACATGCTTTGCTGTTCAATTTAAACGTCCCAACATGTTTCGACTGAAATATCAGTCTTCTTCAGGGGAATTATGATATCTCGAATCAGGCCAAAATATTCCGTGTACCCTAGAAATTAAAAACCATAAATTAAAACCACTCAAAGCAGACCGCACAGCCAACATCCTAGTGTAAACTATAATCCATTATTTAAGAGTCAGGAGATATACTCCACTTACCCGGACCAAGTTTGCAGGTCTCACTAGGGATTCAAAAATGGCGCCTCAGCGTCCTAGCTGATCTCTACAACCGTATTCACTCTGAATTTAAGCACATCCCACTAGTTCTTACAACCGGAAATCCGGATCCACTCAACCCAATGAACTCCAATTCCCACAATTCTACGCTCTTAAAATGCCACGGTTTTTAAAACACTGACCAATCAATGTCTTTATTTAATCCATTTGGATCAACAGTATTGAAATAGTAAATCCATTTTTGCTCTCTTTGAAGGAGGTAACTGTCGAAATCACCTCTGCGGCTTTTTGGCAGAGGTTTTTCTATTACGGCAAATCTTAAGACATCGAACGTATGCAAATGTGAAAGGCAGTGCTGTACTACCGGCGCTTCGACCTTACCGCGTGTAATGGCACTCCTGTGCTCAATCATGCGGGTCTTTAACAACCATATAAAATTATGGAGACGATATATTGACGATATTCTGGTGGTATGGGAGGGTGAGTTTAGTGAATTCACAAGATTTATGGAATGGTTGGAAGGTTGTGATAACAATTTGAAGTTTACGTATAACTTCAATAAGAGTCAAGTAGCATATTTGGACATTTTAATTATGCTACAACCTGTGGGGTTTGAATTTTCCATATATCGGAAGCCGACTGACAGAAATACATTGCTACGGTATGACAGCTGTCATCCCCACCATTTGCGAAACAATTTACCTTATGGTCAATTTTTGCGATTGAGAAGACTGTGCTCAGATATCAGAGAGTACAAATCGAAAGCTCAAGTGATGAGCCATAATTTCCAGCAAAGAGGTTACCCACCTCAGATTGTTAGGAGGGCTTACAAACGAGCACGCTGGATCAATAGAGACTTATTGTTTTTGCCTAAAAATGTACAACATGATAATAACAGGTTGGTTTGTGTGTTGCCGTTCTCCTCACAAGTATATAAAGTTCAGAATATCATAAAAAAATTTTGGCACATTCTACATCTACACGATGGGTTCAATGAACTCCCAAGGTTTGCCTTTAAGCGAGGGAGAAACCTGAGAGACATGATAGTACACTCAGACTTCGCAGACGAAAAGAATGATGGAGAGATCAGAGATTTCGGGATTAAAGGACACTTCCCTTGTGGGAATTGCACTGTGTGCACTCAATCTTTTTCAGGTAGTGTTCTACCGTTTTTTGCCAACGGCAAATTTCAGCTTCGATCCCTCACTAATTGCGAGTCTAAGGGTGTGATTTATGGGTTATGGTGCCCATGCCCTCGTTTATATATCGGCAAAACCATACGTTGTTTAAAGACCCGCATGATTGAGCACAGGAGTGCCATTACACACGGTAAGGTCGAAGCGCCGGTAGTACAGCACTGCCTTTCACATTTGCATACGTTCGATGTCTTAAGATTTGCCGTAATAGAAAAAACCTCTGCCAAAAAAGCCGCAGAGGTGATTTCGACAGTTACCTCCTTCAAAGAGAGCAAAAATGGATTTACTATTTCAATACTGTTAATCCAAATGGATTAAATAAAGACATTGATTGGTCAGTGTTTTAAAAAACCGTGGCATTTTAAGAGCGTAGAATTGTGGGAATTGGAGTTCATTGGGTTGAGTGGATCCGGATTTCCGGTTGTAAGAACTAGTGGGATGTGCTTAAATTCAGAGTGAATACGGTTGTAGAGATCAGCTAGGACGCTGAGGCGCCATTTTTGAATCCCTAGTGAGACCTGCAAACTTGGTCCGGGTAAGTGGAGTATATCTCCTGACTCTTAAATAATGGATTATAGTTTACACTAGGATGTTGGCTGTGCGGTCTGCTTTGAGTGGTTTTAATTTATGGTTTTAATTTCTAGGGTACAACGGAATATTTTGGCCTGATTCGAGATATCATAATTCCCCTGAAGAAGACTGATATTTCAGTCGAAACATGTTGGGACGTTTAAATTGAACAGCAAAGCATGTTAGCTGCTCGATGAAAAATTTATGGCTAAGTATTCAATTTTGTTGAACTTGATATTTAAAGAACATTTCGTTCTGTTAAAGTTTAAATTATTGAAAAAGATTAACATGGTTATAGGACTGTTTTTGAATAAAGGTAATTGGTGGGTGGACAAATGACAGTAAATGATTACAATAAAAGAAGCTCTGTAAGCTGACAACAGTCTGCGGCCCATTGCGTGGCGAGAGGCTGATTACAATACTAGAGCAATAACTTTGATGATATTGTCATTTGCCGGGTAATTAATTGTTGTATAACAAGTGTGTCAACATTGGATTTGTTAGATATTGAGTGAGTTGAGTCTCCTCTCTCCTTTGTTTGTAATTAATCTAGGAGAGGTAGTTGCTTCATATTGTTTGATTAGCTACTTTGAAACTAACATGATCACGTTGCCCAGATGTTTCTCTATCCGCCGTAATCCCTTGTTCACGAGAGGCCATGGAGGGAAGACAAAGAAGAATCCCTTGAGTCAACGGCAGCACCAGAGCTATGATTCCTTCCGTACCATGTTCTGTTCAGTGGCTGTAAAACTGTGATGCCTTGGTGTTCTCTTTGGTCGGGATACCTCCATCGTCTATGAATGAGCACATCGTTGCCTCCAACAGCTCCCAGTTCCCGGGGTCTAACTTTCTCTGACTGAGAAAATCCACCTGAACATTGTTCACTCCAGCGATGTGAGATGCTGCCAGCCACTCCAAGTGCCCAGAGAATCAACTCCTGAGCTCTTTAGCCACTGCCTCATTCTTGGTTCCACCTTGACAGATGATGTAGGCCACCATCATCTCTTTGACTGATAGGATCTGTACTGGATGGCTGCATAACCTTGGCAGATAGGCAAGCAATGCGAAATGCACAGCTGTCGTCTAATTGACAGACCATGAGGCCTTCTGTTTCGACCATTGGCCCTGTGCCAACTGATCTTGCCACACCGCCCTCCATCCAGAGGCTTGCATCGGTGGTGATTATTACCCAATTCTAAAACTCCAGTTCCATACCACGCTTGACACTAATGCATGTAAGCCACTATGCAAGACTGTCCCTGGCTTCCTCTAACTAGTTCCTTCTCTTTATTTTATTTTATTTTTTTTAACTCTGAGAACAAATAAAGATTCATAGAAACCAATACTTTCCTTTGGTGCAGAAGTTCTGATTCCAAGAGAGCAGGTAGCTTGGCAGATCAGAAAAGAGCCAGATCACTGGCTACATTAGTCTCTTTTTGCCGAACGTTAGTGACCCAGCCCAGGACTGTATAAAAGGGATACTTCCCTGTTCCACTGGGCTTGTAGTACAGAACTGTCAGCAGGTTCCACCGCTGTCTTGTGGGGGTTGAGGGATCTGGACCACCAGATGCCCACCTCACAGACCTCCAGACTGAGCTATCAGAAGGGTCACCAACCCCCTGCTCATGCCCCTCAAACCATGGTGGATGGCCCTACCAGGAGCTCACAACCCCCGGGAGGATCTAGAAATTTTGTCTTTTAGTCTTTTTTTTTTTTCCCTTTATCTCCAGACTGCAGGTTTTACACCATCTACTATCTGCTGAAGACAGAGAGAATGCAGGTGACTCACTGGATTATGTACAGTGTCAGTGAAACTTTCTGTCTTCATCTGCTGGCAGGAAGGCAAAATCTAGGAGTATGGGCTGATCTGGGTACATACAGGGAACTTACCCAATTAATATTCAATATAGTAACAAAAAAAGCTAATAAGTTCTATTTGAAGCTTATTCATAAAAATGCAGTTTTTTTGTGGTGTTAAATATCTTTGCAAAAACTTTCTGGCCCCTCCCCCAAGAAAAAAATTGCCCTATGGACTGTCCCTTGGAAAAGGGTGGATATCCCTGGTGTAGAAGACCCAAGGGTTCCTGTAGCATACAGAAAACTATGGTGGGTGACGAGAGAGAGAGAGAGAGAGAGAGACAGACAGACAGACAGACAGACACACACAAAGAGGGAAAAGCCCAGCCCCCAGTACTGCTTTTCTTCTACAGGCTGGCTTGCTGGGGCTGTAGTATAACAGGCTGGTATTCACACTGCAGTCTTTATTCATCTTAAACAGGTAAAAATAGAGCAAAGCATGAAAGATAGGAAACTGGTTCTTACCTGCTAATGTTTGTTCCTGTTATACCACAGATCAGACCAGACCAGTGGGTTTTGCATCCCTACCAGCAAATGGAGTCAGAGAATAAAAACTTTGAGGTACTGCTACATAGCCGAGACTGGCACCTGCACCCCACAAACTGTAAACTTTGTTTGTCCACAACCATACAAACCCAAGAACTGGAAACACCGCGGATCCTGCCCAACTATGATTCTCCTTAGGGTAAAGACTCTATACTTGCAATATATTAAATTATTAGACTTGGCAGGAAGTCAGTCTTTCGGAGTCAATTAGGAGAGCCCCTGGCCTGATCTGTGGTATTACAAGAACAAAAATTAGCAGGTAAGAACCAATTTTCCTTTCCTGAACATACCCAGATTAGTCCAGACCAGTGGGATGTACCCAAGCACCCCTAAACTGGGCAGGCACCCAAAGGACACGTGTGCAGCACACCCACAAAGGATGCCTCGTCCTGCACCCTGACATCTAGACAATAATGTCTAGTAAAGGTATGAATCAAGGACCACACCGCAGCCCTACAAGTCTCCTGTGGTGACAGAAGCTGACACTCAGCCCAGGACGTGGCCTGTGTCCTAGTGGAGTACGCTCTCAAACCCACAGGAATCTGTCACCCTATACAAATGTAAGCTGAACAAATGGCCTCCCTAAGCCAACGAGAAATGGTAGCCTTAGAGGACTTGTCCCCTTTCATCACTCCACTGTATAAGACAAAAAGGGGATCAGGGCAATGAAACTTATTCGGGACTTCTAAATAGCGTAAGAGAGTCCGCCTTGCATCCAGAAGATGTAACTCTCTATCCTGAGGAGAATCTCTCGACCACTCCGGACACACCGGAAGCTCCACTGTCTGATTGACATGAAAGGAAGACACAACCTTTGGCACAAATGAAGGCAATGTTCTCAATGAAATCCTGTCACATAAATCAGCAAGAACGGGGGAGGGGGGGGGGGGGGCCGGCAGCTCTGAAATCCTTCTAGCTGCATAAACTGCTACCAGAAAAATCGCTTTCAGCATCAAATCCTTCAGGGTTGCTCTCCTCCAAGGCTCAAAAGGGGCTCCACAGAGGACGTGGAGAACAAGGTTAAGACTCCAATCTGGAAAAATTTTTGCACCAGAGGGCATAAATGCTTTACCCCCTCAAGGAACCTAACTAAATCCGGATGAGCAGACAGAGTCCGCCCCTGATTATCTGCCTCTAAGCGTCCCCAAAGCTACCACCTGCACATGAAGTGAGTTGTATGCCAAACCCTTGAACAACCCCTGCTGCAGGAATTCTAACACATGTGATACATCCACTGTCAGGGGATCCAGCCGCCGCTGAATACACCACACTTCAAAAAGTTTCCAGACCCTAACCTACGCCATGGATGGAGCCAGTTTTCTGGACTGAAGAAGCGTGGAGATTACTTGCTCAGCCTCCACCTCTCAAAAGTCAGGCCACAAGACAGAAGTGATCCTCCAGATCCAAGAATATGGGCTCTTGATGCAGCAACTCTGGGAGTTGAGCCAGCCTGAGGGGACCTTCTACCGCGAGCCGCACCAGATCTGCAAACCACGGTCTCCGTGGCCACTCTGGCGCTAACAAAACCACACTCTGGGGATGCGATTCTATACGCCTGAGGACCCGACCTATGAGAGGCCACGGGGGAAACAAATACAGGAGGATTCCTGTCATCCAAGGGCACACCAGAGCAGAGGCCCACCAAACTGACCTCCTTTCTTCGACTGAAAAATCTGTCTTTGAGTTGACTCGCGAGGCCATCAGATCCAACTGGGGAGTGCCCCAGCTTGTGTAGATGTGATTCCATGCCGCGGAGGACAACTCCCACTCCTTTGGATCCAGCTGTTGTCTGCTGAGGAAATCCGCCTGCACACCATCTACCCCCGCTACATGCGATACAGCTAGATCTTTGAGATGATGCTCCCGCCCAAGCAAAAAATGTTCAGGCTTCCAGCACCATGGCATGACTCTTTGTGCCGCCCTGCCGATTGATGTATGCCACCACTGTTGCATTGCCCAAGAATATCCAAACCATTTGCCCCCTGACCAGGGGCAGGAAAACCTCCAGGGCTCGCCGGACTGCCCTCGCCTCAAGACGATTGATGGACCAGGGACTTTTCTTCTGTAGCCACAGATCTTGTGCCAATCAGCCCAAGCACACTTCTCCCCAACCTAAGAGGCTGGTGTCTGTGGAAACCACCACCCAGTCCAAAGGATCTAGGTCCATCCCTTTCTCTAAACTGGGACAAGGCAGCCACCACAAGAGAGAAGACTCGGATTCTCGAAGCAGAGGCAAGGGAAGATGGTACTCCTCCAATCAAGAACTCCACCTGGTTAACAGTGCACGTTGCAGAGGCCTCATGTGCGCTAACAGCCAGGGAACCAAGTCCAACATGGAAGCCATGAACCCCAGATCTTGCAAACAGTCCAACACAGTTGGCACTGCCAACCAAAGGAGACACTTCACCTGGGATTGCAGCTTCATTACCCAGCCCGCTGCCAAGAAGACACTGCCCTTCTGAGTGTCAAAACGGGCTCCCAGGTAAACCAGGATTGGGTTGGTTCCAAATGAATCTTTTGCACATTTATGACCCAACTGAGCAACTGCAAGGTGATCATTACGCTCTGGAGAGACCTCTCACACTTCTCCTTTGACTTCGCTCGAATCAGCCAATCGTCCAGGTACAGACGTACCAAAATTCCTTCCATGCGCAGGGCTGCTGCCACCACTACCATCACTTTGGTAATTGTTTGTGGCACCATTGCCAGACGAAAAGGAAGGGCTATGAACTGAAAATGCTGACCCAATACCATGAAATGAAAAAACATTTGATGTTCCATCCGAATGGGAATGCGCAGGCATGCCTCTGTGAGATCCAGGGAAGCTAAAAACTCTCCCTTGCAAACTGCCACTATTATGGTGCGCGTCTCCATGCAAAAGCACGAGACTTGAAGGGACCTGTTTACCTTCTGCAAATCAAGAATGGGGGCGAAAGGAGCTCTCCTTTTTGGGAACCACAAAGTAAATGGAATACCTTCCCTGTCCTTGCTCCAACAGGATGGGAACAAAGGCCTTTAGGTCGAGCAATCTCTGCAAAGTCCCCCACAGCGCCTCCCACTTGCTGAGAGAGACCACATGTGACTCTACAAAGGCCTCCCTTATCGGGCACGAAAATTCTAGAGCATAGCCCTCTCTTTTCTCCAGAACCCACTGGTCCAAAGTAATCCTTTCCCACTCCTCATAAAAGCTGGACAATCTGCCTCCTACAGCTTCTACATAGGAGTAGAACCCTGGCTTCACTGAGTTGACTTTCCGCTTCCAGAGCCCTGACCTGTTCAATCTCTGACCAACCTGCTGGCTCCACGAAAGGACTACTGGCACCCACCGCCCTGTTTCAAGGTGGATCTGAGGAGGGCTTGCCTGACTGAAACCTGCGAGAATCCCGAAAACGGGCCCAGGCTGGAAATACCTTCTTACTGGGTCTCCTGTCTTCCAGCAATTTGTTCCCCTTGCACTCCCCCCCACACCTTCATCAACTGATCCAAGTCCTCCCCAAAAGCTTGCCCTTAAAAGGGAGGTTACAAAGTTGGACCTTGGACAACAAATTGGCCGACCAATTACGCAGCCTCCGAAGCCTACAGGCCGCCACAACGAAACCATGCTGCGAGCCGACATACGCACCAAGTCATACAGCACATCTGCCACATAGGCGATTCCGGCCTCCAGGCAGGCCACCAGAAAGGAACAGCCATCTCCTGACGTAACCAACTCCGGAGCCTTCTGAACCCAACACAGACAGGCCCTCTGCATCAAGCTGGCACAGGCAGCTGCTCTCAGACTCAATGCGGAGACCTCAAACATCCATTTGAGCTGCACCTCCAGCTTGCAGTCCTGCACATCCTTCAGAGCTACAGCCCCTGCCACAGGAATTGTCGTCTTTTTGGTAACAGCCAATACTGCCATGTCCACCTTCGGAATCTTCAGCAGTTCAAGGGCTTCTTCCATTAAGGAATAAAGCTTGGCCATTGCTCTGCCCACCTTCAAACCAGTGACTGGGGAGTCCCACTCCTGGTTCATCAACTTCCAAATCTTCTTTGGCAAAAGAAAGGCACTTATGGGCCCTCTCAGTCCATCCAGGATGGATTAATGCCCTAATTATCCAACTCCTCCTGAGTGACCTTCACACCTAATTCCCCCCAGCACCTAAGGAATCAGAGGCTGCAGCTCTTCCCACTTAAATAGACAAACCACTCGCGGACCATCCCCTACTGGGTCTGAAAACTCTTCTGGATCAGGGTCATCCTTGGACCCATCCATGTCTGAGGTTGGCGCCGAATCTGGGTCCACCCTGTGGTGATAGAGGAGATCCTCCTGCTACTGATCTGAGTCCTCACCAGCCCTGGGAAAACTGTTGGCACCCTCATGATACAACCCAAGGTGCTGTAGGATATCAGCCGCTCCTTGTGAAGCTATCTTCTTACTCATAGGGCACCGCAGCTGCTCCGCAGCCAGTGTTCTCCCTGCATCTCTCCTTGCTAGGTAGACCTTGTGCATAAGGAGAACAAATTCTGGGGAAAAATCTCCTGAACCATCTTCCCCCAATCCTGAGGGACTGTCTATTGCATCCCCCTCCCCATCAGAGGCACCCTGCCCCACCGAGAAAAAAGGAGGGGAATCACCTGTTCGCGCCACAATCTCCTAGTCAGCCTCCCCAGCAGGATCAGGAACAGGCTCAGCCGACCAAAGGCCTCATTTCCCTCCACAGCCCTCCGCCGAGGAGCTCTCCTGCCCCGATTGTTATTCCGAGCAGAGGGATCAGGCATCTAGCTGTGCTGCAGAAGCGCCACAAGTGCGGTACATGGCCATTTTCTGTTTCGGCACCATAGACTCTCCAAGCGCTACACAGCACACAACTGTTAGGCTGCACACGTGGCACGAAGGAAGTATATCACACCACATGCAGACCTCTGGCCAGCCGCGAAAACTGGCTCCTGCTGGTGCACTCACTGGAACGTGGTTGCCTCACCAGCCAGCTCTGCCAACCCGATGCGAAAGGGTGATCGCACCACGGGCCCCGAGCTAAAGTCAGTGCTGCTCGCCGCATCCACCCGGAGCTCCAGGCTATCGGCGCACAATCAAACAAACGTACTTCCTTCCATTCGACACCAGCTGACTTCCCTGCTGTCAATTGGGTTGCAGACTCGTTTTTTTTTTTTTTTTTTTTTAACAAAAAATGTAATACTTTCCTGACAAGATCAGTGGTGGTCGAGTGGAGAGCCTCGGACCGTCAAGGGAGCCAGATCCCCTGGTTATTAGACCATCTAGTAAGCTGTGGACGAAACCCAGTCAGGGGTATCCAACCCCCCGGTCACACGGTTCCACCTGAGGGATGGTCCACGAAGTTGCCCAACACCTCAGAGAGCTTACGCCGTCTCCTACTGCCCTAACACTTTATACTTTTATTTAATATATTTTTTTTTAAACTAACAACTAGACTGCAGGTTTGCAACTCTACCATCCCTTAGATTGTAAGCCCTCTAGGGATAGGGAAATACCTACAGTACCTGAATGTAATCCGCTTTGAAGTGCTGAAAAAGTGTGAAAAGCAGAAAATAAAAATAAATAAATCTGCTGAAGTCATTGAAATACTGAGGGACTGCAGGTGGCACCCTCTGTTATTAGCAGTGCCTCAGAGTTTTATTCTCTGACTCCATCTGCTGGTAGGGATGCAAAACCCACTGGTCTGGACTGATCTGGGTATGTTCAGGAACTCTGTAGGGTGGGATGAAGGATTTGCAAATAATGTTTTTATGCACAGTAGACTGGAAGCTTATGAATCCACCTGTTTGTGTTACACATACACCCTCTCTCTCTCTAATAAATGTCCTCTGCTGGACAGAGATAGAACTTTTGCTACTTGGTCATGACAAACCCATCCTCGGTGCCAGCAAAACAGGTCAGAGTCCGGTTGGAAGAAGAAAGACACATATAAAGCTTAATATGCAAAAACATGTATATTTTCATACTGCACTGAAATAGAATACATCCAGATAAAATATTTGTCATCCTGCAGTAGAATACAATACATACACCCTTTCTGGTTATTGCCCCACAACTTCCCTCAGTATTGGCATCTGGCTCAGGCACCCCTCTTGGGCACCATGAGCTTCATTCGCAAACCACTGTGGATTTCGCACCCCTACCCCCCTAGCCTGGAAGCTGCAGCGAGGCAGCCACTGCATTTCCAATAGCCAGTAGATGCCACAGTACAGCAGCAGCCAGGCACCCATCCTCATCTCCAGGGACTGTAGATACTGTGGGATATAATACATTTAAATGAATAGTACCATGTTATCATACTGCTGAGATAATATTTCACTCGTGCATATTCTAACACTGTCAGACTGCAATGAAACAGATGTCTAAATGAAACATTACTACGCTACACAGCAAACTTGGATTGGCTTCCGATTTGCTTTTTTGGGTCCATCCTAACTATCATATCACTACTTTATCACACTGCAGCAAGTGGGACCACGCTATTATACCAAGGTGAGTTAATATAGATGGAGAAATTATCATACTGCAGGGAGACACTGTATTTTGCACCCATTTACAAAATTTGTGTTGCCTTATTAAAACTTACGTATATCCAAAACTCTCACTGTAGTGATCTAACATATTAAGAATTTTTGAGGTACTTATTGCCAGCTTATTGCACTGCGATACAGAAGTGATATTAGCATACTGCTGTGAGATAATACCTTTAGGTGAAACAGTACTGAGGGAAGCCAAACATGTTCAGATAAAGCACTGCAAAACTCCCATGCCTAGCTCCCTTTTTCTTTCTTAGGATAAGAGTTTCTAGTCTCCAGTGATTAGAGCAGCAGGCTGAGAACCAGAGAAGCCCAGGGCTCACATCTCTCGTCTCCCACTGCTGCTCCCTGTGACCTTGGGCAAGTCACTTCACGGCTTCAGGTACAAACAGATTGTGAGCCCTCTGGGGCATGAAAACAAATACTTACTCTACCTAAACATGCAACTCTCCTTCAGCTCAGATTTGGAAACCAAGCACAAAAGTAAAAGCAGGAATGGCCGAAACTACTGTGCAATCAGATTCTTCCAGCATGCCCTCATGAGATGTAAGGCAAAGTTACGTATCATGTGTTATACTGCAATGATAATACACACAAATATTTCCAGGAGACACAGCATCCAAATTATTCTTTTCCTGTTAAACTGGATGCCATGCTTTCCTATCTTGATAATGGGATGCTGCACACTGCTCAGTAGTGCAAGAGACACCCACTCTACTTGCCAATCTGTTGAAATCGCTGTTCCACACCAAGCATAAATACTCGCCTCTCGGCTCCTCCACACTCAGTGCCCCCTGGACAGCCAGGACACTTTTTGCCAGTGGATGCCCCATAAGGTCTTATACCATGAGGTCTTTAACTGGCATGAGGGGAATGCCTGAGGTGGTGTCATTACTCCTTCACACTGCCAATCCACCACCTGCCCCAATTTACTATCTTTAAACAGAGAAGGGAAGGGCTACTAGGGTTGCAAAGGCGAGGACATTCAGCCATTTACATCAACAATGCAGTTTACAGCGAGCTAGATGAGAAGATGAAGTCTTCACCGTAATGTCCATTAGTGACCTGTGCTTCCAAGCAGAGGACCTGGGTACAAGGAATACTGCCCCTGAGGGTGGAGGTTCTTGCTGGTGCACACCCCCTGCTGGTGGATTTGGACAGCACCCTCCCCCCCCCCCCCCCCCCCAAACAAACATTCTCTTTACCTCAGCTCTTTCTGGAAGAGGCGGGGTAAAAAGGAAAGGAAGTAACTGCTACTAGAAAAGCACATGGAAAAATGACAAGTCTCCAGAAGGGACCAACTCAGGTCACGCCGTAGAGCTCAGCAAAGGAATCGGACTGGAGAGAGAGAAAAAAAAATTGCAGGCATGAGGAAAGGGAAAGATGGAGATATAAGGCCAGAACCAGAAAGAGGAAAACAAAGACCAAAAAAAAAAAAAAGGAGCAAGAAGGGACATGAGAAAGTCAATTAAAAAAAAAAGCGAAGAGAATGCATTTCCATTTCCCCATGGAGAGCAATCCCAAAGCACTCAGTGCACTGTCTGCTGGCAGCCCAGCTCCAGCCAGGCGAGTCCTCTGTCAGGCAGGCCCGAGGCTAGACCGCCGCAGCTTTGCACACACTGGGGAAAAAAAAACCAACTCACATTCTTTTTGCAAATTTTAAAGCCATTATTTACATGCAGCCCAGTATCCCACACCCTATTAACCTGCCCTCTCTCCACCTCTGATAAATTAAAAAAAACAAAACAAATCCAGGCCCACGGTGAAGTAAAAATAGAATTCTGTCTGTCAGGTAATAAAGGGCCGCAGCCAGTCCCTGCGGCTGTTAACTCTGGCTGTTGTGCCTGTTGAAGATGTTCCCTCCAGGGGGCTGGATCTGGACAGAGTCCAGCAGGGGCCGCAGCGCTTGTCCAAAGGGGCTGTGAGGAAACAAGAGAGGAGAAAACCGGGTTAACTAGAAACACCAGTTAAGGTTCTATAACACAAAACACACAGTAAACGCAGCAGCGTGCGATGACTTCGGTTCATGGCTTGGAATTTCCGGATCGTTGCAGGAAGGATATCTTCAGGAATTTTGCAAAGAGAAGGTATAAATATTGGTCAGAGGAGCATGTGCTGATGGCCGGCCGATCTGACATGGGGTACTGGCTCACCAGAATTACTCCAGCCTTGGCAGACAATCAAGTTTTGTCGAGATCTCATCCCATATCGCATATTTGGAACTAATTTTTTTTCCCCACTCCGTTTGTCTAAAGTTATTTTGATTTGTTTTAATTTAGGACTCGGATTATGTATGTGAATTTCTGAATTGTGTCCCGCCTTGATTTCCTTGACAGTAAGGCAGTTTAATGAAATTAAACTAAACAATCCTGCCTCCGATGTATGGCAGGAGGAACTGCTCCTGCTAGTAATCCCGCATTAGTGTGGGTGTGTCTGGGATCAGCAGATAACACTTTGCTGTGCCCTGCAGCTCCTTTATTGATTGTTATCTTGTCTCTCTGGTTCTGAGGAATAAACCCCTGGGGATTCACTGTGTAATGTGATACAGAAATAATGTATTCTGCTATCACACTGTTAGACTGGAAGAGGATTTTCTTCCCAAACTGGCTTCCGTGTGAATCCCTGAATTATTTCAGATTGTGTGAGAGTGTAAAGGGTTTTAGAAAGGTGAGTGAACCTCCAGAAGGGAGAGTGTTAGTGGGAACTGATCTGAGTCTAAGATCCCTTGTTGGAAACCAACGGCACAGCTTTGTACGTACCCTGGATATTTAAACCAATCAATCCCCAAGAAGTGCAGCACCCAACTTTGCTTCCATTCAGGCCCAAACCAAACTAAAACCCCTCCATCTAAATTACTTTTGCACCACTCTCCAAGCCGCTATCCTATCCAAAGTTGATTACTGTAATTCCATCCTCCTAGGCCTTCCTACATATGCTATCCAACCCCTGCAGATGCTCCAAAATGCCGCCTCCCATATTCTTACCAATCCCCACCGAACCAATCATATCACCCCTGTCCTCAAGCACCTACACTGGTTGCCTATCACATCCCGGATAATGTACAAGTCCAAGTCCCTCAACATTATCCACAAATCCCTCCACAATCAAGACAAGAACTGGTTCAAGGAACACCTACGCTTTCCCACCCACAACAGATCCACCAGAACACAATATCTGTCCACCCTGCACACACCCTCCCCCAAACTAACAAAACTTATAACCCTCTCCATCGCAGGACTTGCTCTTTGGAACAGCATGTCACGCAGTCTTCGTCAGGAATTGTGTCCAAAGAAACTCAAACAAAACCTCAAGACCTGGTTCTTTAAACAGGCATTCACCTGAACCTTCTCATCCACCTCCCCCCCTAATACTTCCTTCTCTCCCTCTTTTGAATACTCTCCCTCGAAATCCCCCTATCTCCCCTAAATTTACCTATCCATGCAATTCAAATTTCATGCAGCTAACCCCTTAACACCATGCAGATTACCCTTTAACACTCTGTAGTACCCTCCATGCAGATCTTCCACCATACAGACAAATCCTTAATCTGCTAAAAATCACACCCCAATTTCCCTTACTGTGATCCCTCCTGATTGTATTCCCTGCCACTAGGCCTCAAACTATCCTCCTGAACTTATCTAACGCCCCCCCCCCCCTATAAGGTTCTCCACCTGTATACATCTCTCTCATTTCATAGCTCCCCCTCGTACGAATTTATAACACTAAATGTAAATTACTATTTTCGTCCTCCCCGTCCTGAAATACATGCTATTTGAGCATAGTTAATCTGTTTGCTGTTTCTCCTTGTTTATTGGAGCCAGAGAAATGCTGAAGGATCGCAGGTGGCACACCGGTATATCTAGGGGGTGCTTTTCAGCTTTTCTCTGGCTCCATCTGCTGGAAGGGAGATATAACCAGGCAGTCTGGACTGATCCTGGTATGTACAGGGAAAGCCTGTTGCTTCGACATGTTTCCTTCCTCCCCCACATGAATTTCACGCTATTATTACATGGTTCGCCGTTAGCTGTTAACCACTGTGTTCTCTGTAAAGCCTGTAGCTGCGTTATGTTATATGTAAACCGAGGTGATGTTTCAAACGTGCCCTGGTATATAAAAATACTTAAAATAAGATGGCTTTAGCAAGATCATAAAGAAGAAAAGAGAACAGACCAAAGGTTAGGGAGAGCGCAAGAATTAATACTCATCAGCTATACTGGCCTACTTTAAGTCAGCCTAAACAGCAGGACCTGTTCATGGACTTCGAGGCTGCAGCCGAGTACCACTGGAGCAACAGGATCTATGCACAGAGGTACCAGCAGCACCTTTAACGTGCCAAGCATCCGAGCAGAGCAGGAGCTGCAGATCGGAAACCAGAGATGTGCTCTAGTGCCAGGCAGAGTCAGGCTGCCAGCTTTGGAATACGAGCAGCGTATGGACGGCTAAGGAAGCAGAACATGATTATTCCAACAACAACCAATGAGTAAACTAGGGCACAGGCAGGACTGCATGCTGGAACTGTTACTTGTTCAAGGAAGCAGAGGGTTCAGTGGAAGAGGCGGCTACACAGACACCCAGGAGGCCTCGTGCCTCCCTGCCCTAGAGGAACCCTGATGCTAGTCAAAAAATGTCAGCACACCTTGCAGGGTCCAACGGCAGCATCACAACCCTTAGCAGCTGGTGTGACAGGCACACACCGAGAGTTGCAAGATGAGGGACAGCAGAGTTCAGCTTTAAGTGTTCTTTACAGGAAGTGTTGATCCCAATGTCTGTCCAGGTCCTTTTTCAACTTAATGCGCAGAACCTTCCATTGCCAGGAAGATTATGCACGCAAGATCTGGAACACTGGAGAAACAGGGGCCTAGGCAGACTATATCTGATGCAGCAAGATGGCATCCAAGCCCACATCAGTGGCCACATAATCACATTTTTGCTGATGCCACGGAAATCGCGTGCGTAAATTAACCAGCAGCAGAAAGTTATGCACGCAAGCTGAAAAGGCACATGGACAGAAACTGGCAAGAACATACACAGACCCCATTTCTCAAAAACTCACTGCTGTCCACACCCTCCCTTCTGATACGCACACCATCACACGCACCCACTTACTCCAGTTCCCATAACCAAAAAAACAAACAACAACCAGCACCTCTGTCACCAACACACACTCAAATCCAAACTCACCCTCAAATACACACACACAGATGCACAGCGCCTCTATCCCACACAGACACTCATACTCAAGCCTCATTCTTCCACAAAGAACCACCCACAGCTCCAGCCTCTGTCTTACGCAAACATATAAACACAAAAATCAACATTTCTCTCTCTCACACACACACACACACACACACTCTCTTTGGAAATCTGCACTGAATGTAAAGAACACCTTTCCAGTCTTGATTGTTAATATATATCCTGGGAAATTCATGTTAATGCTTAAAGTGGCTGTTTCTTCTTTTGATAATTTGGATCTTATGGGGTTTCTTGAGCAGTCTAATTCTGAAATTATTGAAAGAACAACATTGTTGGTTACATTTGCTCAGGAATCAGATAAACAGACTCGAAGGCTATTTTTTCATCTCAGAAAGAAGCCTTTTTTTTAGGCCAGAAGATTTTGTTTCCAGATGTAGTTAAAGAAACAGAGGAGGAATCTGTTTCTTTAACAAAACTAAACACAAAGGGTTCCAGTTTTGGGTGTAAGTTTCTTGGTAAACATTTGCTGGGTTTGGTTTAATTTGAAAGCGTCAAATATATATTTTTTGATTCAATCCAGTTAGAAGGATTTCTCCAGAAAAAAACCATTTCAAGCAATATTGTTCCATAAAGTATTTGTGCAAAGGCTATGTACTCTGTGCTTGGTGATTCGTTTCTTTTTTTCTTACATTTTTAACGGCTTCCTTTGTATCCCCTCCTATATTGTAGGCTAATTAACAGTGATACGTTTGTTCATTGGTTTTTCTATGGTCATTGCTGGGCCTCTCTAGAGTCTCTTGATGAAATATTTCTGGAAATTAATGCAAATAAAGTTTTTAAAAAATGGTGGGAGAAATAAATCAAAGCCCTCCTGTGGGATTGCTTTCAAACGTTATTAAACCTGCAGAAGTCGGGCCTGGCGCACACAAATCAAGCCGTTCTGGAGCCGTGACATGCAGGCTGTTGTACAAGGAGGTGCGCAGAGCGCTTCCGGCCCTTTTACACCACAAACAGTTTCAAATAACCTGGCCAGTGCTGCAAGCTAAAAGTTAAAGTCAGATGGAGCTGGCCCCCTGTCCCTGCTCTGGCATGAGGAGAACGGTTAAAAGGGAGGGAACGCTACTGTGTAGCAGCTGCTCTTTAAAATTTTAATAACTTGGGGAATTAGTAGTGAAAGCTTTGGCTAATTAAACTCTGGCAGGTAAAGAGAACATAACCTGTTCTGTGTCAGAGAAAAAGAACATCAAACTGTTCTTAAAAAAAAAAATGTGAGGGTTCTGCAAATATGTTTCCTTTTAATCACTAAAAAAATTAAATAAATAAAATAGGATACATTTTAAAAAAATTGTCTTCAAGAACTTAATTCCCTGAGAAATATGAAGGAATAAACGTGCCAGTGTTCCGTAGTTTGTTCCCTCTGTTTTGGCCGCTCTCATTCGTGGCAGTTCTCAGGTGTTTGCTACTGTTAACTTCATTTCAGATCCAATCTGACCAAGAACCAGGCCCTCTTTTCCCTTCACCCTCCCCTTCCCCCTGCAGGGCTGAGACTCACGTAGAAAGGATCTCGGCGGGCAGGTCAGTGATGTAGGAGGGGATCTTCTTCCCTGTCAGGAACTGGGCCACCTCATTGCTAAACGTGTTACAGTTGTGGTCAAAGAGGTTGTAGCTCTCCCCTCTGTGGACAAAGAGTAAGAAAGAATAAAAGTAGTGCCAGCACCGTATGCAGTTTCTGTCACTTGTGAAAAGACATCAGGACCGACAACGTTGGCAAGTGCTGTCTTCCTTTTATCCCCAAAAGCGGTACATTACGAGCAGTGGCAAAGCCCTGCCAATGCCCATGCCCTTCTCTGGAGGAGCCACTCTAGAGAGTGAACTCTAGTCACCATGGCCTACCTTTGCTGCTCAGGCTGCCATCAAGGGTCTAAACTTGACATGTTAAAAACATTCTGAAAACAGAAATTCTCTCAGGTCAGCTGCAGTTACTGCTTAAAAAACAAATTGAAAAGTAAACTGCAATAGTGGGATATTATCAGTTTTCTCTGCCCTGCTAGCCATTTGCAGCCCCCATGGGAGAACATGTGGCAAACATCAGAAGGTGCAAATCCTGGAAGAGTAGCAGATGGGATGCATATAGAAAGTGGCTGTGCAGGGAAGGAAAAAGAAAATTTGGTTCTTACCTGATAATTTCATTCCTGTAGTACCAAGGATCAGTTCAGACTCCAGGGTTCATAGATCCGTGCCAGCAGGCGGAGACAGAGAAAGTAAAACTGACACCGCTTTATATATCCTGATGCCTCCTGCAGTTCCTCAGTATTAATCTGTACCAACGCTGAACGTAAACAAACCATCAGAAAAAAACCCCATTGAAATAGAAACTTTGAGAACTTAACAACGTCTGAGATCTGTAATGTTCAACAGTAAAGCGCCAGACTCTCCATCCTCCCTTACCCCTGGGTGGGACTCTGGACTGATCCTTGGTACTACAGGAACGGAATTATCAGGTAAGAACCAAATTTTCTTTTCTCTGTACGTACCGGATCAGTCCAGACTCCTGGGATGTACCAAAGCTTCCTAAACAGGGTGGGACCTGGAAAGTCCTGCGCGCAATACACTTTCGCCAAAGGACCGAGACTCCAGATCTGCCACATCCAGTCGATAATGTCTTGCAAAAAGTATGCAGCGACTTCCAAGTCGCCGCCCTACAAATTTCTTGTGGCGATACTAAGTGAGCCTCTGCCCAAGAGGCCGACTCAGATCGAGTGGAATGAGCCCTCAAGCCCTCTGCTACCGGCTTACCTTTGAGAATGTAAGCGGATCCAATAGCTTCCTTAAGCCACCTGGCAATGGTGGTCTTTGAAGCTTGAAGTCCCTTCTTCGTACCACTCCACAAAACGAAAAGATGATCTGAACGAGGTGGAAAGCCGACAGTCACTCAGCAGTGTATGGTTTGGAGAAATGTATCCTTGAAGGATACTAATGAAACAGGAGAGTTAGGGCATCCCAACAGAGAGGTTCCATTAAAAGCAAAACGCAGTCCATGTGCCTATATGTAAAAAATCACCGAAGCTAATGATTTCCGAATTATCCCTAACAACTGAAAAGCAAGTTGTTAATACAAACAAAAAACACATTTTGAAATGTCTGTATGCCAATGCCAGAAGTCTAAGAAGTAAGATGGGCGAGTTAGAGTGTATAGCAGCAAATGATGAGATTGACGTAATTGGCATCACAGAGATTTGGTGGAAGGAGGATAACCAATGGGACAGTGCTATATCAGGGTACAAATTATATCGCAATGATAGGGAGGATCAACTTGGTGGGGGTGTGGCACTTTATGTCCGGGAGGGTATAGAGTCCAACAGGATAAAGATCATACAAGAGACTAAATGCTCAGTAGAATCTATATGGGTAGAAATCCCATGTGTGTTGGGTAAGAGTATAGTGATAGGAGTATACTACCGTCCACCTGGACAAAATGGTCAGACAGATGATGAAATGCTTAGAGAAATCAGGGAAGCTAACCAATTTGGCGCTGCAATAATAATGGGAGATTTCAATTACCCCAATATTGACTGGGTAAATGTAACATCAGGACTTAGAGACAAAGTTCCTGGATGTAATAAATGACTGCTTCATGGAGCAATTGGTTCAGGAACCAACAAGAGAGGGAGCTATTTTAGATTTAATTCTTAGTGGAACAAAGGATTTGGTGAGAGTGGTGGGGCCACTTGGCAATAATGATCATAACATGATCAAATTTAAACTAATAACTGGAAGGGGGACAATAAGTAAATCTGCAGCTCTAACACTAAACTTTCAAAAGGGAAACTTTGATAAAATGAGGAAAAAATAGTTAGAAAAAAACTGAAAGGTATAGCTGCAAAGGTTAAAAGAGTTCAACAGGCATGGACATTGTTTAAAAATACAATTCTAGAGGCGCAGTCCATATGTATTCCACACATTAAGAAAGGTGGAAGAAAGGCAAAACTATTACTGTCATGGTTAAAAGGTGAGGTGAAAGAGGCTATTTTAGCCAAAAAAACATCCTTCAAAAATTAGAAGAAGGATCCATCTGAAGAAAATAGGATAAAACATAAGCATTGTCAAGTTAAGTGTAAAACATTGATAAGACAAGCGAAGAGCAAAATTTGAATTGAAGTTGGCCATAGATGCAAAAACTCATAATAAAAACTTTTAAATATATCCGAAGCAAGAAACCTGTGAGGAAGTCGGTTGGACCATTAGATGACAGAGGGGTTAAAGGGGCTCTTAGGGAAGATAAGGCCATTGCAGAAAGACTAAATGAATTCTTTGCTTCCGTGTTTGCTAAAGGATGTGGGGAGATACCAGTTCCGGAGATGGTTTTCAAGGGTGATGAGTCAGACAAACTGAACGAAATCACCGTGAACCTGGAAAATATAGTAGGCCAGATTGACAAACTAAAGAGTAGCAAATCACCTGGACCGGATGGTATGCATCCTAGGGTACTGAAGGAACTCAAAAATGAAATTTATGATCTATTAGTTAAAATGTGTAACCTATCATTAAAATCATCCATTGTACCTGAAGAACGGAGGGTGGCCAATGTAACCCCAATATTTAAAAAAGGCTCCAGGGGCGATCCGGGTAACTATAGACCAGTGAGCCTGACTTCAGTGCCAGGAAAAATAGTGGAAACTATTCTCAAGATCAAAATTGTAGAACATATAGAAAGACATGGTTTAATGGAACACAGTCAACATGGATTTACCCAAGGGAAGTCTTGCCTAACAAATCTGCTTCATTTTTTTGAAGGGGTTAATAAACATGTGGATAAAGGTGAACCGGTAGATGTAGTATATCTGGATTTTCAGAAGGCGTTTGACGAAGTCCCTCATGAGAGGCTTCTACGAAAACTAAAAAGTCATGGGATAGGAGGCGATGTCCTTATGTGGATTACAAATTGGTTAAAAGAGACAGGAAACAGAGAGTAGGATTAAATGGTCAATTTTCTAAGTGGAAAAGGGTAAACAGTGGAGTGCCTCAGGGAGCTGTACTTGGGCCAGTGCTTTTCAATATATATATATAAATGATCTGGAAAGGAATACGATGAGTGAGGTTATCAAATTTGCGGATGATACAAAATTATTCAGAGTAGTCAAATCACAAGCGGATTGTGATACATTACAGGAGGACCTTGCAAGACTGGAAGATTGGGCATCCAAATGGCAGATGAAATTTAATGTGGACAAGTGCAAGGTGTTGCATATAGGGAAAATTAACCCTTGCTGTAGTTACACGATGTTAGGTTCCATATTAGGAGCTACCACCCAGGAAAAAGATCTAGGCATCATAGTGGATAATACTTTTAAAATCGTCGGCTCAGTGTGCTGCAGCAGTCAAAAAAGCAAACAGAATGTTATGAATTATTAGGAAGGGAATGGTTAATAAAATGGAAAATGTCATAATGCCTCTATATCGCTCCATGGTGAGACCGCACCTGGAATACTGTGTACAATTCTGGTCGCCACATCTCAAAAAAGATATAGTTGCGATGGAGAAGGTACAGAGAAGGGCAACCAAAATGATAAAGGGGATGGAACAGCTCCCGTACGAGGAAAGGCTGAAGAGGTTAGGGCTGTTCAGCTTGGAAAAGAGACGGCTGAGGGGGGATATGATAGAGATCTTTAAGATCATGAGATGTCTTGAACGAGTAGATGTGAATCAGTTATTTACACTTTCAAATAATAGAAGGACTAGGGGGCATTCCATGAAGTTAGCAAGTAGCACATTTAAGTCTAATCGGAGAAAATTCTTTTTCACTCAACGCACAATAAAGCTCTGGAATTTGTTGCCAGAGGATGTGGTTAGTGCAGTTAGTGTAGCTGGGTTCAAAACAGGTTTGGATAAGTTCCTAGAGGAGAAGTCCATTAACGGCTATTAATCAAATTTACTTAGGGAATAGCCACTGCTATTAATTGCATCAGTAGCATGCAATCTTCTTAGTGTTTGGGTAATTGCCAGGTTCTTGTGGCCTGGTTTGGCCTCTGTTGGAAACAGGATGCTGTGCTTGATGGACCCTTGGTCTGACCCAGCATGGCAATTTCTTATGTTCTTATGTAACGATGAAAACCATTCGTGACCTTAAGATATCGGAGTAACGCACAACGGACATCCAAAGGTCGTAGCTCCCGAGCATTTGGTTCTGAATCAGACAAGTCCAAAAAGGCCTGCAGCTCAACTGACTGATTAACATGAAAAGAAGACACCACTTTCGGAAGAAAAGATGGAACCGTACGCAAGGACCCCCCCCGGTCCGATATCTTAAGAAAATATCACGACATGTCAGAACCTGTAACTCGGAAATTCACCTTGCAGAGCAAATGGCTACCAAGAAAACAACCTTCGAAGTCACATCCTTTAGCGTAGCCCTACGTATGGGTTCAAAGGGGGCCTCACACAAAGCTCGAAGCACCAGATTGAGGTTTCAAGAAGGACAAAGCCTCCTCAATGGCAGACGCAAGTTCTTAACCCCTTGAATAAAACGGACCACATCCGGATGAGAGGACAATCGATAGCCCTCCAGGTTCCCCTTCAAAGACGTCAATGCCGCTACATGAACTCTAAGAGAGTTAAAGGCAAGGCCCTTGACCAAGCCGTCCTGTAAAAAGGATAACACGTGAGACATGGAAGCGCTCAAGGCCTGAATCCCTTTCGTCACACACCAGGATTCAAAAATCTTCCAAACACGGACATACACTACTAAGGTGGATTTCCGCCTAGATTGAAGAAGCGTAGCAATTACGTACCCAGGGTAACCTTTTGACCTTAAACGCCTCCTCTCAAAAGCCATGCCGCTAGACAAAAACGATCTGCCTGATTGGAAAATACAGGACCCTGATGTAATAGACCTGGGAGATGACTGAGTCGAAAGGGACCTTCAACCGCTAGATTCAACAGATCGGCAAACCAAGGACGACGTGGCCACTCCAGAGCCACTAGTATCACCTCCCCTGGGGGCCTCTCTATGCACCATATAATCTTGCCCACTAGAGGCCAAGGAGGAAGCACATACAGTAGAACTCCCTGAGGCCAAAGAAGAACCAGAGCATCTACGCCCTCGGCGTTGTAGTCTCTGCGTCTGCTGAAAAAGCGAGGAGCTTTTGCATTGAGATGTGTCGCCATCAGGTCGACTCGCGGACAGCCCCATTTCTCTTGAATGAGGTGCATTGCCGCATCCAACAACTCCCATTCTCCCGGATCCAGAAGCATGCAACTGAGATAATCTGCTTGTACATTCTCAACGCCGGCAATATGAGACGCCAAGATCTGTACTACATGCTGCTCTGCCCACCGGATCAAGTCCAGAATTTCCAGTGACACCACATGGCTTCGGGTGCCTCCTTGCCTATTTATGTAGGCTACAGTTATCGCATTGTCTGAGAGAACTCTCACTGACCGCCCTTGGAGTAAATGCTGAAAGGCAAGCAAAGCCAAGCGCACTGCCCTGGCTTTCAACCAACTGATAGACCAAGACACCTCTACGCTCGACCATGAGCCCTGAGCTGCTTGCCTCTGACAAACTGCTCCCCAACCCAAGAGACTTGCATCCATGGTCAAAACTACCCAATCCGGAACCTCCAAGGATACTCCACGCAGGAGGTTGGGAGTGTGTAACCACCTCCAGAGGAAGGGAAACGGGTTGGTGATACTGCGCTGACACTGGGCTCCACTGGGCCAGAAGCGTTCTCTGAAGAGGGCACATATGAGCAAAAGCACATGGTACCAGCTCCAAGGTGGATGTCACGAACCCGAGGACTTGTAAGACATCCCAAGCCCTGGGAACGCGCAACAGCGGTAATCGCCGAATCTGCGACTGTAGCTTGTGGACCCTCTTGTTCATCAGAAAGACTGCCTTGGTTGGTGTCGAAGAACGCTCCCAAATACTCCAGAGTCTGTGATGGTATTAGCTGGCTCTTCGCCAAATTCACCACCCAACCTAACGAATGCAAGGTCCGAAGTACCGTCTGCACCACTGCCCGGCAACTGGCCTCCGACTTTGCCCGAATGTGCCAATCGTCCAGGTAGGGATGAACCAGGATCCCCTGCCGTTGTAATGTCGCCGCCACAATCACCATGACCTTGGTAAAGACCCGAGGCACTGTGGCCAATCCGAACGGGAGCGCCTGAAACTGGAAATGCTGCCCAGATACCATAAACCTCAGGTAGCGTTGATGTTCCCGGGAAATAGGTATGTGGAGATATGCTTCCGTCAGATCTAGGGATGCTAGAAACTCCTGAGAGTGTACCGCCGCTATTACCGAGCGTAGTGTCTCCATCCAAAAACGAGGTACCCGCAACGCCACGTTCACCCGCTTCAAAATCGAGAATGGGGTGAAAGGTTCCCTCCTTCTTCGGGAATACAAAGTAAATCGAATATAGCTCTGTTCGAGGCTCCTCCGGAGGTACTGGTACCATGGCCCCCAACTGCTGCAATCTGCACAGAGTTCCCGCACTGCTCTGTGTTTCTGCAGTGAGCCGCAAGGGGAGATTAGGAACAGGTCACGGACGGGCTGAGGAAATTCTAAGGTGTAACTATGTTTTATTACCCCGAGAACCCACTGATCCTGTGTGATCTTGGCCCACTCCCCATAAAACCACGCTAGCCAACCTCCTACAAAAGGAAAGGTGGAGTGGGCCGGCCTCCTTTCATTGAGCAGATTTGGGACCGGAGGCAACAGTGCTGCTAGAGGTCCTGAAGGGTCTACGGCCCCCTCGAAAAGGCTGACCCCAGGCCTGACCTCTAGGGGAGAAGGACCTCTGTGTCGTCGCCCCCGCGGGGTGCAGCTGACAAAACCTGCGCGAATCCCGAAAACGCTGCCGCGCGAGAAAACTGCGAAGGCCCCTAGGTCTAGCCTCTGGCAAGCGAGGTATCTTAGTGTCTGCCAATTGCTTCACAATCTGATCCAACTCCTCCCCAAAAAGAAGACGACCCTTAAAGGGTAAGGGCGCTAACTGGGCCTTACAGGAAACATCCGCGGACCAGTTATGGAGCCAAAGTAGACGGCGTGCCGACACCACAGACCCCATAATATGGGAGGACGTCCGGATCACATCGTACAAAGCATCTGCTACAAACGCAACTGCCGATTCCAGCCGATCCGACTGAGCCGCTTGCGCATCCGTGAGAGTCTGCTCCTCCGCTGCACCCAGCGTAAGCAGGCCCTTTGCATGAAGCTAGAACAAATAGCCGCGCGAAGACTCAGAGCTGAGACCTCAAAAATCCTTTTGAGTTGAATCTCAAGCTTGCAGTCCTGAACGTCCTTCAGAGCCGTAGCCTCCTGGTATTTGTGACGGCGGAGACCGCAGTGTCCACCTTAGGCAGGGCAAACAACCCCAATGTCTGTTCCGGCAAAGTATACAGCTTAGCCATAGCCCTACAGACTCTCAAACCCGCGTCTGGAGAATTCCATTCCTGCTCCACCACCGTCTGAACGGACTCAGGGTACGGAAACCCGGTGGAAGGGCGCCTCGTGCTCCGCAACACTAGATCTGCACCATCCTTGCGAGATGCATCAGGTGGAGACTGGAGCCCCAGTTCCTCCAAGACCTGAGGAAGGAATGGCATCAGCTCGTCCCTGCGGAACAGTCTAAGGATCTTGGGGTCATCTCCCTCTGCTGCCGGCTCCGAATCCACATCATCATCTTGGTGAGCATCCACTGAAGCCAGATCCGTTGCCCGAGCAGCAGGCAGTGATGTTCCTGGGCAGCCTGGTGGGGTCACTATGGGTACGCGTACCCCTCTTGCGGGCGCAGCACCTCCCTGCGCTGCCCCCTGCCTCTCCTGACCTGGATCCGATCCAGAGGGGGGTGCAAACCCCCTCCGTCAGGCACAGCCCCCTCGTACTGTGCTAAAAATGCCTTGTGCATTAGAAGCACAAACTCTGGTGAAAAAGGGGCTGGAGCCCGACCCCTATCAGCTGGGAAAAACATGCCCCCCCCCCCCCGGGGCCCTACTGGTGCCCCCTGTCCCTTCAGAGGACTCGAGCACCGGGAAAAGCACTGGAGGAGTTTCCTCAACAGCCGGTGTAAACGCGGGCCCAACCGCCGGGGAATCCAAGATGGCTGCCGCTTCCGCGATTACCACGTCAAGGCGACTCGTGGTCATTGCCGAACCCGGAACCGTTGGGGAAGGGATATGAGGAGCTCTCCTTCGTTTCGCTGGCCTAGGGAGCTCTGAGGGACCCTCCCCCCCCCCCCAAGATACACGCCGCGCATAGACCACTGTGATTCAGCCACGCAGGAGTCAACCCACCTGCTCGACAGGCCAACCCCCTAACCCTTGTGGCGCCGGCGGCCCGACGAGGAGAACAAAAAAGAAAAAAACTGCAATAAAAAACCCCCGAGAAATGCGCCAGAGGGGGAGAGAGAGCAGACGCAAGCTATCCTACCTGATCCTGCTCCTAACTCTGCTTTAACTTTTTTTTTTTTTTTTTTTTTTTTTTTTTAACAGAAACTTTACTGCTCTAAAAGCAGCCTCACTACAAGTTTCCGTCCTAGCGCTGAAGAGAGCTGTCCAGCTCAATTCAGCAAAGTAATTAAAAAGGAGGGAAAAGTGAGGAAAAAAAACCCAAACAATTTTGGAGCCAAACTCATGACAGGGAGGGATCCGGACCACCGGATGTGCATCTCATGGTTTCTTCGGGTGCAGGCGTACTGAAGGGTCGCCGACTCCCCAGCCCCCCTCCTCAACCAAACCGGGTAGGGGTTACTCCCGAGCAACCCCGACCCCCTGGGAGGCAGGCTCAACCTAGAATCAAGAAATAACAAAAAAATATACTGGACCAACTGCAGGGTTCAAGCATCAGTCCACTGCTGGAGACAGAGAAATACTGAGGAACTGCAGGGGGCATCAGGATATATAAAGCAGTGCCAGTTTTACTTTCTCTGTCTCCGCCTGCTGGCATGGATCTATGAACCCTGCAGTCTGGACTGATCCGGTACGTACAGGGAAACAGGTTTATCTGGTGCCTTTCATCCAAACAGGATAGCGACGCAGCATACAATTTCGACCTTTAAAAAGAGAGACAGGCAGTCCTGTGTGGGACAGCTACCTATGTATACCAGCTTACATAGGAGAGCACAACCATATCACAGTAACCTACAGTGAAACACATGGGGGCCGATGCAATAAATATGCGCTGAAAGCGGGCGCTGAACTTTCAGCGCCCGCTTTCCTAACGCGCCCCTCCTGGGGGTGCCATGAAATATTTAAATTAGAGGTCACATTATCAAGGAGGTGCTAGGGTCACTTGCGCACCCCTAGCGCCTCCTTGAGAACAGGAGCCTGCGAGCGTTGGCCGTCTGCTGGTTAGGAAAACGGACGCCGAATTTATCAACGTCCATTTTCCTAAATAGCACATAGCCAGGGGTTCAAGAAACGAACGCTTGTCAACTGAGCATCTGTTTCCTGCACCCGACTGCAGGCGGTTTTTGTTTTTTTTTTAAAGATTTGTTCCTCCTATTAATATTGCAACAATAATAAGTAGGAGGATGTACAGAAAAGCAGTTTTTTCTGCTTTTCTGTACCACTTTTAGGAGCGCTCAGCAATTAAAACCTGCTCTGGGCAGGCGTTAATTTCTGAGCGCAAAAATGTGCGTCTTAGACACTTTTTTTTTTTTTGCATTCGGAGTGAATAGCTAATAGCCTCATTCACATGCTATGAGTGCTATTAGTTTCACTCCGCGTTGGACGCGTGTTGTGGAGGTGCTAATCCCTTATTGCATAAGGGAACTAGGTAAGGCCTATACAACTTGCATCCAACTGCGGGTTAAACAGTGCGCTCGGCTGAGCGCACTATATTGCATCAGCCCCATGGAGTCTGTGGCAGAGTGGAATAAATGCATACATAAAAATAGAGTGAGAGAGGGAGACAAGTGCAGAGAGTGATCCTCTCAAAATACAAAATAAGAGACCACAAATTGGAAACATAGATTATGCAGAGAAAAACTGAACTGGAAACCCTGAAAAGCCAGATTCTGCATGCTATACACCAGAGAACTAGAAACGAAACGCATTTCCTCCCGGGCTGTCCAAAATACAAAGAGACCAGAGCTGCATGCTTCCCAAAACTGACAGAGAGAAAATCCAAGCTGTCCCATAAAAGAAAAACTGTGTTGCAGCAATGGCTTTTAAAATTGCTCTGTTTGCGATAAAGAAAGAAAAACAGGGAGAGAAGGAAAACAAAGCCAATTCTTGGGTTCTGGTATTTGTTTGTAGCAGATTATCTTTCAGGTCTTCTTGTCAGGATAGGACACATTTCTGTTCAGAAAGCAGAGTTTTACTTACAGAAACAGCCTGCTATAAAAATGCCTCCCTAATATGTGGGTGAATGTATGTCTGTAAGTCCTGTTTACCCAGAAGGAGCAGTAGCACCCCAGGGATGGAATTGGGGAGTTTAGCAATAGCCACATGGATTAGCAAAACTATGTGCAGAAATTTTCCTGAATGTTTTCCATGCAAATAACAGGTGTCATAGCGTACGAGTAAACTTGGTGGGATAATTTCAAAGTGGATTTATGTGCCCAAGTCTGCTTTGAAAACTGAGGGAACACATGTGTAATAACTGCTAAGTAATTTCAGCGGGGCCCATTATAAAATAGGAAAATTGGTTCTTACCTGCTAATTTTCGTTCCTGTAGTACCACAGATCAGTGCAGACTCCTGGGTTTTGCTCCCTTTCCAGCAGATGGAGACAGAGAATGTTTTACTGACACTGCTACAAAGCCTAGTGTGTCACCTGCAGTCCCCTCAGTATTGACCTGTACCCAAGCCAAGATAACTACACTAAAAAAACCTGAACTGCAAAACTCCCCGAACAAGCAGGAGGATGGTGAAGTCATAATCAACTGGAAACTCTGTGCCAGAAATTAAAGTGAATACACAGCGTGAAGAACCACCAACAACTCTGCGCTACAAAACAATACCCTCAGAACAAGCAGCAGACTCTCCCCACTTGGCAAGTCTCTGGACTGATCTGTGGTACTACAGGAATGAAAATTAGCAGGTAAGAACCAATTTTCCTTTCCTGTACATATCCAGATCAGTCCAGACTCCTGGGATGTACCTAAGCACCCCTAAACCGGGTGGGACCTGGAGAGTCCTGCTCGCAGAACACTCTCACCAAAGCCCATGGGAGCCGGAGTCCCAATATCGATAATGTCTGGCGAAAATGTGCAGTGACTTCCATGTAGCCGCCCTGAGCCTTGGCCCTAAAGGTCACCTGAAAATGCATTGAGTGAACCCTCAATCCCTCCCCCAGAGACAGGACAATCTAGACATATAAGATGAACCAATTGCTCCTTTAATCAATGCACAATTGTAGCCTTAGAAGCCTTTCACCCCTTCTTTGGACCACTCTACAGTACTTAAGAGGTGATCTGATCCTCAGAAATCATTAGTAATCTTCAAATTCCTTTACAAAGCATAAGGAGAAAAACCAACGGAATCCGGGAAAAGCTGGAAGTTCCATCATCTGACTAAGATGAAATGTCAAAAACACCTTAGGCAGAAGGAAGATACCGTATGCAACAATATCCTCAACTCTGAAGGCCGTAGAAAGGAACCCTGTCATGACGACGTCTGTAGCTCTGAATTGTCCTGCCTGTACAAATAGCCCCCAGAAACAAACAACCTTAATACCAGACTTTCCTCAATGGTTCAAACGGAGCGTCACATAACCCTCTAAGCACCAGGCTTAGACTTCAAGATGGTCAGATCTTCCTCGCCAGAGGACACAAAGTCTCCACCCCTCAAAGACAAAATGTATGATATCCGAAAGGGTGAAGAACAGATATTCCTCCACTATAACCCGGAGACAGTCCAAAATCTCTACCTGTACTTTCAGAGAGTTAAAGGACAGACCCTTTCCCAACTGCTGTTGCAGAAAAAGCAAAATTTGCGACACTGTTGCCTGAATAGACTGCATTCTGATAACAGTATACCAGGACTTGGAGACCCTCCAAATCCCCACACACACTAAGGATGAGGAAGGTTGCCTGGCCTGCAATAATGTAGCAACAACTTCTTCGGACTATCTCCTCTGACTCAGTGGACACCTCTCAAAGTAAGGATGTGAGACAGAAGTGAACCGCCTGACCCAACAATATCGAGCCCTGGTGGAGAAGATTTGACTGGTGCCCAAATCTCAGTGTTCTGTCTATGGCCATGTTGACCAGAGCCATGAATCATGGTCAACCAGATCTGCAAACCATGGGCAACATGGCCCCCTTCGAGCCACTAGAATCACAACATCCGGATGCTTCCATATTCACCGTCTCTCCTTCCACCAGTGGCCATGGAGGAAAGACATGAAGAATGAGAATGCTTCAAGGCCATGTAAGCACCCAAACATCGCTTCCTTCCGTCCCGTAAAAAAATCAGACATGTTATCGAACTACCTGGTCACCATTAAGTATATATGGGAATACCTCCACAGGTTGTAAATGAGATGGTTCACCGGAAGAGACAGCTCCCACTCACCAGGGCATAGTTGTCTCCAACTGGGAACATTCACTTGAAAATGTCTACCCCAGTGATGAAGTAGGCCAATCGTTGCATCACTCAATAGAAATTGCACCGGACGGATGCAAAACCGTGGTAGAAAGGCAAGCAGCACAGAACTCACTGCCCTTTTCTCTGACCATGATAGACCCTGATGCCTTCACCTTTGCCCTCACTATGTCACTGGGGTCGACCAATGGCGGCGGTAACCCCTGTGACATGGTAAGGGCAAAGGGCCGTCGGCGCCATTTTGACTATTGGCAGCCGACAGCCCAAGTCCAGGAGATCGCTCCTGGACCCCCACTGGACCACCAGGGACTTCTGGCAGGTCTTGGGGGGGTCAGAAGGGTGGGGAGTTGTAGTAAATTAATTTTGGAGGTATTGGGGGGCATCAGGAGAGTGGGGGGTTTTGTTAGATTTTTACTTTTTTATTAAAAATTTGTCTGTGAGCCCTGGACCCCCGCTGGACCACCAGGGACTTTTGGCAGGTCTTGGGGGGGTCAGGAGAGTAGGGGGTTGTAGTAAATTAATTTGGTAGGTCTTGTATGGCTCTCACAGAATTACATTTTAAAATATGTGGCGTTCATGGCTCTCTCAGCCAAAAAGGTTCCCGACCCCTGGCTTAGAGGCTATAGAAGACAGTTGGCCCTTCCTTTCTGAGATGTAATCATAAGGGCATGGGAATTTGCCCTGTTGGAACAGACCAAGGAGTCACTGGGCCCAGCATCCTGTTTTTAATAATGGTCCAGATTTATTTGATCCAGTAGGCTCAGACAGCTCGAACAGTTGAAGGTCTATGCCTTAGGATAGGCTCATCGAACCCATAAAACCTATCTGATCCTTTCTAGTGCCGCTTGCAATGAGTGAGAGGCAGTTCTCCCCACCCTAGAGTGTTTTAAGGCACTTCAGGGCAATAGTTCCCCAGGCCCCATTGATGCATGCCGATCAGTATTCCATCTACAACTCTTACAAGATGAAACAAGAATTTCTACCCAGAACTAAAAATGTGCCCTATTTTCCACATGCCCGGATCCGAAAAATCTCCCCACCCTTGTTGGGAATCCGCAAGTCTCCCGGCAAGTCCTGAGAGCTTGGTGTGGTGTGGACAGGATCCTGAACACGAAAGCTAGTAGGGACACAATCACACGCACAGTGATTTCATTAGCCTTCTTTTTCTTTGGAAAGCGGGTTGAAGAAAAAAAAGAAAAAGAAAAAAAAAGAGTCCCAAGAGCAGGATCTTTCTCTCTCATTCGTTAAGGAATGAGGGGGCATGTCTGTGGGAAAGGCACACTTTTACCTGGTTCAGCACCCATATCACTGTATTATCCCTTATTATACAAGATTCTTTCAAGTCAGCCCAAACTGTGTTTATTTGCCTTTGGGTCTGCTAAATATCCTTTGAACCTTCTAACAACAATTTTCAGCCCTCAAAGCAACTGTCCCAACAGGCGTGGAAGTCCCTCCAAGGGAAGCAATCTTTCGAGTTGCATCCCCTGCCTTCCCAAACTCACCGGAACATGGACTCTCCCAGGGCCGACAGGTACTCCATGAAGATTTCCTCTGTCACCTCCGTGCTCCCAAGATCTACCACGGAGTCCGGGGGTCCTAGCAGCGTTCCTCCCTACAAAAACACACAGATAAACCCTCGTCAGCGAGAAACCATTATCCTATGAAGCTTCCCTCCTTCTCAGCTCTCCCTTCCTGGAATGTCTCAGTTGGATCACAAAAGGATGTTCTGAACAGGAAGAACAGAGGCTGCGCTGCAAAAAAACAAAACAAAATAAAAACCACCCCCCCAAAAAAACAAAACTAAAACATTTTCTCTATGCGGTCATCCAGGCTTTTGAAAATGCAGATGTCAAAAAACAAAAGCTCCATTGGTCAGTCCCTACACAGGTCACACGGATAATGGTCTGATCGTGCATTTACATGGCACCCAACAGCTCAAGGCGACCACACAAGAATGCAAGGAACGATCTGCACAAGTCCTGCAGGTGCAACAGCCGTTCAAAGAGCCTACATATGATCAGGGGTGGGGGGGGGGGGGTAAGGGAGACAAATCCAAGAAGAGAGGGAAGGAAGAGCACGGTGATCGCAGACAGTCCAACTGCAGGCAGGACCTGAGAAAGGGAGCCTGACATAATGCAAAAGGGAAGGGGCTGCAAGGCAATGTATGCCAAGAAGTGCCTCAGGTTACGAGATAAAGAGCCACACACACTGACCCAGGGAAGAGAAGGTGAGGAAAGCAAAGAGGGAGATGGGACACTGGAGAGGAGGAGGTCAGACATCGGCCCCTTGTCACCTTCCTCAGCAGAGCAGCTGGGAGGAAACAAAACCCAAGGGAAACAGGAGCAGCCTTTATCCTAAGCCCAGAGGGTCCACCATGATTCCCGTTCCCTCTCTCTTCTCGCATCTCTCCGACACTATGGATCACCAGGCACTCCTTTTTCTCAGTCAGGTATCACTGTGAGCCTCTTAGGCTGTGTAGGTCTTCATTAACAAGTAGAGAAGGTGTGCTCCCATTAACTGAATACGGGTGTGGGCCTGGTGGCATTCTGCCCGACCAGCACGAAACTCAGCCATTGCAAATCACACCAAAGCAAAGCATCCTACTGCCTGTCATCTTTCCTGAGACAGAAGGTCACACACAGACACGAGCTCCCCATAAAGCATTCTTGCTAGACTTTATACAAAAACCACCTAAAAGCCCTTTAAGTGCACGCCATCTATTCCTCACTGATGTTTATCAAAGCTCTATTCCCAGCCTACATATGGTCCATACACACTCCAGTTTCTTCTTATAGCCAGACCTATCGCTTCCATCCACTTCTCCGGTTCTCATCCTGCTGACCTCATGCTCCGCAATATAAATTTTCCTACCTTCAAAACTGAGCTTTTCCTCTGTCATTCGCACTCAAATAATATTTCTCCGCCTGCAACTCCCACTGCAACTATATGCAAGTGTAGATTGCGTCTGAAGTTGAGAGCTATCCCTACCTCTCCAACCTCTCTAACTCCCAACTGCTTCTCTCTTCTACAACTTGCAGGATTCTTGACCAAGTCCTGACGATTTCTCACTTCACTTATATCAAACTTTACTCTGACTGGATTCTCATTCACTACCATGAAACTCTTCCAAATAACACAAATCAGAGCAAAACTGTCTCTCCAAACTGGTCTTCAGCCTGCCTCACCAGTCTCAGGCTCGCTTCCAAATTCTGCTGTGATCCAATTAAAAAAAAATCTAGGACTCACTTATAAACAAAATTCTCTCCAAGTCTCACTCTCCTCAGATCCATCTCTGTTCCATTTCATACTGTTCTCAACTGAAGACCAATCTAGTTTCCCCCCAAGTCTTCCTATGCCCAGTCAAAATGCCATTTTCGCTTTAGTAAATGAATGAACAGGCAAACTTTATGCACACACTGCCTATCATTTTCTCCCAACCACCTGTAACAGTCAGAGGAGAGCTCAGTGTCCATGTCCATGCACTCTCCGGCTTGGAGCTGGCTGACTTTTAGTCAGGTGGACATCTGTCTACTCGGACCCAAGGCAGTACTCAATAACATTTGTTCCTGAATTTTATCCATAAATTAATATATTTCAGATACAAAAACAGATTTTATTCAGAACTATTTATCAAAATACTGAAAAGAGGTTAAATCTACATATTTTGCCTATTTTCTTCAAGAACTGGGCCTACAAGCACACTTGAATTTTTAATACGCATTTTTTTTTTATGATTCCTGTCAAGTGATAGTCCCTACAATAAAATTCCATATTTAAGATATTTCCAGGAGGTTCTGAATATTTCCCCAAATTTGGTTTCCTCTATTACAAAAGTATTATTTTCTAACTAGTTAAGCAAATGTTACGATTCCTCCTAAATCTGGAGTTGACTGACTTTCTGGAATCTTCTCAATACGAGGTGGCGGAAAGATTAATATTAGTGGCCTTCTTTGCTGAGCAAGATCTGAGCACTGTTACGAAGGTGTATTTTTCACAATATGGACTGTGCAATTTATGGGGCAGAATGTCAGAATTTTCCAAGATTTAGCCCGAGCCATCCAAGAAAGGAGGAAGGGCTTCCTGACTATGCATCAGGAAACCCTTGCCCTTGGGGCTACTTTTCTATTACTATTTCCCTGTAAATGTGTGGTTACATTTCAACAGAATTCATATGTGTTTTTTACCCCTGTGTAGCTTAGAAAGTTTGATTCTAAAAAGTTGTTTAATGAACCCAGCTTTTCATCTTCAGCTCTAGAACTGGTCTAATTTACAAAATTTCAGGATATTTGTACAAATCTCATGCAGAACAGTTTCTTATGTTTAATTTCTTATTTAATCTCATCTTTTCTGCCTCTTTGATTTGTGGACTGTTTAGATTTGAGGGGTTTTTTTCTTTGTAGAATTTATTTCCTGTAATTTGGTTTCAATCATGTTTCTGAATCAAAGTATTTTGGCTTTGTTGAATATTAAAACTTAATAAAGATAAAGTTTAAAAAAAAAAACACAACAAATTCCATATTTTCTACAATGTGCAAAATAAGCAGTAACCTTGAATTAAAAAAAAAAAAAAAAAAAATCAGAAGCTTTTAATTTTTATGTTACTTCTGAAACGTTTTAAGCCTCTCCCTTGCGATTTCTATAAGCATAATCAAGAGCATCTAAACTCTGACTTCCCCTACTGGTTCCCAGTGGTCTACACTTACAAAGATGTCACAAATTACATCACACACATACTTTAAGTGATGTCACTTGTAGACGCTGCTCCAAAAATTAAAACAATAACTTAGAAATGAGGTTTACAATATCCAGTCCTGGTTTTACATCGTGGATTGCATGGACTCTGTTCTGATTTCCCCAAGAAAAGAAGGACAGCCTCACCAGGTATGTAAGAGGGGTTAAAAAAAGAAAAAGCCAGAACCATACCAACTTGTCCTGACAAAAATGAAACCAGCTGGCATCTCAAACTGAGCAGCACCAAGATCTCAGCATGCGAACATAAAAAGTTGCCATACTAGGTCAGACTGAGTATCCATCAAGCCCAGCATCCTGTTTCCAACAGTGGCCAATCCCAGCTACAAGTACCTGGCAAGTACCCAAACATTAAATACTGTAGATCCCATGCTACTAATGCCAGTAATAGCAGTGGCTATTCCCTAAGTCAACTTGATTAATAGCAGTTAATGGGCTTCTCCTCCGGTAACGTATCCAAACCTTTTTTAAACCCAGCTACACTAACTGTCCTAACTGAATTCCAGAGCTTAATTGTGCATTGAGTGAAATTTTTTTTTTCTCCAATTTGTTTTAAATGTGCTACTTGCTAACTTCATCAAGTACTGGAAGCAGAAACCCAGGCCCTGGGAGGGATCACTTACAGGTGGGCAGCTGGAGATTCCTGCGCTGCCATAGAAGAATTCATCCTCGTACACGATGATGGCGGTGTGCCTGGCAGGGAGAGACGGGCGAGGGTGGGAGAAGAACAGCGGCAAATTAAAGTACAGCGAGGAACGAGCATGGCTTTTCTAAGGGATGCAAAGCAACAAGAAACTGCAACAGCAACAGCAGCACTGCCAACACGTCATACATACCCGCTTCAAGGTATAATAATGGTGCCCAAAGTGCACAGCGACCTTACAGGGGGAGGATCAAGCTGGGAGCACTCAAAACCATGCATGAAATGAAACCAGCTACTTACCAGATGCCTTCCAGCTGTTTCCCTGTTAGAAGAAAGACAAGGAAAGGGAGAAAGACCATTAATAACTTGTTTTTCATATATGCCAATTCTTATTCTAATGGTGGTATTGCTAATAATAGAAGCAGTGACATGTAAAGGTTATAGTTTGGGCTGGAAAACTAGGGCCCCTCCCAGATTCTTATCCCATCTCTGCCTTTGGACCCCCATGAATTTGTGATTCAGTTAACCTATCTGTCACTATACCAGGTGTCTTCCTAGGGCTGACACCCAAGACTTCTCCGGAATCATAGTCTAATGCAGTGCCTTCAGATCTGATCAGATACGCCATGGAAAAGTCACCACTGCCTGATGCTCAGATCTAGGCCAGCACCTGGGCTCTACTCTCAGCACCTCCCAGCAACAAGAGACACCAGCAGTGGATCTTAATGTGTAGAGGCCCCTTCCTCCTAGCTACAGCACGAGCCCTGGGGCGTGACAATTAATGGACAGCATGCAGGGCATGGATAGCTGGATCCTGCTTTGTGCGGCACACACAGCATCCTCCTCGAGTCCTTCCAGCCTCTGTCTAATCCCCAGGCTGAATGAGACAGAGAGCGCATGCACAGAGCACTGGATGTGACTCACTGAGTGCTGGGAGTAGCAGCAGTGGAAGAGCTCTGGCAGCCACATGAAGCAGCCAAGATAAGTCACCGAGCCCAGCTGCCCACACTACACCGACTTCTCCCTTCTCCTGCACTTATACATACAGGCAGCTGCTCCACTGTGATGGATTCATGCGTCTCTCCATCCCCTCACTCCCTTTCTTTTAAAATTTGAAAGAGAGACTGGTGAGACTTTCAGTGTTTTCCTTGCTCTTCTTTCAGTCATACGATTCCTCTCCATGTCCACATTGCCTGATCCATGGAGGCTGGTGTGCTACACAAAAGTTTTGTTATTGTAAGTGTGACTTGGGAGAGAAAAGGTTAGGAAACTCTGATCTAATGCTTCAATTACTACACCAGTTCCTCTTTTCTGTAGAACCAACTGGAATGGAGGGCATAAAGGTGAAGGGGTAAGGCTCCAAGTGGTACACAAAAACATGGCAAAGAGAGACTAGCAAAAATAAGCAGAGTTCTCATGCCATCTCACAACGCCTCCCCCCCTCACAATTTCTATGGATTACTTTCCAAATCATTTTGGTTTGGAGTTGCACTCTCATTGCCTCACAAATCTCGGACACTGAAAAGAGGATGCAGGAGACTGTCAGTCATCTCTTTTTTTTCATAAGCTTCTCCTGAGGGTTGGTTTTTTTTTTTTTATAACAACCATATGATCAATAAAACGAGTGACACAAAGTGAAAGCCCCTCTTCTTTTTCCAAAACTCAAAAATTACAGATCAGTGACTCCTCTGACAGGTTGCTGCTGTTATTATTATTATTCTTCACAACCCTCAGCAATGGCTTTTCCCTTCGGGCACAAAGTTGACCAGCAAGAAGCTGTGACCTCATTTCTCTTCCTGAGTCACTTGCGTACTCTCACTTTACAATTCTGCCAACTCACGGCTAAAAACGGGCCCATTCAGAAACATGCAAATCCGGAGTGGGAAAAACGGGAAAGAGGGAGAGGGAACAAAGTTCACAGCATTTAAACAGAATAGCCCTCTCCTTGAACCTCTGATCGCCCCTAACTCTGACCATCTGCTACGGACAAAGAATGCAGCCAGCGCAGTCCATACCTAAACGCAGCCTCCCCCGCCCCCCCGGCCGGGCTGCCACAACCAGATGCACGATTACAATTATTATTCTCAGGAGATGCTGGCATGCTGTAAATGGAGGATTTCTTCAAGATTTTTTTTAAAAAGAATAACTTCCAACTGCTTAGACCAGGCCAGACGATAACCAACACACAAACCCGATAAATAAGCCGCAGTGGTGCCCCAGCGCTCCTGCCCGCCTTCTTTGCCGCATTACTGTCACCCCGTGATCACCGCGGCCGCCGCTGCAGGAGAGGGAGCTCCGAGGCGGGGGAGGGGGTGCTGGGGCGGATGTTGTTGTTGTTATTATTGTTGTTGGGTTTTGCCGCTGCCGATCGCCTCTTACCCAGCATGACGGGGCTGAGCCTGCGGGCCATGCCCCGGGATAAGTCGTACACGTACAGCTTCACAGCCTGCGCGCCGGGCTGAGGCGCCGGAGGGGGCTGTGGTGGTGACGGCGGCGGCGGCTCCATGGCCCGAGCCGAGAGCGAGAAGGAAGAAGAGACGGAGCGAGAAACGCACGCGCACCCACGCTCTCACACTGACAGAACGCCGGCTCCAGTCACGCCCATTTCACCAGGGCAACCTGGGGGCGGCCAGCGGCTCCGCCCCTGCCGACCCCGCCCACATCGCCACGCCCCCTCAGCGATGATCTCCCGCCTCCTATCGACGACGGCGGCTGCTGGTCCTGGGAGGACGTTGTGGAGCGGCCTGGGTTCCCACACTGGGCCTGTGCTTAGACAATTGTTACCTCCTAAGTGTGTTCTCCGCATTCTGCTCTGTCCCTCCCCTCCTCTTCACTGTCCACTGCCTGGGGGGCAGGGTGAAGATGGAGGGGACAGAGCAGAGCAAAGAAAAGATGCTCTGTTCCCTAAGCTAGCCCCTCCTCTCCAAGCCGGTGTGCAGAGAACAGGAGGGGAGGGGTGAGACTTGAGAGACATTTTAGTCTGCTATTGCATTTGCCAAATATTACTACTCTGTCCACCTGACAAACTCTTTTATCCATCCCTCCCCATCTCATTGCCACACTCAATTCCCTCCTTAAACTTACATCGCCTCCCCTCTCCCTTTCGCTCTCTGCCCAGACTAGGTCTATTTCCATGACAAGATTCACAGAATTAATCTTGAGTTCTCAACACTGTCACTTTTACCTGCCTCTCGCCCACTTCTTTCCTCTACCCTTCCCCAGCCTCGTCCACTTTCTCCTCCTTTCCTGAAATCACAGTGGAGGAAACTGCTCGTCTTTTCTCTTCCTCCAAATTCACTACATATTCCTTTGATCCCATTCCCATCCAATTCCTCAGCTATATCTCCACTGCAGTCATCCCTTCCATCCGTCACATCCTCAAACTAGCACTTTCTAATGCTACTGTTCCTGCTGCGTTCAAACATGCTGTAATCATACCACTCCTTAAAAAAATCCTCACTGGATCCTACCTGTCCTTCCACCTATATTCCATCTCCCTTCTTTCTTTTGCCTCCAAACTACTTGACCGCGTTGTTCACTGCCATTGTCTTGACTTTATTACATCTCAAGCCATTCTTGATCCACTCCAGTCTGGTTTTCACCCTCTGCATTCAACTGAAATAGCCCTTGCCAAAGTTCCCAATGACCTGTTTATGGTTAAAGCCAAAGATCTTTACTCTGTCCTTATCCTCCTTGACCTGTCTGTTGCTTTTGACATTGTTGATCACCACCTACTCCTTTCTACTCTCTCCTTATATGGATTTCGGGACTCTGTCCTGTCTTGATTCTCTTCTTACCTCTCCCATCGCACTTTTAGCATTTCCTCTGGTGGTTTCTCCTCTACTGCCATTTCACTATCAATTGGTGTGTCTCAGGGTTCTGACCTGGGTCCTCTTATCTTCTTTCTATATATTCATTCTCTTTCAGCTCTGATTTCCTCTCATGGTTTTCAATACCATTTTTATGCTGATGACTTCCAGAAATTTCACCAAACATCCAGTCCTAGATCTCAGACTGCTTCTCTGACATTGTTGCCTGGATGTCCCACTGCCACCTTAAACTTAACATGGCCAAGACAGAGCTCCTTATCTTTCCCCCCAAGCCCACCTCCCCTCTTCCTCCTTTCTCTGTTTCTGTGGACAACATGGTCATCATCCCGGTCTCATCAGCCCGTAACTGTTATGTTCTGGTATGGTTGTGAACCCTGGATTGCAGTGAGAGCTGACTCCACCCACAGGTAGAAGCCCTGTGGGGATTCACCACGATAGGCGTGGTCTCAGCAGAGAAGGACACTGAAATAATGAGACTTTATTATACTGAAAAATAGGTGAGTGCCCAGTGAGTGGAAGGAAAGGAACAGTCCAGAGTAGAGAGATTACCCAGTGATGATATCCCCAGTAGTGGCCCGCGGAGCGGGGTACGCTGGGGAATACCTCCAGACGATGGAACACCTTGCAATGTAGATCTGGTAGTGGCTCATAGAACGGGGTATGCCGAGAATCTGCGCTGTCGTTGGTAGGAGAGGTGCAGGAGGTCAGTAGATCTGGGAAGGTGAAGAATCCAACTCTGAAGTGTAGACTCGTGGAAATAAGGTTTGCTGAGGCGAGCACGGTAGTGGCCTGAGGCACGGGGTACACCGGAGGTTCCGTCTGCAAAGATGGTAGCAGAAGAGAAGTGTACTCACAAGGTAGAACAAGGCAGAGTCCCAAGCGTGAGTAGAAGGATTCTACAGGCAGGAAGGCCCTCCGAGGAGCGGATAGCCAGGACGCGACAAGGCCCCTGAGGAGCGGGTACCCAAAGCATCCAAGCCCTGGAGTACAGGAACAAAGTTCAGTGCAGAGGACAGCGAAGCATCTCCAATGCAGAATGGAATTCAGCAGGAAGGAAGTCCTTGCTAACTCGTAGGAAGAACAGGCCGGGCCACTTAAGTACACTGGCGGGTGACATCATGCGGAGGGGACGCCCCCGAGGTTCCCGCCATGACGTGTACAAGAGAGGGCCTGGTGCATGCACGTGTGCCCTAGATTATTCCAGATTCAAGTTGGCGGACGGGTTTGCCTACTCCGTCCCGGGGACACCGAGGAAGGCGGCGTTTGCAGGCAGAGGCCGCCATTCGTCCAAGAATCGCTGGTGCAGAGAAAAAAGAGGTGAGCATCAGAGGTTGCAGCTGTTTGCGACCGACGGGCACAAGAATAACCTTGGTGTTCTCTTCGACTCCTGTCTCTCCTTCTCTATGTATATCCAAAACTCTGCTAAACATATAACATTGCCAAAATCTGTCTTTTCCTTTCTGAACACACTACCAGAACCCTTATCCACTCTCTCATCTCCTCCCATTTAGACTATTGTAACCTGCTTCTCACAGGTCTCCTGGCAATCCATCTCTTTCCACTCAATCTGTCCTAAATTCAGCTGCACGACTTATCTTTCACCAAAGTCACTATGTTCACATAACCCCTCATCTGTAGTCACTGCATTGGCTCCCTATCCACTTCCACAAACAGTCCAAGCTCCTCTTTCTCACCTACAAATGCCTTCACTCTGCAGCACCTTACTACCTCTCCTCTCTTATCTCTCTCTACACCCTTCCTTGAGCACTCCACTCTTCAGACAAGTCCCTCCTATCTGTACCCTTTCTCCTCTACTGCCAGTTCCCAACACTGCTTTTCACCTGGCTGTGCCATGTGCTTGGAACAGTTTTCCTAAACTGGTGCTTCATGCTCCCTCTCTTGCCATGTTTAAATCCCATTTAAAGACCCAGCTTTTTGAAAATGCTTTTAAATCTTATGCCTTATTGACTGCTTTCAGTCTTGTTAACTTTCTTTTCTTTTTAACCATGCTATTGCTTTATGAGATACTCCAAGACTCTTGTCTTGTATGTTTGTCTTATTAGATTGTAGGCTCTGTTGACCAGGGACTATGTTTTTTCTGTACTTGTACAGAACTTGTGTATGTCATGTAGCACTATAGAAATGTTAAGTAGTAGGAGTAGTAGTAGTAATAGTAGAGCATAGTCCTGTTACTGCCATTGCTGTCCTTCTTGTTAGCTGGATCAGTTGCAATAACAGAGGTGAGGACTGAGGATGTGAGTGGGGGTTAGGGAGTGCAGAGGAAATGAGAGGGGGATTGTTATGGTGAGGCCAGAGGACAGCCTAAGAGAGATCAATGGGGGAGATGAAAGGGGGATCAGCTGGGGTCTAAATAAGGGTTTGAGGCACAAATGGGAATTATTGTGGGATAGGAGAAGGATCTGCTGGGTGGGGGGGGGGTGTTATGAAAGTGGACCCTGTCTCGAGGTAGATGACTACCGTCGAAGGGCGAGGCCACTTGGACTGAAGAGACTTGCTAGAAGACTTCACCCTGGAAGCACGCAACCCCTCCAGGAGGAGCCCGTAGGGGTCCGGCCGCTGGGACTTAGGGACTCCTCTGATGACTGTAGAAGGTCTGGATCCAGGTGCCTCCTGCAGGTCGTGGGTTCCAGACGGCTGGCGCCTCCAGCAGGTCGAAACAGTCTGACGATGGAGTCGAAGAAGAGTCCAAAAACGGTCCGAGAATCAATATACCAGCGGGGTCCGAGTCCAGTCCAGGGTCAAAGCAGGAGAAGGGTCCAGAGCCGTGCCGGGGTCAAGCCAGGAGAAGGGTCCAACGCCGTACCGGGGTCAAGCCAGGAGAAGGGTCCAACGCCGTACCAGAGTTAAGCCAGGAGAAGACACGTCCACCAGTCCAGAGGTCAGAAGCCAAGAATCAATCCACGGAGCAGGGGAGAAGAGCGGAACGAAGAACCAGGAGCCAGGAACACACTCAGGCAGGAACCTCAATACCAAGGCAAGGACTGAATGCTCAGCCCTTGCCTTAAGTGCAGGAAGCCAGGGGAGGAGCTTCAGGGGGAGCCATGACACTTCCTGTCATGGCTCCTTTAAGAATCTCTCTCAGCCGCGCGCGGCTCTAAGGAGCAGAGGGGGAGGAGCCAGACCGCCGCGGAGCCATGCTGCCGATCTCAGCCATGGCAGCGGCCGAGAGAGAGAGAGAAGAAACGGCTGCCTGCCCCGCGGGCGCCCTCGACCATACCCGGATCCGGATAAGCTATTTTGGTTGCGTCCGTCGGCCTGGCCTCAGTCGCGGTCAGCCGCAGCTGGCGGCCATGACACCTGGTCTCGGTTGCGGCCTGCCGCGGCCGACGCTGCTAACAGGGGGGAGGGGGTTGTGCCTGTGTGAGTGAGTGGAACAGAAGGGGGTCAATGTGTGAGAGAAAAGGGATCTGTGCTTAGTATATATATATATACCAGACTGGGTGGGAAGTTAGAGAAGTTAGAGAGGAGATGGGGATGTAAGGAGGAGAAGGATATAGACATTACCCTTCTTCCCTCCCCATCATAATTTGGATCCTCTCTCCCTTCATCTTGGATGTTGTTCCCCAAATCCTGGACTCTCCATTCCATCCTCTCTTTCCCTCCCCCCCCCCCCCCCCCCGGATCCTGGAATCGACTCTCAACCCCCTCATCCAAGATCCTCCCTCCTCTGACCCCTTCCTGCTCCTCCAACCCAGAACCTCCCTCTTTCTCACCCTCCTGTTCCCCCATTCCAGATTCGTGGCTCTCCCCCTCTTATCTTCCCACCTCTTACTTGACCTTTCCCATCTATGGGCCTTTCACCTTCTCCCCCTATCTCCAGTTCTCTCACCTCACTCCATTCCTGGTCCTCCTCTCCCAAATCCTGGTCCTCCCTCTCCCTCCTATCTGCTCATCCAGTAAAAACAACCTACAATATACAGACTCAAGCAAGATGGGAAAGCTGCTTTGAGGCTGATATTCAAAGGGTTTGTCCAACTAAGTTTTAGAGTTATGCAGACCAAACCTGAGATTTGAATATTTCTCCCCTGCTCCTTGACTACATTTTGTCTGGGCAACTTATTGCCCAGACAAAACTTACTCAGGTAAAAAGGAGGTGGAGCTGGGGGTGTTTCAGGGATGCAGCTGGGCAGTGTTGATATTCAGTGCTGCTTGGCCAAAGTTAGCCTGTAAATCCGATTGACAGATACCTGTCCTAAAGTTATCTGGATATATTAGGAAGAACACTCATCTGGATAAGTTCTGCTGAATATCTACTTAAAGTTATCCTTCTAACTTTCCCGTTCACTAGCTTACTCAATATAAATCACAACATTTCTATGATATAACATAAAAGGTGGAAATATTAACCAATGTGCTTTGGAATTTTGCAATTCTTGCCATGCAATCTACCCTTGAGTTGCAGTAGGAAACCATGGGGGCTGTACCTTAGACCATGGCTTCCCAAATTGTGGGTCATGACTCCAAGTGGAGGTCACAAAACTTTCAGATGGGGGTCACAAGTGCCTCAAATGGCAACACTCTTCAGGTGCCAGCAGCAATGTTGGTAGTGGAAGTCAGTGTACACTGACAGGCCCTGCAGAGGCCCTCCCTCGCATGTGTTTCTGTGGTAACCTAGCATTCTTCTCACTCACTACTGAACCTACCCAAGATAAAATTGTTTCACTGTCATCAGCCTGCCCTCTCTACCCACTAGAGGCACCAAAGGAAAATACTGCCACAGATTCGAGTCAGGGGGATGCTTGGAGGAGGAATTGTTTGAATTTGTTTGAGATATAGGAGGGAATCGAGAATTGGCTTGAGGGGGATTGGCTGGAGAGGGTGTGGGGTGGAGAGAGGATTGACTGTGGAGGTTGAGAGAGAGGAAATAACAGAAGATCAGTTGGGGAATGTAAAAGAAGGGTTAGAGGGGATAAGGTGAGGGATGGGGAAGAAAATAAGGAGAAAATGGGAGATAGAGTGAGAAGGAGGAGATAGCAGAGGATCAGTTGGAGGTTATAAGAAGAGCCTAGAGGTGAAAGAGAATCAGCTGAAGGGATGTAGAAAGGACTGGAGGTGGTGAGAGAGGGAATAGGTTGCAGAAGTGCCCTTCAAGAGGAGCTGGGGGATGAAAGAGGAGATCAGCTGGGAGGAGGTTAGAAGGGGTCCTGTGGAGATTGAGAGAGCATTGGCTGGGGAGGATGGATACTGAGAGAAGGAATCAGCTGGAGTACGAGGAGGGTGAGAGTGGAGTGACTGGGACCACTCCCTACTAATTTTTTTGTTTATTGTTACCTGCACCTAGATTCAGCCTTCTGTGAGGAGTGCCTTGGTTTGAAACAACAAATTCAGGGCCTGATGTAATAAAGTGCGCTAGCAGAGCGCACTTTTTTTTATAAGCAAACTTTACTTATGATTCAGCAAGGAATTGCATAGAGCTTAGCATCCTCTCATGTAATTCCCATGCTAATAAAAGCTGGCTTACCTTGGGTTTTCTTAGCGTTGGAAATTTAATTCCTAGTCCGAGGTGGTGTAAAAATTTCCAGGGCTAATGTTAGTCAATGGGTAGAAGCGGGACTTCCAGTGCTGGAACCTGTGGTTGGGATTTTCGCGCAGAAAATATGTTCACATTAACCATGTTTTCTGTATGTAAAATATGATTTATTTATTTATTTATTTATTTATTTATTTATTTAGCATTTTTATATACCGACTTTTTATTTTATTTTATTTGTATGCATACTAATCATTTTTTAATGTACATTTTTGGGTTAGTGCATTTTTAAAAAGCTCACCATGCATTAGCACATCTTTAGCTTACTGCATCAGCACCTAAAAGTCTTTTAAGTGTATGCACTTAGAAACTATGTGCCAAGTTTGAGCGCACTGTTTTTACCATTCAGCTTATTACATCGGCCCCTCTGGCTGCTAAAGGCAAAGAGCCAGGCTGTTGAAGCATGAAGCTACAAAACAGGTAACTGACTCTCCCTCTAGAGTCTGGGTTTACATCATGACCTTGAGGAGCTCTGACTATTCTGGGAAAGGACAGTGCCCCAGTTGGGTTTAGGATTTAAGCTCAGCATCTGCTAGGGCCTTTTTCTGGGGCAATAGCATTCTGAGAGTTGCTTCCTGGGATTCTGCCTGTTTGTTCAGCCTCCTGATTTCTGAGTATCTCCTTTGGTTTGGACTTCTCCAGTGGTGTTTCTCCTGGATCCGTGCCCCTCACTGGGCTCTTACCTCTGGAGCATGCAGCAGCTGCTTAGAACCCTTGCCTGGGGTTTTCCCCTCATTTGGTTTGAGTCAGACTGTGCCTTTCTGGTCATCCTCGACTTGGGCCCACACTCCTGTATTCCTCCACCCTGCCGATGTGGCACAAAAGGCTTCATGAGAACTGGACTTCTGACTTAAGCTCCTGGCTTAAGGCTTCCATAGAGCATATGTGGTGGGGCCAGAGGTGCGCCCTGTAATGACTCTGCCTCCTGTGTATTCTCCAAATATTTTTATGGGCCTTTCCAAGTCACTTTTGGAGTGTTTCAAACACACTCCAAATAACAGCTGAGCATCTTCTTTTATGACAGTAGATATTTGAAAAAACCCAAATTTTTATTTTTATATTCCACTTTTCGGCACTTCAAAGCGGATTGCATACAGGTACTGTAAGTATTTCACTGTCCCCAGTAGGCTTACAATCTAAGTTTGTACCTGAGGCATTGGAAGGTAAAGTGACTTGCCCAAGGTCACTTTTTGCCCTGTAGAGGCCCAGACCTCTAGGGATGAATTGAGTCCATCATTACTGTTTCACACTAAATATGTTTTATATCATTCTGATTATTGTCAACCTATTCACATTAAATAATATCATGGGCATACTAATGCATTTTATACTAGGAATGTAATAAAAAAACAACCTCTTACCTTTGTTCACTTTTGTTTCCTAATCCTAATTGAAAATGTGGCCTTGATGTTATGGTTCTGTATAGGAGGTGAGGCTCTAAATCTTTTTTTTTTGGCTTGGGCCATACAGATACAAGGTGGGATGGGGGAAGAAACTGCTGACTGATCAAAACAGAATAGAAACAGAGAGACAGTGTCTCCAGTATTGTTTGTTTTATTATTTGTTGCAGGTGTTCTCATAAGCACCTATTCTGTACATATATTATACAGATAATATAGCTTTTCATTATTTCACCTAAGACATAGTCAGTGTTGTTATTTTCTTAGTTTGTCTGTGTGACCTCACCTCAAAAGAACCCATAACAAATGGCGATGAGGGTGATAGGTCTGGGGTGTATTTGACCCTGCTTGAGTATTTTTTGGTTTTCTAGTGTAACAGCAAGATTTGTTTGTTTTGCTGTCGTGTACTTTGTATTACTACCTTTTCTAGTTATAGGATTAACCTAAGAACACATATTCCCTGTACGTACCAGGATCAGTCCAGACGGTGGGTTATGTCCCCCGTCCAGCAGATGGAGTCAGATCAGAGCTCGAGAGTGTCACCTCATCTACCAGCGCACCCTCTGCTGGAGCTCAGTATCTTTCTGACTCCAGCAGATGCGAGTTGGGGAATTCAGTGCTTCCCCAGTGTGACAGGTTTTTGGTTTATTTTCGTTCTATTAACAGTTCTTCCTGTCATTTTGTTGTGTCTTTAACAATTTGGATCAAGTTAAAAAAAAAAAAAAAAAGTTGAAAAGTAGTTTAATTTCTGAGGAGGCGTGCTTTCCTCTGCTCTGCCTCCTTCTGCGCTTTCCTCTCTATACTTCGGGGTAAGTGTGGTTTTTTTCTTTTCAGCTGTTTGCTTTGTTGTTTTGGTCGGCTTTACCGGCCACTGAGCACTTCGGTCCCGCGGCCCGGCAAACTTTCTCGCGGGCCTGGGCGCGCCGGCAGGGGGATTCCCGCCGGTGCAGGGGGACTCGTTGTCGGGTAGGGAGAGGCCTTTCGGCCCCCCCGTGGTGCGATCTTGTTTTTCGGCCCCCCCCGAGGCTTTGCTTTTCACCGGCACGGCTATGCCGCGATTCTCCCGGTGTGAGTCCTGTGGAGACCCGGGGTCTCGCTTTTCGCGGGAGGGACTCTGCCCCCGGTGCCTTCCCGATGGGGAAGGTGAGGCGCACACTTCGGGGGCGTTTCCGACGCCATCCTCGCCACAGCCCGGGAAGCGTGGGCCGGCCACCTCTTCGCCGAGGGCGGGAAGGGCGGCCATTTTAGATGAGGATCCGTGCGCTGCCATTTCGCCGGAGGATGAGGACGCAGTTAAGGGGCCCCCTCGCCTACACCGATGCCCCGAAGAAGGTCGGCCTGCTCATCTGCATCAGGGGGACCCGGCTGCGGCTGCTGCGCCTCCCGGGCTGCCATTTTTTTCTCCAGATTTTATTTTAAAGCTGCATACTGCCTATTTGCAGGGCTTGGCAGATCCGGGAGGTGCTTCAGCCGGTCCCACGGCGCCTAAGGTTCCTAAACTTGCGCTCGCCCCTCCAGGGTCCCTGCCTCCGGCTGGGGCAGTTCCCGGGACCTCGGCCTTGCCATCTCAGCCACGGCTGGTAGGAGCGGCTTCCCCGTCGGGGTTTGACCCCTCGGATCCTTCGGACCCTTCGCCCCAGGAGGGACAGGCGGAGGGCGACGATCCTCGCGCCTTGCGAATTTTTCATAAGGAAGAGCTGGAGGATCTCCTTCGGCAGACCCTGCAGGAGCTGGATCTGGATCCCCCACCGGACCCTCCGGCACTGGTGGCTCCGGCGATCGCGACATCATCAAAGAAGGGGGACCCAGTGTTGGCCGCTCTCAGACCTCGGGCAAAGGCTTTCCCAGTACATGAGTCTTTCCTGCAGCTCCTCACAGGGGAATGGGACGTCCCTGAGGCGTCGTTGAAGGTTTCCCGGGCCATGGAAAAATTATATCCCTTGCCGGAGGATTTCTTGGATTTCATTCGCTTTCCGAAAGTGGACTCTGCGGTCTCAGCGGTGACGAAAAGGACGACAATTCCCGTCACGGGCGGAACGGCCCTACGGGACACGCAAGACCGCAAGCTGGAGACGTTTCTCAAGAGGGTGTTTGAAGTTTCGGCCTTGGGAATGCGGGCCGTCATGTGTACTTCTTTGACTCAGAGGGCCAGCCTTCTCTGGGTTCAGCGGCTCTTGACGTCCCAGCAGTTGCCTCCGGAGGAAGCCGCCCAGGCCGACAGCCTGGAGTCCGCTGTTGCTTATGGGGCGGATGCTTTGTATGATCTGTTCCGGGTGCTGGCTCGATCCATGGTTTCGGTGGTGGCGGCTCGGAGACTCCTCTGGCTGCGTAATTGGTCTGCGGACGCCTCGTCCAAATCGAGCCTGGGATCCCTTCCCTTTAGGGGGAAGTTTCTATTTGGCAATGATCTCGACGAAATCATCAAGTCGCTGGGGGAGAACTCGGTACATCGCCTGCCGGAAGACAGACAGCGTCCTTACCGAGCGTTTGCTTCCACTAGAACCAGGGCTAGAGCACAGCGGCGTTACAGGTCGTACCGACAGCCTGGTTCTCGCGCAGCTCCCAGTAGATCGCAGCCTTGGTCCCGTTCCTTTCGCGGGCGGCGTCCCGCGAGAGAGGCCTCGGGACAGGGGAATACCTCCACCAAGCCTTCCCAATGATGCCAGAGCGACCCACTCCTCCAGCCCGCCCATCGGGGGCAGGCTCACGGCATTCTTCGAGGAGTGGGTAAAGATAACCTCAGACCAGTGGGTGCTGGACACCATACAACACGGTTACGCCTTGGAGTTTGTCCGTCCGCCAAGAGACAGGTTCGTCTTCTCTCCTTGCGGCTCCGATCTCAAGCGGATGGCGGTTCAACAGACGTTGGACCGGCTCCAGGACATCGAGGCTATTGTTCCCGTTCCCTCCGCCGAGGTGGGCTCGGGCCATTATTCCATCTACTTCGTAGTTCCCAAAAAGGACGATTCGTTCAGACCCATATTGGACTTAAAGGAAGTAAACCGCTCACTACGGGTCAGTCGGTTCCGCATGGAGACGTTGCGGTCGGTAATTGCAGCAGTCCACCAGGGGGAGTTCCTGGCTTCTCTGGATCTGACAGAGGCGTACCTACACATCCCTATACGTCCGGACCACAGACTATATCTCCGCTTCAAAGTTCTGGATCAGCATTTTCAATTCCGGGCTCTACCTTTCGGTCTCGCGACGGCGCCTCGAACTTTCACCAAGATCATGGTGGTGGTGGCTGCGGCCCTTCGGCGGGAGGGGATATTAGTACATCCCTACCTGGACGACTGGCTGGTGCGGGCAAAGTCCTTCTCGCATGGACAGGCTTCGGTGTCCAGAGTGTTGGAGATGCTTCGCTCTCTCGGCTGGGTGGTGAATCTGGCCAAAAGTGCCCTAGTTCCCTCCCAGCGCTTGGATTTTCTGGGGGCGACCTTCGACACTCAACAGGGCATGGTCTTCCTACGAGCGGACAAGGCCCTCTCCTTGCGGGAGCACATCAGACACTTCGCGTCTTTGCCGGAACCCACCGCTTGGAATTATCTACAGCTTCTGGGAGTGATGGCATCCACCATAGACATGGTTCCCTGGGCATTTGCACACCTACGCCCGCTGCAGGCGTCCCTGCTCTCTCGTTGGAAACTGTTGTCACAGGAGTATCAAGTGATTCTGCCTCTTCTTCAGTCGGCTCGCGACAGTCTAGAGTGGTGGCTGGTCCCGGCTCACCTGGCTCGCGGCGTCTCTCTGGAAGTTCCATCTTGGGTGGTGGTGACCACCGACGCCAGCCTCGTGGGGTGGGGCGCCGTCTGCGAGCGCAGCGCCACACAGGGGACATGGTCTCCGGTGGAGGCGACGTGGCCGATCAATCGTCTGGAGACCAGGGCAGTGCGCCTCGCGCTCCAACGTTTCCTTCCCCTGCTTCGGAACAGGGAAGTACGGATTCTCTCGGACAATGTGACTACTGTGGCTTACATCAATCGTCAAGGAGGAACGAGGAGCGCTCAGGTTTCAGCCGAAACCACGCCTCTGATGGCATGGGCGGAACTTCACCTGGCTCGGCTCGCGGCCTCTCACATTGCCGGCGTGGACAACATTCAGGCAGATTACCTGAGTCGACAAAGGCTGGATCCCGGCGAGTGGTCTCTCTCCGACGAGGCGATGGCTCTACTGGTTCGTCGCTGGGGAACCCCCCGCCTGGACTTGATGGCGACCGCGCTCAACGCCAAGGCCCCGCGCTTCTTCAGTCACAGAAGGGAGCGGGGGGCAGAGGGGGTGGACGCTCTCGCTCTGCCATGGCCAGAAGGTCAGCTGCTCTATGTTTTTCCTCCCTGGCCCTTGGTGGGGAAAATACTTCGCAGAATAGAGAATCACAGCGGCCCCGTGATTCTCGTGGCGCCGGAGTGGCCGCGTCGGCCGTGGTTTGCAGACCTGCTGCACATGTCGGTGGACGGGCCGATCCGTCTGAGTCATCTTCCCCGGCTCCTGCAACAGGGACCGGTATTTTTCGAACAGGCGGCACTCTTTTGTCTTGCGGCCTGGCTTTTGAACGGCGCCGCCTCCGCCGCAGAGGCTATCCAGAGGCGGTAATCTCCACGATGCTCCGGGCGCGCAAGCCTTCCACTTCCGTAGCCTACGTTCGCGTCTGGAAGGTTTTCGAGTCTTGGTGTGTCGACCATGGAGCCCGTCCCACGGAGGCGACGGTCCCACTGATCCTTCAGTTCTTGCAGGACGGGCTGGATAAGGGACTGGCATATAATTCTCTCCGAGTGCAAGTCGCGGCTCTGAATGTCCTGGTACAGACAACAGTCTCCCTGCCTCTCCAACCGGATATCGCACGTTTCCTGAAGGGAGTTCGACATTTACGGCCCCCGGTCCGGGATCCCTGTCCGTCGTGGAGCCTCAACCTGGTTCTTCGAGTACTGGCGGGCGCGCCTTTCGAGCCTCTACATGGCACCTCGCTGAAGGACCTCACTATGAAGACCGTTTTTCTGGTAGCGATCTGCTCTGCCCGCCGCATCTCGGAACTGCAAGCGCTCTCCTGCAGGGAACCGTACCTACGCATTTCAGAAGCGGGGATCTCGCTTCGTACGGTACCATCTTTCCTTCCGAAGGTGGTTTCTTCCTTCCACATGAATCAGACGGTGGAGCTTCCAGCGTTCTCTCCCGCGGATGCAAAGTCTCTGCGTCATTTGGACGTCAAGCGGGTGCTCCTACACTACCTGGAGGTTACCAATGACTTCCGGGTTTCCGATCACCTGTTTGTGCTCTGGTCGGGGCCTAAAAAGGGCTCCGCCGCATCAAAGACGACCATCGCCCGCTGGATCAAGGATGCCATTTCCGCGTCTTACATTGGGTCCGGTCGGGATCCGCCTAGGGGCGTCAGAGCTCATTCTACACGCTCTCAAGCTGCGTCCTGGGCGGAGTCTCGTGCGGTCTCTCCACAGGAGATCTGCCGGGCGGCAACGTGGAAGTCACTGCATACCTTCGCTATGCATTATCGGCTACACCTGCCGCCTTCGGCTTCTGAGCACTTTGGCGAGCAGGTTATCCGAGCAGGGCTCTCAGGGGCCCACCCGGTTTAGGGAAGCTTTGGTACATCCCACCGTCTGGACTGATCCTGGTACGTACAGGGAAAAGAAAATTATTCCTTACCTGCTAATTTTCGTTCCTGTAGTACCATGGATCAGTCCAGACGCCCACCGCTTTGGGACTGGGAGCCTCTGCTCGGCTTTGTGTCTGTAGCTGTCTCTTTCTATATTCTTGCTATGGGGGTTGGTACAGCTCCTCACAAGTTTGACTGTTGCGACCTAGTTATGGGTCGTCCCTGTTCTTGTTCTTGGTGTTTACTTACGCCAGTTTGTTTGATCCAAATTGTTTTATGTTTCTTGCTCGTTTTTGAGCTTTGTTATTCATGATACTGAGCTCCAGCAGAGGGTGCGCTGGTAGATGAGGTGACACTCTCGAGCTCTGATCTGACTCCATCTGCTGGACGGGGGACATAACCCACCGTCTGGACTGATCCATGGTACTACAGGAACGAAAATTAGCAGGTAAGGAATAATTTTCTTTTGCGTACAGACTTTGTGTGTATTTAAATTCCACATCATGTGATCCAACAAAGTAGCATTAGTTAGGAATCTAAAAGATTGTAAGGTGGAACCAGCATAACCACGGGGAAGGTCCCTTTTGGACATTGCAACATGTGGGAAAAACCCATGGGATCCTGCTGTCATGGTAAAATTGAATTCTTTTTTGGATTTAGAGAACACCTTTCTTACATCCTCTACTCCTGGGTGAATTCTGCACAAAAAAAAAGAAAAATTCTGCACACAAAAACTTAAAATTCTGCAAAATTTTGCAAACTTTATATTGGTCAAAATAACATAATTTACATGACAGTCTGTAAGTAATTTTTAATTAATTTTAAATTAATACAGAAAAAAATTATTACTTAGAAATGCAGAATTTTAAATATTTTGAGCAGAATTTCCCTAGAAATTCACTGTAAGAGTGTCCCTTCCACTCGCTTTCCCTACTCCCCTGGCCACTTTGCCCTCTCAGGCCCCAACTCCTCCACCTGCCATTATCTCTCCCCTCCACCTCTAGCTCAACCACTTCCACTCTATTGCCAGTCCCAGAATTTGACTCCGTTCTCAGTTCTGCCCCTCACACAGGCTCCCTCTGTCCCTCCCTCTCTCACACACATGCTCCCTCTCTTTAGTATTCATACACACACACACCCTCATATAGGCTCCCTCACTATCTCGCACACACACATCCCCTCATACAGAGTCCCTTTTTCTTGCATACACACCCATAAAAGTTCTCTTTCTCTCTCCACATACATCCTCACACAGGCTACCTATGTCTCTCTTTCATGCTCCCCTTCACACAGGCTCTGTCTTACACATACACAATCCCTTCAAACAGGCTAGCACCCTCACATACACACGATCCCTTTTTCATACACACGAGCTCCCAATCTCTCACACACATACACATTCCTTCACAATCTCCTCATATAGGCTCCCTCTCTCTGGCACCCACACTCAAGCATCCCTCCCCCGCTCTCTCACCTCCCATGCTCTCTCTCATACCCTCCTGCTCACTCCTCTGCTCTCTCACACCTCTCTCCCTGCTCTCTCACCCTCCCCTCCCTCACACCCCTCTCTCCTCTCACACACATACATTCACTCTCACCGGGGCTTTCATCTTCGCCACGAGCGGAGCACACTCCGCAGCACGAAGGGGCCTTAATCTTTGCCGCGAATGGGGTGCCAGGCCTTCATCTTCACCGCAAGTGGAGCACGTCCTGCGGCACACAGGGGCCTTCATCTTTGCGCACTCCATTCGCAGCATGCTGGGGTCTCATCTGCCATTTTCTGCGCAGGACTTAGCATTTCTGTGCAGAAAATGGCAATTCTGCGCAGGAGGGGAATTCTTCGCAAATTCTGCACTCCACAGTAGCACAGAATTCCCCCAGGACTAATCCTTTGTCCATGGCAATAAATCACAACAGTGTTCTGCCTTGTTGTGCTTGCTGTTAGACAGTGTGAAAGCATGGTCCTCTCATCTTGGTACTTTGGCAGATAAACTGTTGCTCAGCTGATTTACTTCCAAAGCTCAAATTTACTAGTGCCCTGAATGAAACTTTACAGTGTGACAATGACCAGTTTCGTACCCTGCATGAGGCTCTAACATCTGAAATTACCCATAAATGCCCAGACTGAGACTTTAAAGTCTGAACTTAACCATTTACACGAAGTTTTTTTTTACCACAAATGAGGCTTTACGGTCTGAGACTTTACCTTTAATTGACCAGTTGCTTGATAAAGATAATGAGCTGGCAATCCTCAGGGACCATTTCTTCTACATTCTACGTGGAAAATCCAGTATTTGCTAAAGCAGTGTGTCATCTGGACAACTTAAAACGCTTATCCATGGTACTAGGAATATATTTTCTTTCTTTTTTTTTTTTTGCTGCTCCCTTTCTTACACTGTGCTGTGGAGTCCCTCTCTGCCTGTTAGGGGTTAATCAGCTTTCCTCTGAATAAGACAGTTTTAGATAGGACGGTGATTTCTTACTTTTGCCTGGGCACTCCACAGTTCCCCAGCCTGTGAAACTGATTCTAACTTTGCACTGTTTTAAAGTGAGATTTTTCTCTTGATTTGTTTGTGAACATGGCTTTTGCGATGCCAGATAGTTACGTTGCCCCTAACCCCTTTAAATTTTTGCATGTCACTGTTCTAATACCTTCTAAGAGTGATTCTCTGGATTTTGTGAATGGACTGGTGTTGCGTGCCCTCTCTGCTATCCTGCAAAGTGTAACTTCCTGGTCCAGTGTTGATTTTCCCTTTCTTTCTCACTGGGGGAATGACACCCCCCTTTACTGGGGGTGAGGATGATCTACCATTGTTCAGGATAGCACAGAATGAATTCTCTTCTGGAATTCAGGCAGCACTGACATGCAAGCATATTCTTGATCTTGTGAGGGTCTTTGCGCCTTAATCCTTCCAAGGTGCTGGTATTGTCGAGCCATGGTCCAGTTCAGCTTTTTTGGATGCTCTGCCAAAGGAACATGTTGCACCCCTCCCTATGCCAGTTATGTTGGCATCTGGTGAACAAGGACATGGGAGGGGGAGCAATTTGCACCAAGCTTGATATGATGTACCGCCTATCACCATAGGAGGGTGCTCAGACACACATACAAAAGAAGAAAATTCTGTTTTCCACTTAGTTTAGAAATGAAACTGTGTTCTGTAACTCATTTGTTCATACCTGTTTTTTGTGATTTTAACAATTGAATTAACTTTCTTTTTATGTCATATTTTTAATTGTTACAGATTGATGAAGATGAAGCCTAAGTACTGAATAGAATTCTAAAGATTAATTTTTTCTAAATCTGTTCCTTTTTTGCTTTTTGAACAGATCTGTTTTTTTATTCTTTTTGTTTAATTTTGGATTAAAATACTTTTTTCTCTCTTTTTCCTTCTTTTTGACTTTTTGAGCTCAAATATTGATAACTGTTGTCAGTCATTATGTGTTGTGTTTGTGTGTCCTTACAGATGAAGACAGTGAGGTTTGATGAAGAAAAGTGCAATGAATGCACTTCTGCAAACAGTTCAGTGACATACATATTCTGTGTCATCGCTTCTATGCAGTGTTTGAATGGATGAATGAGCATCTAGGTTGCATGTGTCTTTGAATGTTCTATGTTAAATAGGGGGATGGGAGACAAAATCATGTAGATATTCATAGTGTACATAGGGATTATTATATAAAGGGAGTTATTGACATTTAATATGAAGTTTCTCTATTACTCAATTTGACTTGTTGTTGATCTTATATCAGGCCTGAATCCATAGCACAGACATCTGACTTAATGATGAGAGTGCAGAGACTGTGCTTCAATGACAAAGTGCGCAATGCAGAACAAACTGTACATATCATTTGTTATTGATGACAGGCGATAGTGCACTCTTGGCAACAAAATGAACAAAATGACATTTTCAACCTTTCATTTTATGGAATGAAGTGCTCCAAATGTATGCATTTGCTTTGCTTTCACATTTTCTTGTTCCATGGGGGTGGTCTTACTGTTTCTTTTTGTTTTATGATTTGAAATGTAATGACTGATAATCATGATGAAATATTTTTATGTCACACTTAGTTAATACCTAGTTATATATTTTCTTGCGGATACCACTATTTTGATTTTCATGTTAATGATACAGTCTGAATTGATGTAGTTTTATTGCTTCTTAGTTGCTACTCTCTTTGTTCACAGCAGAATATGCTATCTGCATGTCCATCTGACATTAAGATAGTAATTTTTCTTTATTAGAGTGAACTAGGATAGATTTTTGAAACAGGGATTTGTTTTTGTTTTTCATTTCTTTGTACTACTGGTGGGTGGGGAAGTATGTGCTATACCTGAGTTTAATTGTTCCATCAGCCATCTGGGACAAGGGACACCTAGAGTGGAGTGGTGGCAATGATTAGCAAGCTGTCAGTAGAAGATGCTGATGAACAAGGACCTGAGACCATACTTCATCGCAGAGTGGAAAGAAGCCCAAATAACAGCATATATGGAGCTTTTGTTATGTAGTCCACGCTGAATGTAGTAAGCCTGACATTGAGCACACAATGAAAGGTGGCCTATGTATATAATCTAATGAGTCAGGTGCCCCCTGAAAGTCAGATAGGCCAACCATGTGTACAACTACCTGGATGGAGATCGCAATGGATGACAGATGATGCCACCACTCACTGTGCATACTCCTGGCAGACCAAAGTGTACAGTTTTATTTATTTTTTATTTATTTAACATGTTTTGTATACCGTCATTCGGTTTAGCCATCACAACAGTTTACAGGAAAAAAAATATATATATGAGCACAGAGTAAAATTAGGGATTTAACAGAGAGTATAACATAGTTGAAAATAGGTAACATTGATGGAAATAATAGTAGAGGTTAGTTCTTATAAGTAGAAAAAGGTCTTGAAAAAGTATTGTTGGTTTCATGGTTGTGTTGAGATTTCATGTGTGTACCGGTTGGTACCTCTGATTTCTTGGTGTAGTCTGGTTAGGAGTCTGTTGGTGTTGATGATTAAGAGTTTCTGAGAAGGCTCTGGTAAATAGCCATGTTTTTAAATCTTTTTTGAAAGTTTTGGTGTCAAATTGCATTCTTAGATTGAGGGGTAAAGAGTTCTATAGAGAGGGACTGGCGATGGATATTGCTCTCTCTCTGGTTGATGAAAGATTCGTGGTTTTTGCATGAGGAATTTTGAGGAGGCCTTTATTCGTTGAGCGAAGGTTTCTTTTTGGAGTATGTAATTCTATGTGTTTGGTTAGCCAGTAATTTTGTTGTTCAGCAATTATTTTGTGAAGGATTGATAATACTTTATATTCAGTTCTGTATTTAATAGGGAGCCAGTGTAGGGAGATGAGAGTTGGTGTAATATGTTCTTGTTTCTTAGCTCCTGTAAGAATTCTGGCGGCTGCGTTCTGCAGTATCTGGAGTGGATGAAAGGTAGAAAAAGGGAGGCCAAGGAGTAGGGTATTGCAGTAGTCCAGGTTTGCAAATAAAAGAAGTTGTAGGACTGTTCTGAAATCATTTTGCGAGAGGAAAGGTTTAAGATGTCTTAATACAAGTAATTTATGATAACCTTCTTTGATTTTATTTGTTATGTGGGTTTTGAAGGATAATTCTTTGTCAATTGTAACTCCAAGGTTTCTATGTTGCTAAGTTTTTAAATTGGCTAGTTTTTAAGGTATCTGAGTTGCTAAGGTTTTAAATTAGCTAGTTTTCTGGGTCAAGTAAACTCCAGGTGTACTTGCGCCTAGATGGGGCTTAGGTAATATTGATGAGGGTCATGTGACCAATTACACAAAGAGAGTACTGGGACTAAGAGACTTTACTTTCCGTTTTTAATAAAGGTATTTTGTATGTTGCAGACTGAATTAAGGGTTCCCTGTACGTACTAGGATCAGTCCAGACCGTGGGTTATGTCCCCCGTCCAGCAGATGGAGTCAGAGCAAACTTCCGAGGGTGCTGACATATAAGCAGGTGCACCCTCTAGGGATCCTCAGTATCTCTCTGACTCCAGCAGATGCGAGTGGGGGAACCTTTGCTTCCCCAGTTGGTGGCTTCTGCCCCACTATTTCTATCTTTTTCTTTTCAGGACAGGATCAAGCAGGCCTGGGTTCTAAATTATTAAATAGAGTTTAAAAAAAAAAAAAAAAAATTTTCTCTTCTCAGGGAGTCTCTCTGAGCCCCTGCCCGGGTCTCGCAGCCCTGGTTAGCTTGCCAGCGGGACTACTTTCTCATTTTGTCTGTCTTCTGTTCTTCTGTTGTTTCCTCCTCTCTCCGGCGGTAAGTTTTTGTGTTGCTGTTAATTTTTTCTTCACAGCTTCGCCGTCGGACGGCTCAGGGGCACGCTGGTGGAGCCAGTCTCTCCCCTGTTCGGAGCGCCGCGATTCGAACCCCTCCCCCTCGGCCCTGCGAAGTTTCATTCCCCGGGGCCGCGGCAGCAGGGAAGTCCCATTCCCCTGCTGCTCCTGAGGGGAGGGTTCGCGGAGTTGAGCCTGGGCGGACGAGCCCGCTCCTCCCGCGGCGCGGTTTCCCCGGATCCGGCCCCAGGGGCAGTCCCTGAAGGGGTTCTCCCTCCCGACCGGACGCCATGCAGCGCTTTCAGGGGGCTCCGGGCGCCGACCCGGGGCAGGGCGGATCGCGGGATGTCTCCTCCGGCGTCGCTCTCCCCGGGGGGGAGTCCGGGCCGTCTTCCCCGCCTTTTTCGCCGTCAGGCTCGGAGCGCCGCGGCTTGAAGGGAAGGGCCCCGCCCCCTCCTTTGGCGGGAGCGGCGGCCATCTTGGAGCTAGAGAGCGCTGCTGACTCGGAAGCTGAGGAGTCACAGCATGGATTTTCGCCGCGCTTGAGGCCGATTCGAGCCCCATCCTCTCCCCCCATCGCTTCGGGCCCCTCCACGGACCTTGCCCTCGCCGTCCCCCCACCGGCAGGGGGGTTTACGGCGGATTTTGTTCTTCTCATGCACCAGGCGTACCGCCAGAGTCTGCAGCCGGTGGGGGGGTCGCCCGGCGGTGGCCAAGCGAACCCCACGCCCGCGAAGATGCCCCGGCTGGTGGGGGTGGGGGGGGCCAATCCAGCGCCCTCGGGGGCCGGCCAGAAGACGCTCCTGGCTCTTCCACCCAGCGGAGCGACCCCACCGCAGGACCCTGGAAGTGACCCGGCTTCGACGGCTGATGAGGATTCGGTCCTGGCAGCGCACCTGGAGTGTGACGACCCACGGGTGCTCCGGATCTTCCGAAAGGAGGAGCTGTCTGACCTCATCCCACACGTCCTCCAGGAATTGGATCTCGACCCGCCCGTCGAACCGCCTGGGCCTCCGGCTCCCTCCGTAGCCTCAGCAAGCTCCAAAGGGGACCCTGTCCTGGCGGGCCTACGTCCCCGGGCGCGAACGTTCCCGATTCATGAGTCTTTCCTACACCTTTTGGTACGGGAATGGGACACGCCGGAGGCGTCGCTCAGAGTGGGCAGAGCCATGGACAAGCTCTACCCTCTTCCCGGAGACTTCTTGGACCTGCTTAAAGTACCCAAGGTCGACTCGGCAGTCTCTGCCGTCACCAAGAGGACCACGATTCCCGTTACAGGGGGAACGGCCCTCCGCGATGTCCAAGACAGGAAGTTGGAAGTCTGCCTCAAGAAGATCTTCGAGGTCTCTGCGCTGGGGGTCCGCGCAGCTATTTGTGGTTCACTCACCCAGCGTGCGGGGCTACGGTGGGTGCAGCAGCTCCTTACTTCACAGCAATTGCCACCTGAGGAAGCGGCGCAAGCGGACAGGCTGGAAGCCGTCATTGCCTACGGGGCCGATGCTCTCCACGACTTGCTGCGGGTCCTGGCGAGGACCATGGTTTCGGCGGTTTCCGCCAGGCGACTGCTGTGGCTTCGGAATTGGGCGGCGGACGCCTCGTCCAAGTCCAGCCTAGGTTCTCTACCCTTTAAGGGTAGGTTCCTTTTCGGCGAGGATCTTGACCAGATCATTAAATCCCTGGGGGAAAACTCCGTACATAGGTTACCCGAGGACCGCCAGAGGTCATATCGTCCGTCCAATTCCTTCTCCAGGAATCGGTCCCGCTCTCAACGGCGATTTCGGAGCTCCAAGCCCCAGGGTCCGAGAAACCCCTCGAACAGGTCTCAGTCTTGGACCCGGTCCTTTCGTGGCCGCAGACCACCAAGGGATTCCTCGGCGCAGGGAGCTTCCGGCAAGCCCAACCAATGATGTCAGGCCGGCCCACTCCCCCCTCCCGAAGATCGGTGGACGACTAGCCTGGTTTTACGAGGAGTGGGCCAACATCACCACGGATCAATGGGTCCTGGATATTCTAAGGCACGGTTACGCGTTGGATTTGCGGCATCGCCCCAAAGACAGATTCGTCTTCTCGCCCTGCGGGTCAAGTCACAAACGTCTAGGAGTACAAAGCACGCTGGACCGGCTCCTAGCCCTGGGGGCCATCTCACCCGTCCCCTCCGGAGAGGTGGGCTCGGGTCATTATTCCATCTACTTCGTGGTGCCCAAGAAGGATGGATCCTTCCGTCCCATTTTAGATCTCAAGGAAATCAACAAGGTCCTCTGGATACCCCGGTTTCGCATGGAAACCCTCCGCTCGGTCATAGCGGCCGTTCATCCGGGGGAGTTCCTAGCTTCCCTGGATCTGACGGAAGCCTACTTACACATTCCGATATATCCGGCCCATCACAGGCTCCTCCGCTTCAAGATACTGGGACAGCACTTCCAGTTCCAGGCCCTCCCCTTCGGGTTGGCAACGGCACCCAGGACGTTCACCAAGATCATGGTGGTGGTGGCGGCTGCGCTCCGACGGGAGGGCATTCTAGTACATCCTTACCTGGACGATTGGCTCATCCGAGCGAAGTCCCTTTCGCAGGGGCGACAGGCGGTCGACCGGGTGGTCGAATTTCTGCAGTCTCTCGGCTGGGTAGTCAACTTCGGCAAGAGCAGTCTCCTTCCGTCTCGGCAGCTGGACTTTCTCGGAGCACGCTTCGACACAGCTCAAGGCAAAGTCTTCTTGCGGCCGGACAAGGCCCAGTCGCTGAGGGAGCAAATCCTCCATTTTGCCGCTCTCCAGGTCCCAATAGCGAGGGATTACCTGCAGATCCTGGGTTCGATGGCCTTCGCAATCAACCTGGTACCTTGGGCCTTTGCACACCTGAGGCCCCTACAGATGGCGCTACTCTCGCGGTGGAAACCGGTCTCGCAGGACTATCAGGCGATACTACCTCTTCCGCCGGCTGCCAGACTCAGCCTTCGTTGGTGGCTAGATCCCAGGAACCTGGCGCAGGGCTGTCCCCTGGAGTCGCCGGATTGGATTGTGGTCACAACCGATGCCAGTTTGACCGGCTGGGGGGCAGTGTGTCTCAGAAGCTCAGCTCAGGGGCAGTGGACACAGGAACAGGCGTCCTGGTCGATCAACCGCCTGGAGACCAGAGCAGTCCGATTGGCGCTCATCCAATTCCTGCCTCTCATCCGGCAGCGTGCGGTCCGGATTCTCTCGGACAATGCGACCACGGTAGCCTACATCAACCGACAGGGAGGCACCAAGAGCCCGGGGGTGGCCCTCGAAGCGGCCCGCCTCATGGCCTGGGCAGAGCGGTTCCTCGACCGCCTGGCGGCCTCCCACATCGCAGGCGTGGACAATATTCAGGCGGACTACCTGAGTCGGCAGACTTTGGACCCGGGGGAATGGGTTCTCTCCGACGAGGCAATGTCGCTCATCACGCGGCGCTGGGGAACTCCTGCCATGGACCTCATGGCAACGTCGGGCAACGCAAAGGCTCCGCGGTTCTACAGTCGGAGGAGAGATCACGGGGCGGAAGGAGTGGACGCCCTGGTGCTACCCTGGCCACCTCATGTTCGGCTGTACGTCTTCCCGCCGTGGCCCCTGGTGGGCAAGGTGGTGCGAAGGATAGAAGATCATCCAGGGCAGGTCATTCTGGTGGCGCCAGAATGGCCGCGGCGCCCGTGGTTTGCGGACCTACTCAACCTGGTGGTGGACGGACCTCTGCGATTGTCACACCTTCCGCGGCTACTCCATCAGGGTCCGGTATTTTCGGACCAGGCGGAACACTTTTGTCTCGCGGCTTGGCTTTTGAAAGGCAGAGTCTCCTGCGCAAGGGATACGCAGTAGCCGTGGTAGACACTCTTCTCAAGGCACGTAAGACATCCACTTCAGTCGCCTATGTACGGGTCTGGAAGGTATTTGAGGTCTGGTGTGCTGGACATGGGGCCTCCGCGACGGCGCCTTCGCTCCGTCAGGTCCTGGCCTTCCTCCAGGAGGGCCTGGAGAAGGGTCTCGCCTACAACTCCCTGCGTGTGCAAGTCTCGGCTCTAGCCTCCCTGGCTCGTACCACGGGACATCCAGACCTTTCGTCTCATCCGGACGTCTCGCGCTTCCTCAAGGGAGTCAAGCACCTGCGGCCGCCGGTGCGTCATCCCTATCCCTCCTGGAATCTCAACCTGGTTCTCCGTCTCCTTGGACAGGCTCCCTACGAACCACTACGGCAGGCCTCCCTCAAAGACGTCACACTTAAGACGGTGTTCCTGGTCGCCATTGCCTCGGCGAGACGCATCTCCGAGCTTCAGGCGCTCTCGTGCCGGGAACCGTTTCTCCGCTTCATGGATTCGGGTGTCTCTATACGTACGGTGCCTTCATTCTTACCTAAAGTGGTGTCGTCCTTCCATTTGAACCAGTGGGTGGAATTGCCGGCCTTCCCGTCGGATGCGCCTCAGGCCCTCCGGCGTCTCGACGTGAAGCGCTCTCTGCTGCACTACTTGGAGATGACCAATGAGTTCCGGGCTTCCGACCATCTCTTTGTGCTTTGGTCCGGTAATAAGAAAGGCCAGCAGGCGTCTAAGACGACTATCGCACGTTGGCTCAAGGAAGCGGTTTCCTCAGCCTACATCGGCGCCGGGAAGGCGCCCCCGGAGGTAGTCCGGGCTCATTCGTTGCGTGCCCTGGCCACGTCCCGGGCTGAGTCTCAACATGTTCCCATTCAGGAAATCTGTCGCGCGGCGACATGGAAGTCGCTGCATACCTTCTCGAAGCATTACCGGTTGCAACTGCCGGTAGGTGATTCGGGTTCCTTTGGGGACAGGGTTCTTCGAGCAGGGTCTTCAGGGACCCACCCGGTTTAGGGAAGCTTTGGTACATCCCACGGTCTGGACTGATCCTAGTACGTACAGGGAAAAGAAAATTATTCCTTACCTGCTAATTTTCGTTCCTGTAGTACATAGGATCAGTCCAGACGCCCACCCGGGTTTCTTAAGTAATGGTCAGACGCCTGCTCGTGTACGTTCTATCTCCTGTCCCTCCAACTCCTACATTCTGAGGTTTTGTTGTTGTTCTTCACAGTTCTCCTTGCAAGTTGCATTGGTTAGATGTTCTGTGGTTACAATTTGATTGGTGCTTGATCCATCCTACTTTTCTGTCTAGTGTTGTTTTCTCTGGGCTTTGATATTCTCGATACTGAGGATCCCTAGAGGGTGCACCTGCTTATATGTCAGCACCCTCGGAAGTTTGCTCTGACTCCATCTGCTGGACGGGGGACATAACCCACGGTCTGGACTGATCCTATGTACTACAGGAACGAAAATTAGCAGGTAAGGAATAATTTTCTTATATAGAACTGCTTGGGAAATGACTGGAGACAACTACAGAGAGAGAGATTAATATGAAAGATTACAAAGAAACTGATAGTGTTACAGTTTGGACTTTTGGTAAGAAACCTTCTTTTTTTTATTTTTCTCTCACATTTTGGGAGACCGAATGTATTAGTATGTTTTTATTTTATCTTGTTCTGAGAGAAAAATACTGTCATATTTGTTTATAATTATTGCATATAGTCTTGTTTTACAAGGTCAGTACATCACTTGCTAAGGAGTATATCTTACTGCCTTTACAGATTCCCCTGCCTTCTCCTTTACATAATTTCTTCCTGCATAATTTCAAGGCCAGAAGCAGTACCAAGTGCTGAAACACCTGGAAACTGTCCATGGCAATTTGTTAGTTTTAAAACTAGTGAAGACAATATGGTGATTAGGAGTAGTGCAAAAGACAAAGAAGTCCACTATCTTAGGATATGCAGTAACTTTTTCTTATCAGTAGTTTGGCAATATATCAAAAAGGACTACACAAAGAGAATTGTTCTGTGCATGTGCAAGGCAAGGATAGAATATACAGATGCAAGAAGGGATGTAGGGAGAGATGGCTGACTAACCAGAACTGAACAGAGACAGAGAGACAGCGTCTCCGGTATTGTATATTTATTTGTTTTGTTATTTGTCGCAGGTGGTCTCATATGCACCTGTTCTATACATATATTATAAAGATAATATAGCTTTTCATTATTTCACCTAAGACACAATCAGTGTTGTTATTTTCTTAGTTTGTGTGTGTGATCCCACCCCAAAGATCCCACAACAGCCCCGTATAAATTCAAATGGTCCTGCTTTTCCAGTGCATGATGGGAGGGGGAGGCTGGAAGCACTTCACACTATTTTGCAGTCTGTAGACCCAGGCAGAAGAGGGGATTCAGGCTCAGTCCAATCCTTGGTGGCATGGATTTTGTTTACAGCCCAGCATAGGGCTCATGCTACCTGCAACTGAGGGAAGAATGCCAATTATTTATTTGTTCTATTGGCATTTGGATGACTTTTAGGGATGTCCGGCAATATATACAAAACCTGTAAATAAAAATACCAGTGAAGAACTCAAGAAATGATGCAAGTTGTAAAAAAAATGCAGCTGTTGAGCCCTCTGGCACAGAGCAAGAGACATATCGTGGTAGCATCACCCATCCCCAACGTCTAAAGAAATGCATTTAGGAAACAGACCCTGGGCTTTGCTCTGTCTGAGCTGCTCCCTTCTGGGCCCAGGAAACCTTTTCCCTGTTTGCTGTCCCACAGTTTCCCCCTTTTATCTTCTGCCTTTCCGGGCCCTCACAGCACAGCTTTCTGTGGCAAGAGAGGGGAGGTGGGAGACTAGCACTGCTGCTCTGTGCCAGCCAGCCAGTGTCGCTGGTTGCATACCGACTCAACTTTAATCTCCCCACCTCCCAAGTTATCAGGAGTGAGGCTGTTGCAGCATTGCTGCAGGCCCAAGGAATGGGAACCCAAGTCAGAAACTCAATCCCAATTTTCTACAATAGTGATGCAACGTGGGGTTAAACTTATGTTGGTTTCCTGTGGAAGCAGAATTTTTAGTTGCCCTTTCACCCAGGGAGAGGAGCTGTGGGGGCTGCAGAGGAGAAGCACAGACCATCAGGGAATTATTCTTGTCATTTGTATAGTGCATGCCAGATGTATACAGCGCTATAGTGTACAGAGACATATATAGGGGATAATTTTGTAACAGCTCACATACATTTTAAGTCTAATACATGTATATAAAATACATGTATTAGACTTATATAATATGTATTATATTAAAATGTATTAAATGTATTAAATATATTAAATATATTAAAATATATTAAAATTATATTAAAATGTATTAAATGTATTAAATGTATTAAATATATTATTAAAATTATATTAAAATGTATTATATTAAAATAGCTTTCAAAGGGAAAGTGCGTGCATATTATGCTGCCAAAACTACCCCTACATATTTCCATCTGCTATCTTGTGTGCAGATTTTTATGGCGAAGATTTACATTCATATTATTCAAGACGCAAATTTGTATGCAGATAAAGAGAAACGCCTTTGCAGATCTGTCCCAGGAGTGCTGCTGCTCACTGCAGGTTAACGTCTGCAAGTTTACCTGTGCAGAGGGTGGGCAATTACCTAACGGGACGTTTCCATGGGTAGAACATTGTTTTACCCACAGAAATGCCTTAAAAAATTACCCTCACAATTCCTACTCCATGGAGCTTACAATTTAGTCAAGACATACAGGATGCAGAACAGTAGGTAAATCTAATTTTCCAGTGATGAAGATCCTCAATACTAAAATAATCATACACAGTTGACACTTTGGTTGGCAGTATCAGCAAGGAGGCCAAGGAATAACGTGCATGGGGACTAAATTCTCCTGAGCAATGCTCCTTCCGGAGCAGGGGCTGGGGAGTGGAGCTTGCTCCAGCATGGACTTACTGTATCTGCTCTGTGTAGAAATGAAAGATTCCACCTTCCAGTGTTGCCAATCGGGCCTCGTTCACCGGGGCTAAAGTCACTAGAATTGTTCAATGAAACGTTATAACAAGTCATACAACTCTTAGTAGAGAATAATGTAAATTATAAAGCAATATTTATTGTAATTTTCATTAATGTTTAAGCTTGATTGTAGATTAGCATCTGAAATAGAAAAAAGAGCAGAATCCATTAGAGGCTGGTTCTATCGGCCCCCCCCCCCCCTCCTCCGTCGGCCACCACTCCACTCTATGTGTCCCTTGTCCCTGATATCTGATGGTTTACACTATTGCCTGGGTTACACCTTTTCTTGTCTGATGCAGATTCATGTTAGTCTCTAGGTTACTCTAGTAGAGCTTGAAAGGGGGAGCTCAGCTCTGGGCACCATAATGCCATGTCGGTACTGTTTCCATCCCTAAGGAGTACAGTCTGAAAGTCAGACTACATTAGTCCGTTATCCTTCCCTCTTTGCTGTATTTCCATATAATTGCTCATGATCCTGACAAACGTTCCCCGGCTCATGATGTCCGCAGGCCCAGCGAAACTCCCTCTCATCATTTCTCATCTACGTTTGTCTTGACTAGAGTGAAAGTTGCATGGAGCAGGGACTGTCCCCTGTGTGTGTCTGTACATCACTGTGTACATCAAGTGGCACTTTAGAAATGATTAGGAAGTCATCTGCCAGGACAGTGCTGCATTCTGTCTTCATGCCTGGGATTGCCCTGGCTCACAGAACATGTGACCTGGACTAAACCCTAGCAAGTCAATGATTCTCATTTCCTACGATCCTCTGAATCCAGACCTGGGTTCATTTCCCCCCGGATTATTGCAAGCTAATCCTACTCCATTCAAAAGAGGCGCCGTTATTTTTAGCAATTTGGCTCATCTATGATTTCTAGAGGTTTCCCCCAATTCTCTGTTTGTTCATCCTGCCTTCCTACCTGCCCATTGACTCAGGAAGGGGAAACTTTCAAAACAGCATGCAAAGTCCGGGGGCACTTTAACCTTCAGCCTCAGAGGTAAAGAAAGTATCCAAAGAAATTTTCACCTACATTTTCTGTGGATACTTTTTCCCTTTTGAAAACGCACGTTATGTGTACTGTGTAATTCCCCGCCTTAACTCTGGTCCTGGAAATGCCTCTGCTCAGTGTGTTAAAAGGTACATACTTTGTTCCACAATGCTCATAATCTCGTCCAGCGGGAGGGGGGAAGTTATTTAGACATCTGATTTACACGAGTAAATAGACATTTACCTGCATAAGTTGCTTTTTAAAATTCCCCTCTAAAACATCAGCTCTAGGAAATGAAATTTACATGATGTGCCTGTCTTCTACAACAAACAAAACTTGAGGGATTGGTATTTGACAGTTTTGAGAGCTTCTGCTTAGCCGTTCGAATCGTTATGAAATGAGACCTAAATTGGGTCCACGTCTTGGGAAGAGATTTTGGATGTTTGAGCCTCAGGATTTCTTTTTAGAGAATTTGAAGAAAATTACTATTTGTGCAGTACTACTGAACTGCCATTAGATGGCAAATAGAAATGACTATATAATGTTATATACTGAATAGTTTTCTAGATGCAGTTACCATTTAGAATGGTGTAATCCTTTAAGAAGATAAGAGAAGATCCCCTAGGGAGAGTTACTGGAAAGTATATAATGTCTGGTTCAAGTGTGGCACCCCTATTTTTGGCCACTAGATGTCTCTAGTTCCCCATAGTTGAGTACTAGGAATTAGCAACTCCTCCCTATGAGGTAGCTGAAAAGGAGGACCTGGTTATAAGAGGGTCAAGGGGAGTTTTGCAGGGGAGTCGAAAGGAGAGTTCTAAGGGAAAGGTGCTCTAGAGTGAAGAGTCCCTCCCTACAGGGAAGGCCTACAGCTTTCCCCAGATCCTTTTGCAGAATCAAGCCTGTGCACATCCTGCCAGGTTAGAAGCTACGTAGAGAGGAGCAAAGCAGCTCCAGAGTTTAGATGGTGTCTGAAATACTATGGTCTGGGCTACAGCCAGGGTTTTGAAGAAGAAGTTCCCCAAATTCCAATCTAAGGAATATTTTGGAAGACCCCTCCAAGGATCTTCAGTAAGGAGACGAGTGCAGTTGGGGGAACCCCCAGGAACCCCATGGCCATCGGGGCTGGCTAGGAGCAGGGAAAACCCCCCATGCTTCCCAGTTCAAGGGAGTCAGGACTCACCCTGGAGCCAGGGAATCAGCACTTACACAGGGGGAGTAAAAGGTTGAATCGTACAGTTACCAGACCTGGAAATTGATTACCAAGTTGCTCAGAATCATTAAAACTTACTATTTGAACACCCATCCTGTGTTCAGCTGTCTTGACTACACATCACTCAAGGGCACATGAAAGAAAGTCATCCCACTGCCTGGGCCACAATAGCTACCCCCAGAGAAAGAACTCACCCCAGGGGACTGTGGCAAGGAAAGAAAGCCCTGAGAGTTGATACATTTTTTTGTGTGCCCTCTGAGGAGAAACTCTTAGGAGAGAAGGGTTACACAAGGTTTAGTGAGGAGATTGAAGGGAGTGGCCAAGCAAGGCTGGTGAGCCTGAGGACCCCTCCTTATTGGATTTGGTCTTGCAAATGCTTTCCCCCTCAAGGAAAAAGGTGTAAGACAGAAGTAGCATTCCTTCCCATGGGGAAATAACTAGAGGATGTGGCCGGGTCTAAGAGAAGGAGCTGGAGCAGTATATGGCCCCATAACCAGTGGAGGACCAAGAGAAGGAGAGGAAGCTGGAAAGAGAAGTGTACTGTTGATGCTGGGGAAGTCCTTGGCTACATGCCTGTGATACAGAATTTCTTGACCTAAGGAGAAGCGGTACCCTGTTGCCCATGAGTAAGAAACTTATGTAACTGATGGTGAATATTGAGAGGAGGTTGATGTACCCTAATTGATGGTACGGTGTGATATTGTCAGTCTAGGATTGAGAATAGAGCAAAGAATGTGGGTAACACATTTCTAAAGCAATAGGAGTGTGGTCTATTGTAGTGAATTGCAGAGAGATTGGAATAATTCTCTTGGATGTTGAACAATTTGTTGTTGTTTCTCCATGGACAAGCACAACAAACTGTCAAACAAAATGGGTGATGTTATCTGACAATGAGTCAGATCATTTTTCTCTCAAAGCCCAGAAAGTTCAACTTTGCTTTCTGAGCATGCAGGGGCCTTCTCACTCTAACATCCCTGCTCACAAGTCTCCTCAGTCTATTTTTGCCCACTACAGCAAATGGTCAGAAATCAACTCTCTCTCTCTCTCTCAGCTTCATCACTATTTGTCCGAAAAGCGAGGAAAAGGTCTGTTCAAAAAAAAAAAAAAGTTAACAATGTGGACATAACATGTCCATGCTAGATTTATATTCCCTTTGTCTGAAATGCCTGAACACAAACCATGACTCTTCATCCTGTGGCCTTTGTGGATATATGTCCCTGAGGATGATAATTTACCAAGAACTTTGACATAAATATGAGCACCCAAGCTCATCGAAAGAGACCAAATTGAAATCTAGTTTAAAAACTCTGGGCCAGACAGACGTCCGGGAGGCTCCAGCGGGGGGCCAGGACCGGTCCGGGACACATCTCCTGCACTACGGCCATCGGCTGCCAGCAATCAACATGGTGCCGACGGCCCTTTTCCTTACTATGCCACTCGGGGACACCAATGGCGGCAGTAGCCCATGTGACATAGTAAGGGCGAGGGCCCCTCGGTGCCATTTTCAGGACTGGCAGCCGGCAGATCTTTGCCCTTACTATGTCAGAGGACCTACCGCTGCCATTGCTCCACCCCACTGACATAGTAAGGGCAAAGGGCCATCTGAACCCATTTCAGTGCTTGCAGCCGACAGACCAACGCCAATACATCGCTCCTGGACCGCTCCTGAACGCCCGCTCCACCGGCTGACATTTTTATCAGGTCTTGGGGGGTCTGAAGGGTGGGGGGTGGTAATGAATTTATTGCGAACATCTTGGGGAGGGGTCACGAAGTGGGGGCAGGTTTCATTCATTCAGCAACTCTGGGGGGGCAGGGGGGTGGGCTACTGTTTTTCGCAGGGCTGGGGGAGGGGGGGGCAGGAGAGTGTGGGGTGGTTAGTTTAAGAGAACTTTTCTCATAGGGTTGTTTTTTGGGGGAAGAGGAGTTCACACACAAATACATACACTAAACTTGCACAATCTCAGGAACGCACCAAAATAGCCCTCCTCAGACCACAAAACAAATTTTGAAGTGCAAATTTGGTTAGGCACTCCCCTATTTGGCTACATAACGCGCACAGACGTCCAGGGACAGACCACATGTAGCACCAACAATTTTAATTTTCCAGGTCTTGGGAGGGGGCAGCAGGGTGGGGGGTTATTATTTGATTTAAAGGGTTGGGATTGGGGTTTTTTTTTGGGTGGGAGGTTCCCACAGAAATAGAAAGACAAAGGTTTTCTGACCTGAAGGGTAGGCAGTAGGCGGGGGGAGGTGACAGTGAGAGGAGGGAGAATGAGGGGGGAGGTGAGTGTCAGGGGAGGGAGAATGAGGGGAGAGGTGAGTGTGAGGGGAGAGAGTTGGAGTGGGGACAGGGGAGGGAAGGGGGGGTGAGGGGGTGAGTGACCAAGGGGGAGGAGGATGAGTGACTGAGGTAAATGAGCAAGGGGAAGGGGGAGGAAGGGTAAAGAACCTGACTCTGCCACTGCAACGTGTGGCCGGGTACCGCTAGTATCTTTATAATAACCTTGAAAAACTCCATGAATGTTCCAAAAAGTTAGCAGAAGAAGAAAAACATTTTTTCAACTAAATCATAGCAGATTCAAAGAATTGTGTAAAGCATATGACACGGTCAATTTACAACTCCTTCGATACAGCTACAAGGATATCTGCAACAGCCATAGCAGCAAGAAGACTAGCATGGCTAAGGGCGTCAAGCCTCAGAGATGATGTCCCTGAAAAACTGGCAGATACATCTTGTGCAGGAGACAATTTATTTGGGGATAAGGTGAAAAAGACAGTAAAGGTGATAAAGAATCAAAATACAGCTCTTCAGTCTCTCACTTCTTCTCAAAAGGAATACATAACACAGAGGAGCTTCAAGAAAGACCCTTACAAGAGGCCATATTCCTATTCACAAAAGAAATCTGTAACTGACTGTGAACAATCAATAGAGATCAAAAGATATAACCCCTATTACTCTTACAGAAAATGCCCAATCATCATACAGTAGTCACAGTCAAGACAAGGTCAGCAACCACAAACAAGACAACAAAATTGAAACAAAACTGAACAGAACCTTCACACAGATCTACACCGTCCTTTTCACTCCAATCCAACCTACCATCAGAACCTATTTCCAGAATTGGAAGAAGGGGTAAGATTACAGTTTTTCAAGAATCACTGGAGTCAAATAACAGACATATGGGCTTTGAAAATAATAAACAAAGGATACTTTCTACATTTTGAAAGCTTGCCACTGCCAAACCCACCAAATTACAACAAAGGAACAACTCTCCATACTACAGAAAGAGTTGCAATCATTTCTTCAATCAAAAGCAGTTCAACCTTCCTACCTCACTAATAGGAGTCAAAAATTCCATATTGAATCTACTACTTCTTTCTCCACAACCCTTATCCATGGGGTTCCCCAAGGATCTGCCCTCTCTGCTGTTCTATTTCATGTCTACCTAACACCCTTATGTCGTACTCTTTCTAGCCTTGGAGTTCATTACAAGTTCTATGCGGATGATATCCAATTCTTTTTTCCCCTAAAGGAAACATGGTCCGTGACTGAACCATTTCTCTCCCATTGCCTGAAAGCCATTCAAAAATGGCTCCAGTGCAATAAATTAGCACTGAATATTGCTAAGACAGAAATCATGGTCTTATCACATTACCAAGTTCAAAGAACTTTCGACCATTTCTCATTTGATTCTCACTGTATTACAATTTCTCAAACTGCTTATAATTTAGGAGTTACTATTGACCCCTCTCTCTCTCTGCATGATCACATAAAGACTGTTACCAATCCATCTTTTTACAAACTGCGCCTACTCTGCCACATCAAACCTCTTCTGGAACACTCTGAATTCTGATCCGTTCTTCAGTCTCTACTTTTCTCTGGTACAGATTATTGCAACTCTCTCCTAATAGGTATCCCAGGATATGCTACCCGTCCCTTACAGATTATACAAAACTTGGCAGCAAGACTTCTAACTGGCACTCCCATCTATGAACATATTACTCCACTTCTTGAAATATTACACTGGCTCCCAATCTCACACCGCATACAATACAAATGCTATAATTATCCACTCATCTATATACAATATACACTCCCCCTGGATCTGTTCAATACTGAAAATACACACTCCTTCCCAGGCCCTTAGGTTGGCAAACCTAATGTTACTTGATGTTGCAACTCCGAAGCTGGCCAGTCTTGACGAAACCAGAGAGTGGTCCTTCTCCTCAGCAGGTCCTCTCCTGTGGAATAGTCTGCCAAAGGAAGTGAGGTGCCTCTGTGAAAGAACTTTCTTTAAAAAAGCATTAAAGACCCACCTCTTTAAAAACACTTTTCCAACAGAAATGATAATTTATACTCCCCAACGCTACTCCCTTTTGGAGTTCCTTTAGCCCTTTTTGATTTGCCTGTATGTCTTCTCTGCGGTTCTTAATGCTCATGTTATCCTACGTTCAATTTTATTCATACCTTTTTAATTACTTAATAGTGACTTTTGTTAGCTAGCTGTTACTTTATATGTGTTATTTCTATGTGTGACCATGTTATAGGATGTTTGGTTTTACTCATTTTGTTGAATCACTTAAGTTACTTTTATTAGCTAGTTGTTATTGCGCGCTCCGTCTGCGCTAGGCCCGTGCCCGGGCCTACTCATCCTGCTCCTGTGCTAGCAGGTCCCAGGCCGTCCTCTCCCACTGCCGCTGCCAGCACCGCCTGTCCGCAGCATCCCGCAACAGCGTCTCCTAGGCCCTCCACATGGGGCCGAGCTCCACACCGGGGTGCGGCATCCTCTCCGGCGCTGGCTCTGCCCCTAGGCGCACACGCTTGCGGACCGCCCAGCCCTTTAAAGGGCCCAGGGCGGGAACCAGCTCCGTGGCGTGCCCCGATGACATCAACTAACCTCGGTATGTAAGCGAGGCCCTGTCCACCAGGACTTCGCCTTGGCAAACGGGTCTTCACCTCGGTGTCTCTAGTTTGCTGCGTTCCTGAGCGTTCCTGCTTGTCCTTCGTGTTCCTGCTTGCTCCTGTGTTCCAGCCTGTTCCAGTCTCTCCTGTGTGTTCCTGTGTTCCTGCGTCCTGTGGTCCTTCCTGGGTCCCTACTCAGGTAGTACTTTCTTGGACTGTTCTCTTGGTACTGTCCTCTGCCTGCCTGACTACTCTCTTCATTTGCCGCCTGGATCTGACCACTGCCTGCCTGACTACTCTCTTCGTCTGCCATCTGGAACCGGAAGCACCAGACAGGTCTGGAAATGATGTACTGACTGACCTCTGGAACCTGAACCTTGCTTTGGCCCACCATCCTAGGACTGATAACCTGGCTTTGACCCTTGTGCTACATTCAGAGACTCTCTTCGCTGTTCCTGAGACCACCAGATCCACCTGCCTTGACGCTCATCGTGGCCACCCACGAGCTAGACCCTTAGGCTCTGCCTATTCTGCCGGGAAGACCTTCTGTTCCTGGACTGTTCCTGTGATCTCTGGTATCTCCTGTCCTAGTCTAGCTCATTTCTTCCAAGAGATCTGCGCACCTTTACTCGTGGTGGGCACACCTCTCCGTCATCTCGCTGGGAGACCCTTCGAGGCTCAACCCGCGGAGAACCAAGGGCTCAACCCGCGGAGAACCCGGACTGTTATTGGCGAAGTTCCAGTTAGCCTCTGTCTCCTTGTGTGCTCTGCCTCCTGGTGACAGGCGCTCTCTGGGTTCGCCCAGGAGGCCATACCTCTCCTGCACCAGGCCAAGGGTCCACCTCCAGTGCAACAATTGTTATGTGTTTTAAAGTACCTCGCTCTGAATGTTAGGAGGGCGGGTAATAAATGCTTTTAAATAAAAAAATTTAAAAATAAACATTTCCCCAAATTGCACAGGGGAATGGGATTCTACTCAAAATACTTCCTAATTCTGAAAAAAATAACAAGCAGTCTTGGTCCAATACTAGGTCTCAACAATTTGAACATCTTTCTAAAAAGAGAAAAGTTCAAAATGAATTCAGAAGGAACGATATTGTCACTCCTATAAAAAAAAGGGACTGGCCAACATCCCTGGATCTAAAAGACACCTGCGTACATATCCCAGTCAAGGTCTCACCGGAAATATCTAATATTTACCCAAGAAGACAAACATTGCCAATACTGAGTGCTACCTTTTGGACCCACAGAGGCCCCCAGAGTATTCACCAAATGCCTAGCAGTTGTAGCAGCTATTCTGAGAAAACAGAACATACTAATATTTCCGTACATAGACGTCTGACTAATATTGAGTCCATCTTATGAAGACTCAATAGAAGACACAAATCTACTTATATCAATAATACATTACCTTGAATTCCTGGTCAATTACAAAAAAAAATCAATATACAGACCAAGGCAGCATCTGGAGTACATAGATCACCAGTTGAATAAGGTAAAGGTGAAAGCATATCTCCCAATGAAAAGAGTGAAAAAACTAATCAGCTTAGCATAGGAAGTGAAATTGAGGAAATGGATAACTATGAGACTATTAAGATACATTTCCACAGTACAAATAATTCCATTAGCATGACTAATAATTAAACAAGTGCAATGGTATCTGAAGAGCAAGTGAACTAAGTAAGTCAACTGTTAAGATACAAAATCCAGCTAAACAAAGAAGTAAAAAAATTCACTCTCATGGTGGACAATCAAGAGAAACTTGCCATGTGGTCAGAACTTTCACCCACCAATTTTCAAACTATAGTGATGTCCATATTCAAAAGCCATTTAGACGGATATCTCAAAAGTTATCCATCTAAATGGCAAATGGAGCATATTCAACCACTTATCTGTCTAAATTATAGCCGGATAAATAGTTATCAGTCTATAATTTAGCCAGATAAAGGGGCATTTCAGGAGTGTTTTTTCAGGGGTGTTCTGGGGAAGGGTTCAGTTATCTGTCTAACCTAGTCAAATACCTCATATATCTGACTAAGTTATCCGGCCTTATGTGGCTGGATATTGTACTATTTAACCGAATATCTTTAAAAGATATTCGGCTAAGTAGCACTTTCATAAGGAAGCAAACCCAAGGAAATAAAGGGGTCAGCAGGCCAGTCCCTTCTCTCCCCTCAAAAAATTTTACAAAGGCCCTGTTGAGTCATGCTCTCCTCACCCCTCTAAGTAGCATGTTATCCGGCCACACAAGGCTGGATAGCTAAAAAACCTACCTGGCTATTTTCAAATAGCCAAATAACTTTAAGCTAGTACAGTCAGTGGGGGATGTTTATCCTGCTGAATATATGGGACAAGTTATCCGGCTAACTTTAGCCGGATAACTTGTCCACTAAATGGCCTATTGAATATTGGCCTCAGTGACAACAGATGCACAACATCACTTATGGGGAGCATATCTCAACAATATCTGTACGCGAGAAGAATCCACGTTTCACATCCATCTTCTAGAAATGAAAGCAATATTGAATGCTTTAAATATGTTTGAACCATAGTTGAAAAACAGAACACTACAGATACACACTGACAATTAAGTGGCCATGTTCTGATTAAACAAACAGGGAGGAACAAGACCTTACCAGATCTGAAAAGAGTCCACAGTGATATGGAATTGAGCAGTCAAACAGAAAACAGTGATCTCAACAATGTTTCTTCCAGGGAAGAAGAACATAATAGCCATCAGATTTAAGCGATCAATTCAACCGCACAAGTGGTCTTTCAACGATGACATACTGGAGGACCTATTTGCGACTTGGGGCACACCAGGAATAGTCCTATATGCATCTCCATTCAATCACAAACTACTATGGTACTGTTCGAAAAGATGCAATAGCAAAGGATGCCTTTCTAATTCCTTGGAATGAAGTCATGATGTATGCTTTTCCACTGATTCTGCTAATAGCGAAAACCATTCTAAATTTGAGACACAACAAGGGAAGATTGACAAAGTTGGTTTCCGTGATTAATCAGACTAACAGTGGATACCCAGATAAGATTACCAACAATTCGGAACCTGGTAAATCAAATCAATGGAACAATCCTGCATCCCAGTCACCAGTCTCTAGTATTAACAGCATGGATATTGAAAGCAACATAATTAAACAATTTCAATTGCCACAGAGAATAAATGAAATTCTGCTTGCATCCAGAAAATCTTCCATAAGAAAATCTTATAAATTCAAATGGAGGAGATTCGCAAATTGGTGCACACATCAAAGAGAACAAACTTCCGCATGCCCAACTTCTAAAATATTTCAATACTTGCTTCACCTCATGGACTCTGGACTAAAGACAAATTCCATCAGAGTACATTTGAGCATGATAACGGCTTATCACAACACTGTTGATAGAAAACCAATTTCACAACGATGACTAGTAGCTAGGTTCATAAAAGGTCTGTTCAACCTTAAACCTTCACTAAAGGAACCAGCATCTCAATGGGACTTGACACAGCTTATGACACTGCCATATAAGCCAATGGCTACTTTGGAAATGAAATTCTTGGCATGGAAAACTTTATTTCTAATAGAAATCACATCAGCAAGAAGAATAAATGAGTTAGAAACTTTAGTAATCTATACACAGATATACAAAAACTAAGGGGCGGATTTTAAAAGGAGCGCGAATAGCCTACTTTTGTTTGCGCTCCAGGCGCAAACAAAAGTACGCTGGATTTTAGTAGATACGCGTGGAGCCGCGCGTATCTGCTAAAAACCTGGATCGGCGCGCGTAAGGCTATGGATTTTGTATAGCCGGTGCGCGCCGAGCCGCGCAGCCTACCCCCGTTCCCTCCAAGGCCGCTCCGAAATCGGAGCGGCCTCGGAGGGAACTTTCCTTTGCCCTCCCCTCACCTTCCCCTCCCTTCCCCTACCTAACCCACCCGCCCGGCCCTGTCTAAACCCCCCCCTTACCTTTGTTGGGGGATTTACGCCTCCCAGAGGGAGGCGTAAATCCCCGCGCGCCAGCGGGCCTCTTACGCGCCGGGCCGCGACCTGGGGGCGGGTACGGAGGGCGCGGCCCCGCCCCGGACCGCCCCGGGCCGTAGCCACGCCCCTGTACCCGCCCCAAAACGCTGCCGACACGCCCCCGAAACGCCGCGACGACCGGGCCCGCCCCGACACGCCCCCAACACGCCCCCCTCGGAGAACCCTGGGACTTACGCGAGTCCCGGGGCTCTGCGCGCGCCGGTAGGCCTATGTAAAATAGGCTTCCCGGCGCGCAGGGCCCTGCTCGCCTAAATCCGCCCGGTTTTGGGCGGATTTAGGCGAGCAGGGCTCTGAAAATCCGCCCCTAAGTGTTCCTTAGAACACACCCAAAGTTTCTTCCTAAGGGCCTGATTCATAAAGGTCTTTTCCCATAGACTCAGCATGGGGAAAAAGCTTTAGTGATTCTGTCCCTAAGGTAGTATCCTAATTCTACCTGAATCAAGTAATAATACTACCAGCTTTCTTTCCTAAGCCATATATCACAACTGCAAAGTAAGTATTGCATACCCTAGACTGCAGAAGAGCCCTTTTATTCTACTTGGACAGAACTAAAAAACTTGGGAAGTCAACCCAACTGTCATATCTTATGATGCAACTAAAAAAGGCTTATCTGTCAAAACACAAATGTGATCTAGATGGTTAACACAGAGTATCCCTCATTGTTCTGTAGCCAATGGTTTGGAAAGACCACACATATTAAAAGTGCATCAGGTCACAGCAATGGCTACACTGATGGCACATCACAGAGCAGCAAATAATCCAAGAAATCTGCAAAACAGCCACATTGTCAACTATACATACTTTTACAAAATATTACTGTCTGAATAAGGACTCATATTAGATGAATCTGATCAATTTCTTTGGGTGACCAGAGATCTGGATCAAGGAAAAGCATTAGACACTGGGGCAGATTTTCAAAGGGTAACCCCGAAAACCTGCTCCTGCACGCACCAAGCCTATTTTGCATAGGCCCGGCGACGCGCGCAAGCCTCGGGACACGCGTATGTCCAGGGGCTTGAAAAAAGGGGCGGGGAGTGGGCAAGGCGGGGCGTGGGCAGGGCCAGAGGCCTCTCCACTGCCGCTGGGCTCGAGGATCTCGTGCCAGCACTTGGCCGGTGCAGGCAGGCGTAAATAAAGAAATAAAGGTGGGGGAGGATTTAGGTAGGGCTGGGGAGCGGGTTAGATAGGGGAAGGGAGGGGGAAGGTGGGGGGGGGAGGCTGATTTCGGTGCAGCCTCAGAGGGAACGGGGAAGGCCATCGGGGCTCCCCTAGGGTTCAGCGCACACAATTTAGCAAGTGTGCACCCCCTTGTGCGCGCCGACCCCGGATTTTATAACATGCGCACGGCTGCGTGCGCATGTTATAAAATCGGGCATAGATTTGTGCGCCCCAGGTTGCGTGCACAAATCTACACCTGCACGTAGCTACTAAAATCTGTCCCATAGTGTACTTGGATTTCGGCAAGGCCTTTGACATGGTTCAGCACAGAAGACTTATAAATAAATTATGTGCCCTTGTATGGATCCTAGAGTGACTGACTGGGTTAGAAATTGGCTGAGTGGGAGGTGACAAAGTGTAGTAGTAAATGGAGTTTTTTCTGAGGAGGGGGTTGTTACTAGCAGTGTGCCTCAAGAATTGGTCCTTCGACCAGCTCTTTTCAACATTTTTGTGAGCAACATAAGAGAAGGGTTGTCGGGAAAGGTTTGTCTTTTGCCAATGATACAAAAATCTGTAACAGGGTGGACAGCCAGGAAGAAGTGGAAAACATTAGGAGGGATCCAGAGTCAGACTTTCACTTAATAGTGAGATCCATTTGCACGCTCACTTTTATGCACGGATTATTGGCGTGGGGTTTGAGCGCAGATGCAGCCACTTATTACATAGGCCCTTAACACGCTTAGGTATGCGCATTTCTCTATATGTGCGTGGATTTCTGCGTGCCAATCATTTGCATAATTTATTTTTTTCACATCCCGCGGAAGCAGCATCTTCAGCTGCGGGCGGTGATCAAAACCCGCGTTCATAACTAGCGCCTGTTTTGCTGTGGGTCTTATTACATAGGCCTCTATATGTTTTAAGGACAATTCAAAGCCATTTGCCTAGTTCAACAGTTATTTAGCTGGGTAAAATGGCTTGGCTGAGAATGATCCTCCCCTGGCCAGCTAGAAGAAAGCATTAGCTTGTAAGCCCTCTGAAGAAAGGACCTACCACTGGCAGCTCGCCTTGAGCCTAGATTTGGCAAGGCAAGTACCTAAATCTAAAATCCAAATCTAACAGCACGTGCTTTTTAAGCCAGGGTATGATTAGGTCAGGGGAGGAATGCCTGCTATTTTGCCTCCGACTCAGCAGTCTGCACAAATAGATTGTGGAGCTTGTCTAATTTTGTAACCGGAAACAACGTGGGTGGGGATGCCGTTTGAAAACTCGTTGCAAGTTAATGCAAGCAAAAAGTGCCCCCCCGGCATACGTCAAACAAGGCGGGCTATTCAAAATGAGCCTCTTCATGTTGTGACCTGCCTCAGGTCTTCCCACCAGGCGTGACAGCTTGCATGAACAGCCGTACAAACTGAATTACAGGAGTGCTGGCATGAAAACTTAGGAGATTCAGCTCCCAGGCCTGGACACAAAGACCCCACCCCCTGTTAGTTCACATCTTAAGAGAAAGAAACAGAAAAGCATAACATTTGACATCCATCTCTATTTCTTCCCTGTAACTTCCCTTTATATTCTTTTTCTTGAGTGCTCTCTCATACTCACCTCTCTTCTTGTGAGATCATCCCCTCTTCCTCTTCAGATAGCTCATCTACCTACAATACACCCCAAATAGTTGCAAAATTGATTAATATTCTCTTGATATGGACAGAAGGGTTTTTTTTCTCTGCTTCTGCATCCTTTTCTGACTGTTTTCTTCATGTTAAGAGTATCCTGGCATTCAGGGGCTTTAGATCTTTTGTTTGTGTACTGTGTAATATTTCTAAAGCATCTCTGGCAAACAATGATAGCCTCTCTTTGGTGATCAGCTGGATATGGTACTTAAAAGTCATATGTTTTGAAATCTTTTTAAGCAATTACTTGCCCTTCTTAGGAGCAGGCAGGTTTGGCGAGAGACACACAGACACTGCAGACATCACATTCACTGGTACCCATCTAGTCCCCAGTGGTGAGGATGTCACAATTCGCTTCTCACATATGGCATGGACCAATCAAATACTTCGCCATCATGTACAATGCTATTTATGTAGTGCCTGCCAACATGGCTTCCTGCAGGTCAATGGGATGGCTCAAGGCTTTGGCACAGGGTTACATAGCCGATAAACTTTCAGGGTACTGATTGAAATCTGGATCAGGTCAGTGGAGACCAAAGTCACTGACATCTGAAAACCACTGAGTGACCTATGTGACATGAGTTGATGTGTCGGTCCAATTCCTTATTAAAAACCCTCATTGGCAATCTCAGCACAGGAAGTAGAGGGGGCCTGGAGACTGGAGTTCCTTCATTACACCTAAAGGTGCAGAATTGCTAAGTTACCTAGTTCTGGGAGGGACTCTTTTTGACCAGTCTTGGTTTTGAACTTACATCCCTGAGCAGTGTGGTTTCTATAGCCCCTGATTTTACCCATTGAAATCAATGCCACAGGTCCTACAATGCATCAGAGTGAGGTTGTCTGGAAATCCAGGATTGGCCTAAAACCTCCCTCTGGGAACTGAGTAGCTTGGCTGCTCTGGAGATACCCCCCTCCAGAGCAGGGCTAGAACATGTTAGTAGGGCTGTGTAGAAAAACTCACAGTGCTGTTGCCTGGAATGTACCTGTTCTGGGGATAAATAGAAGCCATATGATTTCCAGAGTTTTGCTAACACGAAATTCAAAAGGAAAGAAAAATCACAACTGCTTACAGAAAATGTTTTTGAGGATGAATTTTAAAAATAATTGGCAAGATTTACTAAAGAGTTTTCCTATTTTATGTCTATACGAAAAATGCATAGTACATCTGGCTGAAAGCAACGATGACATTTTTGCTTTTGTTTTGACCTGGCCATTTCCTTCTGCTCTTTTAGGATTCCAGCTCAGTAAGAACCGGCCTTCATTTGTATCAGCTTAGGGATTTTCCCCATTTTCAGCCTTCAAACCCCTCACACCAAGTGCCAAACTCCAATGGGAGGAGCCATGCCAGTACCAGTGTCAGAAATTACTCCATAGTCCCCTGAACATGACTAGCTGTGATGTGACAAATGACACCGCATGCATGGTATGAAGCAATCAGAATGCAATCCACAAGAGGTCATTTGTGGCACTGTTCTAAACATGGCTGCTCTCAGGGGCTCACAGGAATCGCAGGAAAGAGGCTTAAGGAATTTCAGAAATGATGACGTACATGTAAAGATTTTAATGGATAAAGAGTGAACAGTCCTCCTGTCTGCGTTACGCTTGAAATACTGAACAGTACACAAAAGGCATTGGCTTTCTGTTGAGTGTTGTAACAAAGAAGTACTTTTCATCTCTTGCTGGCTTTGATTGGGTAGTGCCGGTTTGCATGCAAAGGCCCTTCATACTAGTAATAGTAAGGAATCAGCAATATCTATGTGGCTGTTCTCTGTAATGTAAGCAAAATCTCTGAATTTCTATAAATGCTATTAATCTGCTTGGAAATTTGTTTTTGCATGTGGTATATCAAGTTTATTTATTTATTTATTTATTTATTTATTTATTTATTTAAAGGCTTTTTTATACCGAAGATCATGTACAAGTACATATCGCTTCGGTTTACAGAGAACCAACAATAGGAAATTACAGCAAACAAAATGAAAGAAAAATCAAACATGGATTACATAATAAATAATAATGAATTTGTCCTTCACATAAATGTGCCACAGTAGGGGGGTCTGGTTCTGAAGTTAGTGATCCCATTCCATGGGGATATTTGGATCTATTTCAGTGCCTATCAACATACAAAGCCAATTTTCTAATCTGCCTAGTTGTAACTGGAAACACTCATCACTTCATTGGTTGTTAATGCAGACCTCATGTTGACAGAGTCCTTTCCTCCTGCTAGGCCATTTAAACAACAGTCAGCAACTACTGTATGTTCTAAAGTAAATGGTGCCCTTGATAACACAAATCCCCTAGAAATCTATAACAATAAATCAGAATGCATTAATTGTTCATTGTTGGTCACTCTGTAGGTACGTATGCCCAACAGGGTAACCAAATTGCACAGATTCCACCAGCTGCTCTCAAATGTTAAATAAAGAACACCAGAAGTGTGATTTTTTTTTGTTTTGACATTTTACAAGTGCAGTGTCACCCTCTGTAGCAGGATCTCCTGTGATCAGAGCCCTCAACAAATAGCAGAACTCACTGTCTGATGATTCAGCAACACCGCCACCCCTCGGACTATTTCCCGGAGCTTTCTCTGCAAGGCAAGGGACAATGTGATGGAAGAAATAATACAGACAAGAAGAGAGGCTGATAGGAAGGGGGAGACAGACAGGTGAGGGTTAAAATCATCTGAAGACTGCCTGGCAGTTTGTCGAAGACAGGGAGTTGATAAATGAGGAAACAGAAGACTACGAAAAACAGAATTACAAATCCAAGAACTGAACCTATGGTAACCAGTGTTCAGGAGTAACCTCGTTACTTTGGGAAGATGAGGTAGGGAATTCACGGCAGAATGGGAGAGTGTCTTTTGACTCTCCTTTCCTCCATCCTTACCTCAATCATCCGGTTCCTTCGCTCGATCAGCCTCTTCTCCTGGTCCACTTTTTTTAGGTGTCTCTGCCATGGAAAAAGAGAGTAGGGAGAGAAAAAAAAAGTTACAAACTGCTGCAGAGCCAATGACATCATAGTTTGTGGTTCTGAAATGGTTTTCCTTTGTCCATTCTATGATATCGTCAGCGTGTTGGGACTTAACTACTCACTTTTCTAAATCTGAGGACAAATTCAGGTACAATTGGTAGGTCTCTACCCCAGAAGGCTGTAAATTGTACCTGGGGCAATGGAGGGTGAAGTGACTTGTCCAAGGTCACAAGCAGCATCAGTAGGAAAAGCCGGATTTGAAGCCTTTCTTCTCCAGTTCTTAGCCTGCTATGCTAACCACTAGGCTACACCTCCTTTGTACAGGGGAGCTTGGATTTGCAATTTTATTATGAGAACTTTCCAAATTAATTTTTCACTTTTCACTATCTGGAGCATAAGAAACATAGAACACCACAGCAGATAAAGACCATAAGGCTAGTTATCTCAATTAAGAACATAAGAAGTTGCCATACTGGGTCAGACCAAGGGTCCATCAAGCCCAGCATCCTGTTTCCAACAGAGGCCAAACCAGGCCACAAGTACCTGACAAATACCCAAACGCTAAGTAGATCTCTGCTACTGTTGCCAGTAAAAAACCTTAGTAGCTGCCCGTTAGCAACATACCTTCAGGAACGTCGCTAATTGGCAGCAATTGCACCCCCACCCCACACAAAAAAAAAGTCACTTGCCACCCCAACTTTGGCCGGCACCTCTAAACAGTTTGGGCTGCAGCTTTGGGCATGGGCACCTCCTTCTCCTGTAACTCGTGGGGTTGAAACATCCCCCATTTGAACCGTAGAAACTCTATGGAGCTCCCTGTGGTTCAGACATCCACTGTTAGAACTGCATGGGCCCCACACAGCTGACGTCTGAAACACATGGAGCCCCATAGATAGAGTGCCATGGTTCAAACAGGGGATGTTTCAACCCCACACCTGTAGGAGAGAGGAGGTGCCTGTGCCTGAAGAAGCAGCTTGACCGGCTTAGAGGTACCAGGCCACTGGGCAAGAGAGAGAGAAGGAACATTGCAGGGGAAGAACTGGGAATTGGGGAGAGGAATGCAGGGACTCATAAATTGGTTGGGGAAGGGAGTAGTGCAGGGGAAGAACAGGAACTGGAGGAGGGAAGGGAAAGAAAAGGGACTGGGGTAGAGCAGGGGGGAGAATGGGACTCAGGGAAGGGGAGAAAAGGTGAGCATGGGAAGAATGATGTTTGGAGAGAGCAGGGACTGAGGTGAAGAGCAGGGAACGAACAAGACGTGGGAATTGGGAGGAGAGCATGGATTTTAAGTATTGGGGCAGGGGAAAAAGCTGGAAGTTGTGGATGGGAGAGAGCATGGACTTGGGGGCAGAAGAGTGGAAACGACAATTGGGTAGGTACAACTGGAGGAGTTAGATTGACTGGGGGTAAGAGCAAGAGTGTGAGATCAGGGGGGAAAAAGGGTGCTGAGGGTGGTGAGGGGTTGAGAGGTTTTGTGAATGACCTGGAGGACTGGTTAGAGGGTGGAAGGCAGTGGAAAGAGATTGGGATACTGTGGAGGGGTGTGAGAGGAAAGGGATGGTTTTGTGAAGGTGGTAAGAGAGGGTGGAAATAGGGCTGGGAAGCAATGAAAGATGGGTAATAGGAGGCTAGATAGAGGGTAAGAGACAGGAGAAAAAGCTGGAGGCCATGGAGATAATGAGTGACAGGGAAGGAGCAGGAGCTGGTGAGGGGATGAGAGGCACAGGAGGGTTGAGGTTGAGTACAGAGGAGAGTAGAAATGGGGGACTAGGGAGTGGGTGAAAGATAAAGGGGGAATAGGAGAGCTGGGGGTTGTGAGTAGGAGATGGAAAGCTGGTAGGTAGGTAAGAGTTGAAAGAGGGAGACTTGAGGGTTAGAGAAGGGGAAAACAGGGATAAAATGTAGTTATGAGTGGATAGAAATGCTGTGAAGAAAGAAATGGAGAGAACAAGATGAAAAGGAAAGAGCAATGTCTGAGAGAGACATAGAGAAAGAAGGGAAAAAGAGAGGAGTAGTGAGACAAAATGGAAAATGGAAAGGAGACCCTGGAAAAGAATTTTGGAGAAGACCGATGTTGCGGAAAGAGTCTGTTAGTGAACCCTTGGGCCGGCTGACTGGAGACGGACTCCAGTCGATGGTAAGGAAGCCGGGAGGCGGAACAAGGCGGGAGCAGATGACAGAGTCTTCGCCCTGGAAACCAGAGACGCCCCCAGGAGGAGCCCGTAGGGGTCCGGGTCACTGGGACTTAGGAGATCCGGAAGTCGAGGCGGGCGGAAGGCAAGGCGAGACAAGAAGAGGTCAGATAGTCGAGGCTGGCTGAAGACAAGGAGAATCGAGAAGGATTACGATGGTCGAGGCTGGCTGAAGACAAGTAGAATCAAGGAGAAATCCGGTGGTCAAGGCTGGCTGAAGGCAAGGAGAATCAAGGAGAAGTCCAGTAGTCGAGGGTGGCTGAAGGCAAGGCAGGTTGCTGGAAAAGCTGGAGCGGAATCACGGAGCGGAGGCTGGAACAGGCAGGATCAGGTACGGCAGGAAACAAGCAGGAACCAAGGCACGGCAGGAACCAAGGCAGGAACAAACAGGAACCAAGGCACGGCAGGAACAAGGCAGGAACAAGCGGGAACCAAGGCAAGGCAGGAACGGCAACTAAGCACTCAAGAGAGCGACCTCGTTGCAAGGCAAGGTAGGAGAGATAGACGCCGGTTTTTTAAATAGCCAGCCAGCGTTCTGACGTCAGGAGAGGGGCGGTTCAGCACTTCCGGGTGCTGGACCTACAAGAGGCGTCCCTTTGCGCGCGCATTCCTGGGCAGGGGGAGGAGTCCAGTTCGGGCCTCGGCGGCGTCCCCACGAGGGAGTCGCAGTACAAGCAGGAGGCCCGGAAAGAAGGTAAGGACCCGGTCGCTAGCCTGGTGACCGGGACCGCAAACAGTACCCCCCCTTACGCCCCCTCTTCAAAGGACCAGGCTTGTCAGGGTGGTCTAGGTGGAACTGCCATAGGAGAGATTTGTCCAAAATGTTGCGGGCAGGTTCCCAGGTATTGTCTTCGTCCCCACACCCCTCCCATGCAAGCAAGTATTCCCAACGTCTGTTGACAAATCGAGTATCCAGGACCTCTCGTACCTGAAAGGTGGGATCCTCAGCTATGGGGGCGGAACTGGAACCGAGTGGTTTAGGATGGAACCTGGAGAGGATCACTGGCTTCAACAAAGAGACGTGAAAGACATCATGAACGCGTAGAGTGGTAGGTAGCCGTAAGCGGTAGGAGACCAGACCCACTCTCTCCGCTACACGAAAGGGACCGCAAAACTTGGGTGCCAACTTTTTAGAGGGTTGTCTCAGATGGATATTCTTGGTACTAAGCTACACTCGGTCCCCTGGGAGAAAAGTGAGTGCGGGTTTCCGATGCTGATCAATATAGCGCTTCGAAGAGAGTGTGACCCTTTGGAGCCGGCGTTGCGTGGAGATCCAAAGCCTACTTAGCTGGTCAGCGGTTAACTGGGCGGCAGGCGAGGCGACCGGTACAGACAATGGCAAGGGTGGCTTGAGCTGTTTGCCGTACACGATTTGAAAGGGTGATTTCCAGTTGCCGCATGTATTTGATTATTGTAGGCGAACTCAGCCCAAGGTAATAGGTCCACCCAATTATCCTGTTTGTGATTGGCAAATGCTCGTAGGAATAATTTCAGAGAGCGATTCATGTGTTCCGTTTGGCCGTTGCTCTGCGGGTGGAATGCGGTGGAGAAGCTTAACTGGATTTTAAACTTCTTACATAAGGCTCTCCAGTACCTGGCAGTGAACTGTGGGCCTCTGTCAGAGACAATGTCCTGAGGCAAGCCATGGATGCGAAACACATGGTGAGTGAACAAGGAAGCTAGCTCAGTTGCGGAGGGTAGCTTGGCTAAGGTACGAAGTGGGCCATTTTAGAGAAACGGTCCACTGTGACCCATACCACAGTCTTGCCTTGAGAAGGTGGGAGTTTCCACCACAAAATCTGTGGCTATGTGTGTCCAGGGTTCCGTAGGAACGGGCAATGGTTGAAGCAAACCCCCTCTGGGGACCAGTTAGCGGTTTTTGCAGGGCGCAGGTGGGGCAGGAGTTAACTTAGAGGGAGACATCCCGTCAAAGTTCAGACCACCAGTAAAAGCGGTTTATGAGATCTAGTGTTCTTTGTCTGCCCGCGTGTCCTCCGGACAACGAGTTGTGTCCCCAGATCAAGACTTTCTTCCGAATTCTTTTAGGTACGGTGGTCTTGGTCGTGGAATCGAGTGGGGTGAGAGCTAGTTGGATATGTGCAGGATCTAGAATAGGTTGCGGTCCTTCCTCTTCCTCAGGTTGGGCAGTACGAGACAAAGCATCTGGTCGAGCATTTTTCTCCGCGGGTCGATACTTGAGGATGAAGTCAAAATGACTGAAGAAAAGTGACCATCTTGCTTGACGAGGGTTCAGTCGTTGGGCTTGGGCTAAGTACTCCAAATTCTTATGGTCCGTATATACGGTCACTGGATGATTAGCTCCCTCAAGCCACTGCCTCCATTCTTCGAAGGCCAGCTTGATGGCTAAAAGTTCTTTGTCTCCAATGCCGTAATTGCATTCGGCAGGCGAGAATTTTTTAGAAAAGTACAAGCATGGCATTAACTTGCCAGAAGTATCGTGCTGGCTGAGGACGGCCCCGACCGCCAGGTTAGAGGCATCGACATCCACAATGAATGGGTGTCATGGGTCCGGATGACGTAGACATGATGCCTCCAAGAATGCTTGCTTTAACTCTTCGAAGACTAAACAAGCGGGTAGTAGGCCAATCGTGAGCATTGACTCCTTTGCGGGTAAGTGCGGTGAGAGGAGCTACCTTTCTGGGTAGTGTGGTATGAAATGCCTGTAAAAGTTGGCGAACCCGAGAAATCGCTTTGTAGAGTCTTTAGGCCCGAAGGACGGGGCCAATTAGTGATAGCAGAGACCTTCTCGGGGTCCATCTGAAAAACAGAAGAGGAGACGATTGTATCCCAAGAAAGGAAGTGACTCACACTCAAACTGGCACTTCTCTAGTTTGGCGTACAGGTGATTGTACGCCAAGAGTCTGGAAGGACCCTCCTGGGTATTCCAGTGTAACAGGGACCGTACATTGAGGAGCAGCTTTAATACAGCCTAGGGGATCTCCTCCCTCCTCCCTAGACTCGGCTGTTTTCCGGCCTCTCGGGGCATTGAGCCAGGAAGTGGCCCTTGGTACCGCAGTATAGACAAAGTCCCTGAGTGCGGCGTCGCCTCCTCTCCTCTTCGGTCAAAGGCGTCCGCCCAATCTGCATGGGCTCCTCGGAAGAGGTGTTGCTGGGAGGAGGCTGTGCTCGGTGAGATGAGGTTAGAGGTCTCGAAAAGGAGGGTGCCAGGGAAACCGGCCGACGGAGGACTCGGCCTTCCTTGGCACGTTGCTGTGGGCGCCGATCAATCTTCCCAGCTAAATCTATGACCTCGTTCAAGGTAGTGGAAATATCTCGGGTCATTAGTTCGTCCTTTATGCGACCTGCGAGGCCCTCCAGGAAAATGCCTCACAAGCAGTTGTCCTGCCATCCTAGCTCCATAGCTAGGGTGCAGAATTCTATAGCGTAATCCGCCAGGGAACGAGGCCCTTGTTTAAGCTGTAGAATTTCCGTGGTGGCAGTAGTCAAGCATGCGGGTTCGTCGAAAGTTTGTTTGAAATGAACCACAAAACTTTGTAGATCCTGCAGCATGGAATCTTGGTGTTCCCACATGGGTGAAGCCCATAACATGGCCTTCCCATTGAGCAGGGACAAGATATACGCCACCTTGACGGCGTCTGATGGAAACTGTCCCGGCAGCAACGAGAAGCGGATGAAACACTGGTTCAGGAAGGCTCTACATGTTTTGGCGTCCCCGGAGTAACGAGTAGGAGCCGGAAGTTGAGTCTGCACGGGAGGCAGTGGTGCTGGCGGCGGAGGTGGGGGTTGGACCGCCTCCGGAGGGTTAGCGTCCAAGCGGGTCACCAGGCGATCAACAGTGGCAGCCAGCACCTCCAAGCAGTGCTGCTGTTGCTGGATTCTTTGGGCCATTCCGGGAATGGCTTGCAAGCTGGTCGAGTCCGCCGGGTCCATGGCCTTGCAAACTGTTGCGGAAAGAGTCTGTTAGTGAACCCTTGGGCCGGCTGACTGGAGACGGACTCCAGTCGATGGTAAGGAAGCCGGGAGGCGGAACAAGGCGGGAGCAGATGACAGAGTCTTCGCCCTGGAAACCCGAGACCCCCCCCAGGAGGAGCCCGTAGGGGTCCAGTTCGCTGGGACTTAGGAGATCCGGAAGTCGAGGCGGTCGGAAGGCAAGGCGAGACAAGAAGAGGTCCGATGGTCGAGGCTGGCTGAAGTCAAGGAGAATCAAGGAGAAGTCCGGTGGTCGAGGCTGGCTGAAGGCAAGGAGAATCAAGGAGAAGTCCGGTGGTCGAGGGTGGCTGAAGGCAAGGCAGGTTGCTGGAAAAGCTGGAGCGGAATCACGGAGCGGAGGCTGGAACAGGCAGGATCAAGCAGGAACCAAGGCACGGCAGGAACCAAGGCAGAAACAAGCGGGAACCAAGGCAAGGCAGGAACGGCAACTAAGCACTCAAGAGAGCGACCTCGTTGCAAAGCAAGGTAGGAGAGATAGATGCCGGTTTAAATAGCCAGCCGGCATCTGACGTCAGGAGAGGGGCGGTTCAGCACTTCCGGGTGCTGGACCTACAAGAGGCGTCCCTTTGCACGCGCACGTGTTCCTGGGCAGGGGGAGGAGTCCAGTTTGGCCTCGGCGGCGTCCCCACAAGGGAGACGCCGCTGCCATGCGGCCAGGCAGGCCTACCTCACGCGGGTCGCGGTACAAGCGGGAGGCCCGGAAGAAGGAAGGACCCGGTCGCTAGCCTGGCGAACGGGGACGCAACAACCGAAGAGAAACTAGGACCAACCAGTCACAAAAATAAAATGCTCAGTTGATAAAAGTAGAAAATATTTTATGTTCAGTTTTTAGAGCATAGGATATGTCAGTTTTATGAATGTCTTATCTTTGCATTTTTTTCGGTACAGGGGAAATGCATTTCTTTTTTTCTGGTATTGTACTGCATGCAGAGTATGGCTTCTCAGGGTTTTCATTTCAGTTTTAGTCTACATGTTTCTATTTTTTATTTGTGGTTCTTTATTTTGTATTAGGTAAGGGTTGGTCTGTGTTCTGATTGTGGGTGTGAGGTGAGGGGTTCAGCTAGCATGTAGTGTCTGTGTAAGAATAATCATATAGCAGTCTGGGTAGTGTATTGGTGTCTTAGGGTCTGTAGTAATATATTTGCAGTGCTCCCTTTCTCATGTACAGTTGCTGCTGTTTTTGAGCCCTGGGTATTAGTGCAGTTATGGTACGGCAGGTTTGCTACATAAGTTCTGAATGCCTATTTTTTACAGGGTTTTGTGCTACTTAAAGTTTCTGGCAGTGGAAGGTGATTATGCGGCTGTTACTGAGGTGAAACCAGAATTTGAATATTTTTGCTTTGTATGGTGAGTTTATATATATATATATATTTATTTATAAGCATTTCTTAACCTCTTACCCAGCCCATACAAGTCACCCAAATTAGTATGAAAGAAAATCAAACAACAGTATAAATAAAAATAAACACACTGCTCTTCAGCTACAACTCACCAACCACCTACTAGAGGAAAATTGGTTCTTACCTGATAATTTTCGTTCCTGTAGTACCACGGATCAGTCCAGACTCCTGGGTTTGGCCCCCCCCCCCCCTAGCAGATGGAGACAGAAGTTTACTAAACAAAACTCTGCCTCTTATAGGCTGGTGCCACCTACAGTCTGGCAGTATTACGAATGTCAAAGCGGAATGGATTAAACTAACTATATACAGTAACTAACAACCGCAACAAGGCATAACAACCCCCCAAAGGGATACAGAACCCATGCGAAGAAAAGACCAAAAACAATGTCGAATCAAGCTGTCGAGAAGAATCAGTAAAAGAGCGGACTCTCCATTCCCTTCCAAGGAAAAAAATGGGCGGGACTCTGGACTGATCCGTGGTGCTACAGGAACGAAAATTATCAGATAAGAACCAATTTTCCTTTCCTTGTACGTACCAGGATCAGTCCAGACTCCTGGGATGTAACAGAGCTTACCTTAATTGGGATGGATCCGGAGAGGCTCCTCTAAGCACTCCCTTTCCAAATCCACCGGCACCAGGTGCCCCGAACATCCAAGCGATAATGTTTTGCGAAAGTATGCAAAGACTTCCACGTAGCCGCCCCGGCAAATTTCCCTCTGGGGATACCTGTTGACTTTCCGCCCAGGATGAGGCCTGAGAACGAGTGGAATGTGCCCGCAGACCTGCGGGTTGAAGCTCTATCCATCCAACAAATAGGCAGCCATGATGGATTCCTTAAGCCACCTAGCGATCGGTAGTCTTGGAAGCCATATTGCCCTTTTGGGCCCACTCCATAGTACAAAAAGGTTGATCCGAGACTCGAAATGCATTGTCAACCTCCAGGTATCGCATCAATGCTCAACGAACATCAAGTTTCTGAAGGTCCTTGGAGAAAGATCCGACCTACCTAGATCCAAAAATGACGTAAGTTCGACCGACTGATTTAAATGGAAGGAAGACAACCCACCTTAGGCAGAATCGAGGGAACCCTACGCAGAGAAAACCCCAAAGTCAGTGATGCACAAAAAGGGCTCCCCTACAAGAGAGAGCCTGAAGCTCAGACAACCTGCGTGCCGACGCAATCGCCACCAAAAAACACTACCTTCAAGGTAAGATCCTTCAAGGTTGCCCTGTGCAATGGTTCAAATGGTGCCTGACACAAGGCCTTAAGAACCAGGTTCAAATTCCAAGAGGGACAGGGCTGTCACACTGGAGGCCGTAAATGCTTCACCCCCCGAAGAAAACAAGAGACAGGATGAGTCGCCAAGAACGCACCCTGGATGTTACCATGCAAGGAACCAAGGGCTGCTACCTGTACCCGCAAGGAACTACATGACAATCCCTTCGCCAATCCAGCCTGAAGAAAGTTCAAAATCTCCAGAACGGTCGCCGAGTTAGGAACAATAGCTCTGTCGAGACACCAAGTCTCAAAGACTTTCCAGACCCTGACATAGGACAGGGAAGTAGAGACCTTACGAGAAAGCAACAAAGTAGTTACCATGGCATCTGAGTATCCCTGAGACTTCAGCTGCTTCCTCTCAAAAGCCATGCCGCTAGACAGAAGCGGGTCGAACCTGGTCGAAACAGACGGGTCCCTCATGAAGCAGGTTCGGTTGGTCCGGGAACGCAATGGAGGCGCTAACGCCAGATTCACCAGATCCGCAAACCAGGGGCGCCGAGGCCACTTGAGGAGCTATTAACACTACACTCGACGGATGTAACTCTATCGGCGAAGAACTCTGCCTTTGAGAGGCCAAGGTGAAAACATGTACAAGCAGAACATCTGTCAGCCAGGGCAGAGCACCAGCACGTCCACACCCTCTGCCCCCGTGTCCCTGCGACGAGTGAAGAAACCGCTGCACCTTGGCATTCTGAATGTCGCCATGAGATCCAGTCGGGGAGTGCCCCACTGAGCACAAATGATCTGAAAGACATCGTCCGCCAATTCCCATTCTCTGGATCGAGAAAATGGCGACTGAGGAAGTCCGGATGAATATCTCCACCCCGGCAATGTGAGAAGCTGCTATGCAGGCCAAGTGTTGTTCCGCCATTGGATCAAGAGATGGGCTTCCAACGCTACCGGTCGATTTCTGGTTCCTCCTTGACGGTTGATATAAGCCACTGTGGTCACATTGTCGGACAGGACTCTGACCGCCTTGACCTGGAGAAGCAAGATTCGGTCAGTCCGGGACCAGAGTGCCAAACGGACTGCTCTGGTCTCCAGACGATTGATGGACCAATGCGCTTCCTCCAGAGACCACAGCGCCTGTACAGACTTTCTCAAACACACCGCTCCCCAACCGGACAAGCTGGCATCCGTCGTGATCATTGTCCAGATCGGAACTACCAAGGGAACTCCCCGCGTCAAGTTGACCGGGGACAACCACCAATCCAGGCTGGACCGCGCGTGCTCTGTCAGCGGTAGCTCGAGATGGAACTGTTCGGAAACTGGATTCCATCGGGACAGCAATGCTGATTGTAAAGGTCACCTATGAGCGAAAGCCCACGGAACCAATTCCAGCATTGAGGCCATGGAGCCCAGGACCTGAAGGTAATCCAGACCATTGGTATAGGCCGGGATAACAAGGCTCGTACTTGGGCTTGAAGTTTGAGCATATGCTCCGCCAGGAGAGACACCCTCCCTTGACGGGTGTTGAACAAAGCTCCCAAAAATTCCAGAGACTGAGAAGGCACCAGATGGCTTTTGGCCTCGTTGACTATCCAGCCCAGTGATCTCACCTCCTGACAGAGAACTTCTGACTTCACTCGAACAAGCCAACGGATATACGAACAATCCTTCCCTGCGCATCTGAGCAGCTACCACCACCATAATCTTGGTGAACGTCCTGGGAGCAGTGGCTATTCCGAAAGGCAGTGCCTGGAACTGAAAATGCTGTCCCATCATGGAGAACCTCAGGAACCTTTGATGATCTGCCCGGATCCCGAATATGCTGTGAGACCTAGGGACGCAAGGAACTCCTCCGGTCTGACTGAAGCAATTACTGATCGTAGAGTCTCCATACGGAACCGAGGGATCCACAGACATCTGTTGACCCTTTTTAAAACCGAGGATGGGTCCGAAGGTTCCCTCTTTCTTGGGCACTACGAAGTAAATGGAGTAACGGCCTCTTTGCAGTTCTGCGGAGGGCACCGGAACAAAGGCACCGAGGTCTAGAAGATGCTGTAGAGTCTCCTTGACTGCCCAGCATTTTGCCGCCAGCCCGTAGGTGAAACCAGGAATGGTTGGCGGGGTTGGCGTGCAAATCTAACGCGTAACCGTGTGTTATCACCTCGAGGACCCACTGATCCATTGTGATCTTGGCCCATTTCCCCGTAAAATAGGGACAGTCGACTCTCCCACTACTGGAACCGAAGAATGGACCGGCCTGCACATCATTGTGAAGGCTTGCTGCCCAGAGCATTCTGTTGGAGGCCAGGTCTACCGAAACGGCGCCCATAAAGGACTGAGAGTACATCTGCTGCCTGCTGGCATTGTGGTGAATGAAGACACGGACCCCGGGTGGACTGAGGTTTCCTACCGCCAAGAAAACACGACCTGGAAGCAAGGATCCTCTCGACTTCGGTCTATCCTCTAGCAAGCGATGCACCTTATTTTGCTTAAAGATTGAATCAGATCCTCTAGCTCCTTGCCAAAAAAGCAGCTTACCCTTAAACGGTAAAGACCCAGCTGAGATTTAGAAAGGACATCCGCTGCCCAGTTACGGAGCCCTAACAAGCGCCACGCTGACACTGTCAATACCATAGCTCTAGCTGATGTGCAAAAGCAAATCATGGAAGGCATCCGCACTGTAGGCGATCACCGCCTCCAGTCTTCCCGCCTGGCGAGCTTCCTCCTGGGATAGTGAATCATTGGCTAGGAGCTGTAGACCCGCGAAGACCTGCACGTAGGAAAAATTACTACACATGGCCACACGAATTCCCAGGGCAGAGACTTCGAAGATCTTTTTAAGCTGTACCTCCAGCTTCCGATCTTGCAAGTCCTTAAGGGCCGTCCCCCGGTGACCGGAATAGTTGTCTTCTTAGTGACTTGCGGCCACTGCAGCATCCACCTTGTTCACCTGTAACCGCTCCAAGCCTCCTCCGGTAGGGGGTAGAGCTTATCCATCGCTTTTGCTACCTTAAGCCCCATATCCAGAGTATCCCATCCTTAAATAGCAAGTCCATTGCTGAAAACTGGAAAGGGAAAGCTGACGGCGGCCCCCTAAGGCCTAGAACCACTGGGTCCGTAGCCTCCAATCTAGACTCCTCTTGGGGGAGATGAAATCCCCCATTCCCCTGAAATAGCTGGAATGAGGAGACCCAGCTCATCCCTCCGAAAAAGACGGACGACCTTCGGATCATCTCCATCCATCCGTCCCTGAGACCCCTCAGACACCCTGCTGGGGGTCGGTTTCTCCCCCAACTCCCCTCGGAGGCAGGAAGGGTATATCTGGGTCATCCTGATCATCCATGTCCAAAGAAGTATCTGGATCGGCTGAAGGTACCCAGACGCAGGCTGGCGTTTGACCCCCCTGCAGGTCTGGCTCCAGGGTGTGGCCTTGGCTTGCTTCCAGGATTCGGCCAGAGGATCCTGACTGTGAGGCCAATTTTCTGCTCGCCTTCTGGGCCTTAAAGGCCCTTATGCATCAGTAAACAAAGTCTGAAGAAAATGAAGAGTCCAAAGGACAATTCATCTCCATCCCCATCAGGGACCTATGCAGCCCTAGCAAATCAGGCCTCACAGGTCTGTCCCCCTCAGGAACCCTGTTGCTGCGGGACAAGCGCAGCGGGGGGTCCTCCCCCGAATGCTGTTTCGTGCGCTGCAGAGGCCGCCGGCGCGAGCAGCAGCCAAGATGGCGGCCCGCTGCCTCAGATGCAGACCCAGGGCATTCAAAATGGCGCCCATCTCCCGTGCTCCGCGGGAAGGCCTCGGGAGCCGACGGTAGCTCCCCGGATAGCGCCTGTTATGGTCTGGACCCGGACCAGGACCCTGCTGGGGTCGCAGAGGCACCCTCACCCCCGAGAGGCAAGTACTACATAAACTATCGCGTGGCTCCCCAGGCCCTACATGCAGCATGTCTGCCAGCAACAAATCTACTGGAACCTTCCTAAGTGCGGCGAACCGGAGCGCAACCAGTCCCCAACGCGACTGGAGGGAAGGGAGAGTCGAGCCAACACAGAACAAAAATAAAAAAATATATTTTATTATTATTATTAATACCTGCCGAATTGCCTCTGGGTCCTGGATCCACTGGGGGGAGTGAGCCAGGCTCCCCGGTATCACCCTCCAGGGGACCTCACGCTGGAAAAAAAGGGTCGATCCCCCAGTACCTCAGCGGCCATCTGAAACCAGGGGGGATGGTCCCTTCAGGACCTCCCACCCCCCTGGGGAGGCAAAGACTGGGATCTGCAGGCACACACTGTGGTCCCTTACACTCCTGATCGAAGAAGACAATTTTTTTTTTTAAAAATTAACTCCCTATCCAGTCTCTAAATAGACTCTAGCACAGACTGTAGGTTGGCACCTCCTCCACCTGCTGGAGACAGAAGAATACTGCCAGACTGTAGGTGGCACCAGCCTATATGAGGCGGAGTTTTTGTTTAGTAAACTTCTGTCTCCATCTGCTAGAGGGGGGGGCCAAACCCAGGAAATCTGGACTGATCCTGGTACGTACAGGGAACAGATATTAATCTCCCACAGGGAACAGCCATGGCTTGAACATAAGATATGACATACTGGGTCAGCCCAGTATCCTGTTTCCAACAGTTACCAATCCAAGTCACAGGTACCTGGCAATTACCCAAACATTAAATAAATCTCAAGCTACTAATGCTTGTTAATAATAGCAGTTTATGGATTTTTCCTCTAGGAACTATCCAAACCTTTTTAAACCCAGATACACTAATTGCCGTAACCACATCCTCTGACAATGAATACCAGAGCTTAAACTAAGCGCTGAGTGAAAAAGGATTCTCTTTTATTTTTTTTTTTTTTTGTAATTTAATGTTTATTAAACAGAACAGATGAACTACAGCACAATGAAAACATACAATGCCGTGAAACCATATAAATATTTCTGTAAGACATTACAGATAACATGCGACCACAAAATAAATGTTCATTCAAATGCTGCATTATTATACCCCCACCCTCAACCCACCCCTCTACACAAGATCCCTGTGGTGACCGAATGCGTATACGGAACATAAGTGTATATATAAGTACATATATGTGTGCCAGCAAAAACGAATACTTAAGAAGAACTGAGTCAATACAAAGCATACGGAGCCCAAGAGGAAGTAAAAAGGTGATAGTAGAACACCCTAGTAAACAATATTATACCACCATCAATCCTCCCTTCAACCCAATCATAACATTTCCAGGTAGAACCACAACCCAGATAGGATCAATGCAGCAATGCAATGCTCCAGGAGCGTCCCACCCACAGCATTCGCCCAAAGTAAACCATCATACAGACAGCTTAGATTTCCATTGTGTGTAGGGGTGACAAATTTTCTCAAATCTGGACACTGTTATGACCGTCGGCTGCGGGCAGCCGCAGCCAACCCAACTTACGTCATGTCATGCCCTGCTCTCCACTTCGGGTAACTCGCAGCTGTGGCTAGCCACTACCGCCGCTTACCTCCTGCCTCCCGAGACTCCACATGGCGGCTGGGATGCCGCCGACCTACACGCCGACTCTGGGCCTTCCTAGGCACGTGCATGCACGCGCCACCAGGCCTCCCTTTAAAGACCCAATGGCGGAACTGCAGGGGTGTCCCTGGCTGATGACATCACAAGCCTGAGATATTTAAGCACTTCCTTTGGCCTACACTAATCGACTTGGCAACTAGTTCTCTGAGCTCCTTTGGTGCTTGTTCCTGTTCTCCCAGACCTGCCATTCCTGCCTTGAATCTCTGCTCTGCATCTTGGACACTGGCTTGGGTACCCGCTCCTCGGGGGCCTGCTCTGCACTTCCTTTTCGGGACTTTATCTTGCGCTGCCCCGCTCCTCGAGGTAGCCTCAGCGTTGCTACACCAGAGATCCTGTCTCTACGCTCCCCGCCTCTCGGGATAGTCTCGGTATTGCCACATTGGAGTTCCAGTCTCTACGCTTCCCGCTCCTCGGGATAGCCTCAGTGTTACCACACCGGACATTCAGTCTTTACACGTCCCCGCTCCTCGGGGAAGCCCCAGCGTTACTACACCAGCGTTCCTGTCTCTACGCTTCCCCGCTCCTCGGGGCACCCGGCAGTATTGCTACAGTGCCGGTGCCTGCGATCACGTGGCTGTGACGCAGACAGCTCGGCTATGCCTCCTTTCTCCTGGGCCCTCAGCCGTAGTCCAGTTGCTACTGTTTCCAATCCACCCTCGCCTCCCGATGGTGAGGCCCCTGTGGGTTCAAATCCTTAGGGAGAGTCAAACTCTCACCTCGGGCCAAGGGTCCACGAAACCTATGAAACCTAACAGACACCCTATCGTTATGCATAGCAGTTATCTTTCCCATATAGAACACCCTGTCCAGCCGGGTACAAACATCTCCCAGTGAAGGGACAGCAGGCTTATGCCGCCAATAAGCAATTTCACACCTAGCTGCCGTAACCACCTGCTGAACCCAATGCTGAAAAAGCTCCGTCCTCAAAGCTGGTGGTATATATAATAAGCACACTTTGGGATCCTTAGGTACCCGAACACCTCTCAAGGAGTAAATGAAATCAAACACTGCATCCTATAATTTCCCACTGTCCTGATGTTCCCACCATAGGTGTATAAATGTGCCTCTAGCTCCACAACCTGTTACGCCCGTCGGTCGCAGACAGCTGTGACCTCTCATGCTCACCTCTTTTTTCCCTGCACCATCAATCCTAGGATAAATGGCGGCATCCGCCAGCCAATGCCAACCTCCTTGGCGTCCCCAGGACGGCATGGGCGCTGCCGACCACCATCTTGGATCCGGAATCACCTAAGGCGCGCACGCTTGCACAAGGGTCTCCTTTGTACACTTCATGGCGAGAACCTCGGGGGCGTCCCCTCCGGATGACGTCAGCTCGCCTCTGTACTTAAGCCTACCAGCCCACTGCTACTACGAGTTAGCAAGGAGTTTCCTCGTTGCTGAATCCGCTCTACTCTTGGACTTCCTGTTCCAGTCCTCCTTGGGTCTTGATGCTCTGGGTACTCGCTCCTCGGGGGCCCTTCTGTGTTCCTGGCTATCCGCTCCTCGGAGGGCCTGCCTGCCTTGGGATTCTACCTGACCCACTGCCTTGGAGCTATTCTTGGAACTTCCATTTGTGAGTACTTTACTTCTGACTACAACATTCTGCTTGCTGGAATTCTCTGTGGTGTACCCTGTGCCACAGGCCACTACCATTCCTCTCCAGTGAAGCTGTTCCAGCCCATCCTGAGTACAAGGCTCTACTGCTTCACCCAGAACTTCCTTCGGGCTTCCTGCACCTCAATCGCACCATCTTCAGTACAGACTCCTCGGCATACCCCGCGTTGTGGCCACTACCGGATCTGCACCCCTGAGGTAATTCCTGTTGCCTGAAGGAGCTTCCTGGTGTACCCCGCTCCACGGGCCACTACCAGATCTACATCATCAGCGGTATCACCTGGGTATACCCCACTACTCAGAACTGTGTTACTTCATCCCCGCTCTGCGGGTTCTCCTTTCCTTCCTTACAATAAAGTCTCTACCTACAGCTGTGTCCTGCGCTACTAGACCACGCCTACCGACGGTGAGGCTCACGGCGGTGACATCTCTCACTTCGGCCCAGGGTTCACATCCATACAAAACCATAACACAACCCTTCCAACACCTATATTCAGAACCAGTATACATCTTGCGCAATCGAACCGGTGTTAAATACCACCTGTAGAGTACTTTATACCCATTTCCCTTAATTATTGATGAGACTGAATTCTTGCTAACTGCTAAGAAAAATTGATCCCAGTCTTTGTCCTCCAACATACCCTCCAGGTCTTGTTCCCAAGCAAATTGATATGCCATTTTCTTTTGGGGGATCACGATTTAGTAAGGCGTAAATCTTAGAGGTAGGTTTAGTAAGTTTATCAGTTTGAGCTTAAGCTCCTGACCCACCTTTGTAGAAGTGAAAAAATGAATAATCTGATTATAAGCAAAAAGGTCCAAATCTAAAACCGGGTAGGAGAGCTGCAGTTTTTCAAATGGCAATAACTTCTGGCCATCCCACAATTGCTCCCATTTAAACAAACCCTTCCCCCTCCATCGTTCTATACGCTCTGTTCAGTCCCTGGTGGGAAGGAGCTATCAAAAAGAAAAGAAGTTAAGTGATAGGCCTGTTTAACATTCAATAATATGGGTTTCCACTTTCCCTAAACCTTATAAATGAATCTAGAAAAAGGTAATAAGCCAGAAAGATTAAACCCTCTCTTTTGCCAAGCTCTAATATGTAGCGGAGGATCCCCAGCCCCCTAGGATGCTATGCGGGCCCAGGGATTCAGCTCGCCAATCTTATGCCAATGTAAAAAAGCACTCAATTCTGATGCAGCAAAGTTCCATTCCAACCCCTAGATTCATCAAAATCCTATAACATCACATGCAGTAAGAGAGCAGGGCATGTTTAGAATTACCACAGCAACACAGCATGTGGTAAAGTTTTCCCATACTGTGATGAGAGAGAGAGAGAGAGACTATTTATAAGGCCTTCATAGTATTCAACTATTTATATGCCTTTAGGAGTGCCAGCTAATAGCTCAAGGGGAGGTGGTGATGGTGGTTTAGGGGCCAGTTTTACATGCACCCAGTGAGACGTACGAACTACACAGTTCCCCTCAGTGAAGATTTGACATCAATTGGAGTGAGGAAAGTCTCCCAAAGATGAGATTTCTACTATGTTCTCTTCCCTAACTTGAATACTTTCCCAGACAAAGTGCTATCCTGCCACCAAGTTGCTCCTCTCTATCATTGCAATATAATTTGTACCCTGGTATAGCACTATCCCATGGGTTATCCTCTTTCCAACATGTCTCTGAGATGCCAATTAAATCTACGTCATCATTCATTGATATACACTCTAGTTCTCTCATCTAACTTCTTAGACTTCTGGAATTAGCATACAAACATTTCAAAGTGTGTTTTTTGTTTGTATTAACATTCTGTTTTTCAGCTGATAGGGATAAATTGGAAGATTTTAGCTCAGGTGAATCTTTAATTATAGGCACTTGGACTACTTTTTTTTATTATTGGAATTTCTCTGTTGGGATGCCCTAACTCTAATGTTTCATTAGTATCCTTCGATGATAACTCCCTCTGAATCATGCGCTGCTGAGTAACTGTTGGCTTTCCCCTTTGATTTAGTTTAAAAGCTGCTCTATCTCCTTTTTAAAGGTTAGCACCAGCAGCCTTGTTCCACTTTGGTTACAGTGGAGCCCACCCCTTCGGAAAAACTCTGTTCCCCAAAAGGTGTTGCGGTACTGGTCGCGAGGAGCGCGACCGGCCCCTTACCTCTTCTCGGCGCCGGCTCGGGGGGACAGCTAGGGTCGCGGGTCCGCTGCTGCGGCCTAGCCCGCGGCGCTCCCACGAGGGAGACGCCGTCGGGAGTACAGGCCCCGCCCTTAGGGCTCGCGCACGCGCGCAGGGAGAGCTCTTTTGAAGGCTCTCCGGCGCAAAGATCCAGCCCCGCCTACTGAATGACGTCAGACGCCGAGGGACATTTAAACTCGGCGTCTGAGAGCTGTGCTTTGCCTTGCAACGTGGTCGCTCTGCCAAGTCTCTAGTTGCTGTTGCTGTCTGCTCGTCCTGGACCCCTGCCAGCCTGCCTGCCTGTCTTGCTGTTCCTGCCTGCTCGTCCCAGATCCCTGCCTGCCTGCCTGTCCTGCTGTTCCTGCCTGCTTGTCCAGGATTCCTGCCTGCCTGCCTGCCTGTCCTGCTGTTCCTGCCTGCTTGTCCAGGATTCCTGCCTGCCTGCCTGCTTGCCTTGACTCCGGTCCGTCTCTCCGTGTCTGATTCCTGCTGCCTGCCTTGACTCCGGTCCGTCTCTCCGTTTGTGATTCCAGCTGCCTGCCTTGACTCCGGTCCGTCTCTCCGTATCTGATTCTCGTTGCCTGCCTGATCAGTCCGTCCAGATCCTTGGTCCGCTCCAGGCATTTTTCCATGCCGAACATTCACCTAAGTCCCAGCGGTCCGGGTCCCTACGGGCTCCTCCTGGGGGGACCGTGGACTTCCAGGGCGAAGACACCTAAGTCCTAGCGACTCGGGCTCCAACAGCTCCTCTGGGGGGGGTCACGGGTTTCCAGGTGAAGTCTCGGGCTCGTCAGCGCGTGTTTGCCTCCCGACCGTCCTCCTTCGTTGGCAGGCAGAGGTTAAGCAGCATAAAGGGCCAATCCGAGGTCAAGCGAGGAGTCCAATCCAAGATCAAAGCCAGAAGTCCGAACCAAGATCAAGGCAGAAGATCAATCTGAAGACAAGGAACGAGAGGAGGATGAGGGACTATAGGAGCAGGACAGGGCACTGAAGACAGACGAAGTGGTCTGATCAGAAAGTCAAGAAATCAAGATGAACCGTATTGCCAATGGAATCAGGAACAAGACACGGGAACTCAGGGGCACACAGCAGGAACAGGAGTCAGGAACCAGGAGCACAGAGGCAATATACTTCTCCAAGGAGACGACCTATTTCCAAGGCAAAGAAGAACTGCCGAGATGACCTCTTATAGGCCTCAGGTGTTGACGTCATCTTCAGATGCCTCAGGTGCTCCCTGCTGTGGGCCCATTAAATAGGACACCATCAGTGCACGCACCCCTAGAAGGGGCTGGAGACAGAAGCAGAGTCGGCAGAAGGCCAGGCCCAGGGGCCTGCTACAAGTCAGCTTGAAATCCAATGGGGAAGGTGGACGGAGCATAGCAGTCTCCCCTGGCATCAGTGGCTTCCTGCCAGAGTTCAGAGCTGGAGGTGAGTGTGGGGTTTGTGGGGGAGGCCTGAAAAATGCCAAGCACCACAAGTCTTAGGGTTTTCTCTAGGTTAGGAAATGAACTCCCAGTTGACATCAAAATTGAGTAGAACTATATTTATCTTCTAAAGAAACCCATTGGGAACACTGAGAAGAGAGGATCACTTTGCTGGTGGCTGAAAATTATCAGTAAGTACTACTTGGGGAAATTTTAGAATTTAAAAGTTTTGGGGAGAACTAAACTATTGGGGTATATTCTTTAGTGTGTTTGTGTGTCTATCTTAAATAGCTAGTCAGAAGGTAGGCAAAATAATCAGGAGTTTTGTGTCTTTGTATTAAATAACTAGTCAGAAGGCAGGCAAAAACCAGAAATTTGTGTGTTTGTCTTTCCCTCCCACCCACTCCTAGCTCATCCTTTAATTTATAGGAAGATGACACTTTCACACTAAAAAGAAACAAAAAAAAATTAAATTCAGAAATTCCCCATGCCTCATCAAGAGTTTAACCATTATCTTGCAGGTCACTACCAGATAAATAGTGAATACATTTAAAGGACCCTAATTGTACACATTCCCACTCCCATAGCAACCTAAACTTAACTAGAAACTGAACAAATTTAAAATGAAGGCAGCAGTTCAGCAGCAAGAGTGGGGCCTCCCAGTCATTTACATTGTGTGTCATATATATGATTTTTTACCCACTGGTGAGAAGTTGTATGTGTGCATCTGGTGCAAAGAGCTCCTGTCTCTCAGAGAATGAGTCCGATCTCTGGAGGCAAGAGTGGCAGACCTGGAGGAGCTGAGGCAGACAGAGAGCTATATAGATGAGACCTTCAGGAACATAGTAGCCAAGTCCCAACTCCAGTCTGGCAGTCCTGGTGCTGCCTTGGAGGAGAAAGATCTCCAGATTGGAGAGCGTCAACCCGGTGCAGCAGGAAATGATCCTGTAGCAAGGACCTGCTCTCCAAGTGGTGCATTGTACTCTCACACCGAAGATGTCTCCTAAGGCTACTGCCCAGGAGGAAAGGGTTAGGTTGGCCGCCATAGTTGGTGATTCGATTATTAGGAATGCAGACAGTTGGGTGGCTGGTGGGCGTGAGGATCACATGGTGATGCGTCACCTAGATAGGATTTTAGACAGTGCTGTGGAGGAGCTGGATGTCGTGGTACATGTGGGCACCAACAACACAGGAAAATGTGGGAGAGAGGTTCTGGAAACCAAATTTAGGCTCTTAGATAGAAAGTTGAAATCCAGAACCTCCAGGGTAATATTTTCTGAAATACTCCCTGTTCCATGCACAGGTCCCCAGAGGCAGGCAGAGCTCCAGAGTCTCAATGAGTGGATGAGACTATGGTGCAAGGAAGAGGGATTCAGTTTGTAAGGAACTGGGGGAACCTTTTGTTGTAGTCCAGAAGTGGATCCTTGGGCCGACCGACGAAGGAGGACGGTCGGGAGGCAAACACGCGCTGACGAGCCCGAGACTTCACCTGGAAACCCGTGACCCCCCCAGAGGAGCTGTTGGAGCCCGGGTCGCTAGGACTTAGGTGTCTTCACCCTGGAAGTCCGCGGTCCCCCCAGGAGGAGCCCGTAGGGACCCGGACCGCTGGGACTTAGGTGAATGTTCGGCGTGGAAAAATACCTGGAGCGGACCAAGGATCTGGACGGACTGATCAGGCAGGCAGCGAGAATCAGATACGGAGAGACGGACCGGAGTCAAGGCAGGCAGCAGGAATCAGACACGGAGAGACGGACCGGAGTCAAGGCAGGCAGCTGGAATCACAAACGGAGAGACGGACCGGAGTCAAGGCAGGCAGCAGGAATCAGACACGGAGAGACGGACCGGAGTCAAGGCAGGCAGCTGGAATCAGATACGGAAAGACGGACCGGAGTCAAGGCAAGCAGGCAGGCAGGCAGGAATCCTGGACAAGCAGGCAGGAACAGCAGGACAGGCAGGCAGGCAGGAATCCTGGACGAGCAGGCAGGAACAGCAGGACAGGCAGGCAGGCAGGCAGGGATCCGGGACGAGCAGGCAGGAACAGCAGGACAGGCAGGCAGGCTGGCAGGGGTCCGGGACGAGCAGACAGGAACAGCAACTAGAGACTCGGCAGAGCGACCACGTTGCAAGGCAAAGCACAGCTCTCAGACGCCGAGTTTAAATGTCCCTCGGCGTCTGACATCATTCAGTAGGCGGGGCTGGATCTTCGCGCCGGAGAGCCTTCAAAAGAGCTCTCCCTGCGCGCGTGTGAGCCCTAAGGGCGGGGCCTGTACTCCCGACGGCGTCTCCCTCGTGGGAGCGCCGCGGGCTAGGCCGCAGCAGCGGACCCGCGACCCTAGCTGTGCCCCCGAGCCGGCGCCGAGAAGAGGTAAGGGGCCGGTCGCACTCCTCGCGACCAGTACCGCAACAGTACCCCCCCTCTTACGCCCCCTCCTCAGGGGTCCAGGCTTACCAGGGTTATGTACCAGGGTTATGTAATGCACATCTCAATTGCTGAATCCTATACTGCCCTTTTTATGTTCCACTCTCTCTCTTTCTCACACACACACACACACCCCAAAAAATCCCCACCCATCCAGTAAACTCCCTCTCAGCCCCTTCTAACCTCCTCAAAATGATCCTCCTTTGCTCCACAGCCCTTCCTTGCCCCCTAGCTGATCTCCCTCTCAACCCCCCAATTATCACTCCCTCAAGCCCTCCTCTGCCTCCATCACAATATTCCCCTTTTCATTCCTTCCTCTTCACCCCCTCCTGTGCTTCGCCTTTCTTCACTAGTTCATACCTCCATCACTGCAGCTGATCCCAGCTAGTAGGACAAGGACTGCAGAGGCAATAGGAAGACAGGAAGGGAGAAGCTGGATCAGGCAGCAGAGCAGTTTTTACTTGCTCCATTTTGACCCCTCCAGTCCCCCTGCATACTGTCTGGGAGAGAAGGGGAGCAAGATGTAGGGAGTTGTTCCCTGCTGCCTGAGATTCAGCACAGCTGGTAGGCAGCAATTCTCTCACTTCCCTCTCCCCACTTTCTCTAGCATATTGCCACCTAGCACAGGCTTAGGAGGTAATTTTCAAAGGAGCTGCGCGCATAAATGTAACATACTATCATAGCAATTTTCAAAAGCCATTTACGCGTGTAAAGTGCACTTACATGAGTACATCCTATGGACAATTCAATGACTTATGTAGTAGCAATTTTCAAAAGCCCTCTTATTCTAGTAAAGTGCATTTACACGTGTAAAACACAATTTTAAGTGAGTAAATGCTTTTTAAAATGAGGCCCTAAGTGTGACGATTGGCAAATCCAAGCCTGGTGGTATCTACTTCTCTTCCATATGTATTCTTGCAGTCTGTCTGTGGACCTTCTGCAATACCTTCTTCAGTGAACTCTGAACAAAAGTGTTCTGTATACCTGCTTTTTCATTTATGCATTCTTGCCTTTTACCTCTGGGTCTTACAATCCCACCTCCATGTTTTCTCCATTCACTTGTTTTATGCCTTTACTAATTTTTTTTCTCTGTTTGTACCTTTACTGCCCCGACTGTCTTCTCTGCTCCCCTCGGCTTTTCCAGATGTTTTTCTTTATTCTCTTTTTGAGAGTTATCAGTTAGGAAGGCCGAGGTGAAAAGACAGGATGGAAGAGGCGGCAAGGGAGAATTCAGATATGATTTGTGGAAGGACAGTGTCATATTTCATCACAGGTAAGAAAACAGGCAGTTGAATCTCTGGTATTTGCAGTTTCCCTCCCTGGGCACCCCAAACTCTGTAAATCTAGTACCTGCAGCGACTGGACCAGCACTCTGTCTGTCATGGAGAAAGAGTCAAACCAGAAGACATAGAATAGACCTGGAAAGAAAATGAGGAGGATCCAGCCATCAGTATCTTCACAGCAGCAGGTAGAGATGAACATGTTAAGAGGACCAGTGGGGTGTGCTACATTTCACTATTTTAGAAAGACTTTTGGTCATGCAGTTTTCTTCTGTTTTCTTCAGGTTTCCTAAACCTGGCTAAAAGGCATCGCTATTGTACAGTGGCTGAGATACCCTCCCATGAACTGTAAAAGAGGCTTTTCTAATGATTTCACAAAAGAACTGTTTTAAACTGTCCCCTGAGCTCTGAGTCCTCTGCATGGTTAGGCAGCTTTATCTGCTGTGTTGTAACCCTCTGCATGATGCTTTCTTCCTGCCACTGGGTGGGAGAGAACATTTTTAAATGAAATAAGCCTACCAAAAAGGACCACGGTTGTTAGGAGAATCAAGATTAGTCTCTTGTGTTGATACATTTTCCTGTAAATAAATAAAAAACAAAAAGGTTGGAGGAAAGTTGGAGGAGGAGTGCAGACCAGAATTTAGAGTAACCTCTGTCATAAAGGCAGCCTAGCCCAGCGAAGGTCAATGAGGAAGTAAGGCCTGCCCAATAATTTATCTGGGGACAGGGCAATGCCTACAGTACCTGAATGTAAACCACTCTGAAATGCCGAAAGGGGGAATATAAATACATTAATTAATTAAATTGGAGTTTTGGGAGCTAGCTCCAGAAGCAGTGACATCTGTCTATGGCCAGAGCTCCATCAATGGGTAAAGCGGAATACAGTTCAGTGCAGTCTGTTAAGTGGTGCAAACAGCTGCACCACTATGACCTTAAATACGAGAATACCCACACAAATTGTTTCAGAGTGAAATATCCTTTTCCCACACTTGGTTCAAGAAAGCATTCAGACTTCAGCATAACAAGTCCGGAACTGGTAGTGATACAGAGAAATGTGTTCCTGGCATGAACCACGGACTCTGTCTTGGTGTAAGGACAGCGGCCTTGCTGACCAGCTTTTGTCACTATAGGGGCGAGGGCTTTACACATATTAGTAAAGGTTTGGGAGAGACCAAAGTGTAGTGGGGACTCCGTTCCTTTGCTGAGTATCAATGAATAATAATTTCAGGGCTTTTCATCCAGCAGAGGGTGGTCCCTTTGGTAGTACTGACCTCTTCAGTAGTAACGCTGTGACGACCAGCAGAGTCAGGGACAGGCTTGGCATTCCAGTTCCAGAGACGTACATCAGGCCTACAGCAAAGCAAGCACAATGTCAAGAATCTGTAACTTCTAACCAGTCACGGCGCAAGTTCCATGGGTTCTTGGGAGAAAATATGCATCTATCAATTACATCAAACAGATATTTGTTTTAGAGAGAAAAGAGAGAGAGAGAGAGAGATACACATATCTATCTATTTATCTATCTATACCTGTACCTGAGTATGGTGAACAAAAACACTGCTTCTACCATAAACTGGAAACCTGGGACTAGTTTTTTTAACATTGGTCCCATTTACCAACATTTGCAGGTCCCTGAGCTATAATTGTGCACCTTACATGTAGAAGTTCATTTTTTCCCTAGGAGCTGTCTGTGAAACAAACAGAATTCACTACATCAAACTTATATAGTTTGTATCCCTTATTTATGTTTCAAAGCAAAACAGAGAGAAACCATTACAGGCCCTGATGTAATAAGATGCGCTCAGCCATGCACATGTAAACGTGCACATTTTTATGCATACAGCTTTAATCCCGAAGTAACAAGGAGTTCGGCACACAAGACATTGACAACAAATGTGAGTCAAAACTGTGCACATGAATTAACATTCCTTCATGGAAATCCCATGTTAATTAAAGCATTAGCTATTTGAAACAGATGCTAACTTATAGGTTGATGCCACCTAGTGGCTGTTTGTTACAGTTCACTGATTTCTACTTCCTGTCTCTGTTGTTAAAACGTGTGCATTGCTGGCTGGGAAATACAATACAACATGGTTCACTAGCAGCTTTTAGTTGTCTTTATTTCTTCCATGGAAGTGTCAGAAGTATCTGAACCTGCATCGCTTCCCTATGTCCGGAATGTAGTGGGCTCAGGAAGTGTGACAGAAGGCAAAGCTTGCAGGATTGCCTGTGCCCTTCTATGGAGAGTTTCTGTGTCATGGCAGATGCTAACAGCATTCTGACTCCTCCCCCTCACAACCTACACACACACACACTCACTCTCTCCAGAGGCATGAAAGTTAGTGGTGACAAGTAGCAACTAGGAAAATTTCAGGGCAAGATCTGAAGACTACTCTTAGCCTCAAGCTTAAATACGAAATTGGCTGAAGAGCAGACACCTACATTAAAGAAGGGGATGGGTACTGAATGCCGCCATGTTTTAAGCACAATTTGAGCCTTACAGAAGAACAAAGAAATGATACAAAAGCCATTCCTAATACATCAGAAGCCTATTTCAGGCCTGTAAAAAATGTAATATATGGAAGATACACATTTAACTGCTGTAAACAAGGGCGGGGTGAATCCATTGACAATTTTATCACATGTTTGAGAGAGAAAGCAGCAACATGTGAGTATGGTCCTTGGCAAAGCCAATAAGTGCACATGTTGCTATCTCTGAGAAAATGAGACTTAAATTTGAATTATGCCACTGAAATTGAAGTAACAGCAACACAAACACCCTCCACTACTTGGCACTCTGTGAAGCAACACAAAATACTGGAGAATACACTCAGCACCTATGAAACAAACCTGTTATTTCATTCTAACATCGGGAACTCAAACAATTACAACCCAGCAATGCAAATATTGCAATGTATCCTAGAACACCAATATACCTCCTATTAGGAGGCGCAAATTGGAAAACAGCTGGACTACTACATTTCCCTACACAGAAAATTCATGCTACTAGAAGACCTCGCTGCTGCCACAAATGCAAAAAAAACAGGCAGACCCTCACCAAATACACAGACTAGAAATAGAAAGATGCAGACAAAAACTAAACTGGAAACCCCAATAAGACAATGCAACACAGGAGAAATTGAAACAGAAATGCATTTCCTTCTGTGCTGTGCAAAATACAAAGAAATCAGAGCTGACAGAGAAAATCCAAGATCTCCACAAAAGAATAATCAGGAAAGACTCTTATAATCCTGGGGAATGAAGAGAAACAGCAGCTCTAGCTGCAAAAGAGGCAGTATCTTGACACCAGACCAGAAATGAAACCTGATAAGGGACAACACAGACCAGCACCAAAACCTGAAACATGTCCCCGATGCTGTACTTCCTGTAATCTGTGTTCTGCCGGAGATGGGGTTGGCGCCACCCGTAGGCAGGGACCTATGGGTCCCCACCGTCAGCAGGCAGAGTGGGCTGATGTACAGAGGCCAAATGGAGCTTCACCAATACCAGCCCTCGTTCCCCGTGGGTTGAGCCTTTGTGTGACGGGGCCGGCTGGATTTAGGTGGGCTTCTGTATGACGTCAATGAGGAGATGGTGATCAGCCCAGAGACAGCAGAGGGAAGATGGTACAGTCTTACACTGGACGAGGTTGTGTCCTGGAAACTCAAGCACCAAAGGAACGTAGGCAGACATGGAGCGCCCGAGCAAGAGCAGGCCGAAGCCTGAATAGGCCAAGTCCAGGAAGTAAGCTGAAGAGGCGTCAAAGAACAGACTTGAGTCAGGGCACCAGAATACTCACCAATACTCGTAGAGTCAGGCCGCCAGAATACTCACCAATACTCGTAGAAAAGACCACATCGCGCCCATTCTAAGAGACCTCCACTGGCTCCCTATCTCCTCCAGAATTCTCTACAAAACCCTCACCTGTATACACAAGACCATACACAACCAGAACATCAACTGGCAAAATGACTCACTCCACTTCAATACATCCAGCAGACCAACCAGATCTGCATATAAAGGAGCCCTTCATTTAACCTCTCCTAAAATCACACAACGCTCCTCGACTAGGGACAGAGCACTCTCAATAGCAGGTCCCATAAACTGGAACTCAATGCCGCCTGACCTCCGCATTGAACCTTGCACACAGAAATTTTAAAAAAAATTAAAAACGTGGTTCTTCAAGCTAGCCTACCTCTAATCCCCCACCACCCCTCGGCGCCCTTCTCTCTCATCCACACCCTCCCTTGCCCCCCACCCTACTCCCCCTACCCTCCTCCCTCTCCCCCTGCAATCCCTCTCTGCCTCCTTCCCTATCACTTATTAAGTTATTTGTACATTGCCCTCTACCCCCTCATGTCAACTGCTAATTTTCTGCTCTGGAAACTTCGATCCTTTCACGTTTGTTTAGGACTATGTCCAAAGTTATTAGTTATTACTATGTTTATAGTTACTACCTTATTAACAGTTATTCACCTTTCTCTTATCATGTTATGTACCTTTTCTTATCATGCTATGCAACCAAATTGTTCCATGTAACTGTCACTCATTATTCTATCTAAACTGTTTCATGTAAACCGATATGATGTGCAAATGGTTATCGGTATATAAAAACCTCTAAATAAATAAATAAATAAACTGGACGAAGTGGCAAGCAAGGCTGAGGTCTGAGCACGGCGAGGGTCAAGCGTAGTCAAACGATGCTGAGGTCTGGGTCTGGAGAGAGGCAACAGCGTAGTCAGGCAATGCAGAGGTCTGGGTCTGGAGAGAGTCAATGCCATTGTCAGGCAATGCAGGGGTCCGGGTCTGGAGAGAGTCAACGGCATGGTCAGGCAAAGCAAATTCAAAGTCCGTGTAGGTAATCCGAGGGAAGATGTAAAGCAGGAACGTAGAGGCAAGGAATCAGGAACCAGGAACAGCAAGGAACAGGAACACGGGAGCGAGACAAATCTCTCAGGAGGCAACGAGTACTTCACCAGCAAGGAGACCTGTTGCAAAGGCAAAGCTAGGGAGCTAAGTACCGGTGCTCCACTGACATCATCATCCGGAGCCGCAGCTAGGTTCCCGCTGCAGGCCCTACTTAAACATTGGAGGTGTGCGGGCACAGCGCCGTGTAGCAGTGTCTCTCCATGGGCCACATGGAGAGGCTCGACGTGAAGCGATGGAGGTGGTAGCTGGACTGGGAATGCCAGGTACTGTAGCTGAGTCGGAGGCACCCAGGGAAGCCAGAGGACGGAGCTGGCGGCCCACCACCACCAAAGACGAGGAACCAGGAGCTGGAGTTACTGCAGAGAGGTAAGAGGGCCGTGCCTCGGGTCTGCCGCGGACTGCACACATATCAGTACGCCCCCCTCTTGGAGGTCGAGGTTTGCCGGATGGGCACAATGAAAGTGTTGGAGGAGGGTCTTCTCCAGGATGTTTCGAGCTGGTTCCCACGAGTTGTTTTTGGGACCGTAACCCTCCCAGGAAAGGAGGTATTCCCACTGGCAGCCTCTCCAGCAGACGTCGAGGACTTCATATACTTTGTAGGTTGTATCAGTCTCAGCCACCAATGGAGGTGGTTCAGGAGCCTTTCGGGAAGGTCAAGACAAGATTACTGGTTTTAGCAGAGATACATGAAATGTATTGTGTATTCCCAGCGTAGGTGGCAGCCGAAGCTGGTATGTAACTGGTCCGATGCGTCGGGTGACCACAAAAGGTCCAATGTATCTTGGAGCGAATCTTTGAGAAGGTATCTTGAGTCGGATATACCAAGTACTCAACCAGAGTTTCTGGCTATGAGGGAATTCAGGGGCTGAGCATCGGTGACTGTCAGCAGATCTCTTGGCCTGGGAAGCGGCTTGACATAAGCGAAGGTTTGTCTGTTCCCATAAAGCCTTGAGGGCATCAGCAGTAGCCTGCACAGCAGGGGAAGGTACTGATAGTGGTATGGGCAATGGTGGTCGTGGTTGCTTCCCATAGACAATGGAAAATGGTGATGTGCCTGTAGCAGTGGCGATGTGGGAGTTGTGAGAAAACTCCGCCCAAGGTAGCAGTTCAGACCAATTGTCTTGGTGGTCATTTATGTAGGTGCGGAGAAAAGCCTTTAAGGAGCGGTTCATACGCTCAGCTTGTCCATTGGCTTGGGAGTGGTAAGCAGTTGTTAGACTGATGTTAATGCCGAATTTTCGGCACAAGGCACGCCAGTATCTAGCAACAAATTTTGGACTCCTGTCCAAGACAATGTCCTTGAGTAGGCCATGTAATCTGAAGATGTGACAAAAGAATAGGCGCGCCAACTCAGGAGCAGATGGAAGGCCTGGTAGAGGAACGAAATGGGCCATTTTTGAAAATAGATCTATGGTTACCCATATAATGGTATGGCCCTTGGATGGAGGCAAATCCATGATGAAATCTGTAGACAGGTGGGTCCACGGTTCCTCGGGAGTTGGAAGTGGCTGAAGCAAACCCCAAGGTCAACCGACTGGAGGTTTCTGTTGCGCACAAATGTTACAGGATTCAATGTATGCTTTTGCGTCAGAGACCATAGTGGGCCACCAGAAGAACCGCTGGAGCAGCACCAAGGTTCGTGCTCGCCCTGGGTGACCGGTAAACTTTGAGTCATGTGCCCACTGGAGGACTCTTTCTCGGAGTTGTCAGGGCACAATAGTCTTCCCAGTAGGGACTGGGTGAGTAATGGACAAGCAAATACAAGCTGGATCTATGATGTAGCCAGGTTCTTCCGGAGTATCCTCAGGCTCGAAAGAGCGTGATAGGGCATCTGCCCGTAGGTTTTTCTCAGCTGGACGGTAATGAAGTTCAAAATTGAACCTGGAAAAGAATAATGCCCATCTGGCTTGGTGGGCATTGAGGCGATGGGCTTGGCTCAAATGTTCCAGGTTCTTATGAACGATGAACACTACGAATTTGTACTGAGCGCCCTCTAGCCACAGGCGCCATTCTTCAAGAGCCAGTTTGATGGCAAGTAGCTTGCGATCTCCGATGCTATAATTTTGTTTCGCTGGTGAGAACTTGCAGGAATAGAATGAACATGGAACTATGGAACCAGAGGCGGTGCGTTGACTCAGGACCACCCCAGCTCCAATAGCAGAGGCATCCACTTCTACCTGAAAGGGGCGGTTTGGGTCAGTGTGATGAAGACAAGGCCCAGCCTGAAAAGCTTCTTTAGGGCAGTGGAACGCGGTGATGGCTTCTGGTGACCAATTTCGAGTATCTTGGCCCTTGCGATTCAATGTAGTCAGAGGGGTGGTCAAGGTTGAATAGTGTGGAATAAAATGATGATAGTAATTTGAGAATCCTAAGAGCCACTGGGGAGTCTTAAGACCCACAGGTTGCGGCCAGTCTCGGATTCCTTTTAACTTGGCAGGGTCCATAGAGAATCCTCATTGGGAGATAATATACCCGAGGAAAGGAAGGTACAGAGAAGGGCTACCAAAATGATAAGGGGAATGGAACAACTCCCCTATGAGGAAAGACTAAAGAGGTTAGGACTTTTCAGCTTGGAGAAGAGACGACTGAGGGGGGATATGATAGAGGTGTTTAAAATCATGAGAGGTCTAGAACAGGTAGATGTGAATCGGTTATTTACTCTTTTGGATAGTAGAAAGACTAGGGGGCACTCCATGAAGTTAGCATGGGGCACATTTAAAACTAATCGGAGAAAGTTCTTTTTTACTCAACGCACAATTAAACTCTGGAATTTGTTGCCAGAGAATGTGGTTCGTGCAGTTAGTATAGCTGTGTTTAAAAAAGGATTGGATAAGTTCTTGGAGGAGAAGTCCATTACCTGCTATTAAGTTCACTTAGAGAATAGCCACTGCCATTAGCAATGGTTACATGGAATAGACTTAGTTTTTGGGTACTTGCCAGGTTCTTATGGCCTGGATTGGCCACTGTTGGAAACAGGATGCTGGGCTTGATGGATCCTTGGTCTGACCCAGTATGGCATTTTCTTATGTTCTTATGTTCTTATGAAAGACAGACTGGATTTCTCAAATAAACACTTATCCAACTTTGCAAATAAGTGATTCTCACAAAGGCATTGGAGGACGGAACGGACATCAGTGTGGTGTTTGGCCAAATCTTTAGAAAAGACAAGGATGTCATCCAGGTATGCCACAACCTTGGTGTATAGTAGATCTCTGAAGATTTAGTTCATCATTCGTTGGAAAACTCTGGGTGCGTTGCAGAGCCCGAAGGGCATCACCAGGTATTCGTAATGCCCGTCTCTAGTGTTAAAAGCTGTTTTCCAAATGTCGCCAGGGCGGATTCATACCAAGTTGTACACCCCACGTAGATCCAACTTGGTGAATATGGACACTCCATGCAAGTGATCGAATAATTCTGAGATCAGTGGCAGAGGGTACTTGTCTTTACGAGTAATGGAGTCCAGGCAAGATTTTCTTTTTTTTTTCTTTCTTTCTTTCTTTATTATTTATGCATTTTCAAACAAATCTTAGATAGCAATACATGCATATCATTAAATGGGTCATAAAACAAATTTTTTTTAAATCAATTCAGTCGTCACTATTAAGTAAATCATGTCTTGCATTATTGCAAGATACAGAAGGAAATATTCTTTACATTCTATTTACCCAACATTAAGTCGACCCGTTATAAAGAAACAAGAGAATCAAATTAAATTTAGGAGCAAATACATAAAGTATCTTATTCAGAAAGATCAAAGAGAGAGATGGCATTAATATACAATTTCCCATAACATGATTTAAGTAACGCTTTGATTGAGGGAATGTGTATCAAGGAACACTCAACTGCGAGGGATCAAAGAAAACATATATCAAATTATTTAATCTAAGAACACATTTACTGGGGAAATGTATGGTAATCTGGGCTCCTATGTCCCTTGCCTCTTGACACTTAGCCAATAATATTTTTCTCCGTTATTGAATGATTTTCGTCAAATCTGGAAAAATCCATATCTTATATCCTAAGTACAATCTCTCTCTATTACGGAGAAAAAGTTTAAGAATCAAATCTCTAGCTGAAACTGATGAGAAGCTGACCAACAACGTCCCGCAAATATCAACCTGCTCTTCCGACGTTTGCTCCAGAAATTTTGTAAGGTTTCCAGCTTCTAAATTTGGAACTTGATTACATTGTCCCTCCTTTTTCTGTTTTTACAAAATAAATCTTAGTAATAGATGGGATTGATTCCCTTGATAATTGCAATATTTCCACTATATACTTCTTAAATTGCTCCAGCAGTGAAATTAAAGCAATATGTGGAAAATTTAATACTCTTAAATTCTTTGATCTTATCTCATTCGTCAAATTCTCAATTTTTCTTGAATTCAGCAATTCTCCTTGTACTAAGGTATTCTGTGTAACTTGAATCTGTGATACACGATTTTCAAAATCCTGTATTTTATTCGAGTGTGTTATTAATAATGGATCCATTTGGCAAATACGTTGTTGTGTGTCCGTCATAATTTTTGATAACGTTACTATAGAGGATTCTAGAGAGATAAGAGCCTTCCATACTGTTTCCAAGGTAACATTTTGAAAGTTAATCACTGTTAAGGTCGCAGTGGAAACTGTGCTTACCATATCTTCTTGACGGCGTACCTGTCCCATAGCTGGGTACGCCGCCATTCCTTCTTGCCTCAGATGTATAGCAGTTGTCGGGGTTGCTTCCGGATCTTTACCCTTACTCGGAAATGGTTCCCTAACCCTTACTGGGTTAGGGAACCATTTCCTCCGACAACTTGTTCCGCCTCCACAGAGTTCCTCACGAGGGGGCTGCAACTCACTCAGCAACTTTGGTTGGGTGACCAGTCCCGAATCCAGCATCGGCCTGAATTGCGGAGAAGGCATTATGGGAGCCCTGGGGCTCAGAGATGTTTGTGTGTCCAGCTGCATCGGCATATGCTCCCTGCCGACTGCCGCAGCAGACATTCCTTTCGGAGTTGAGATCGCTGTCGGTGCGAAGAAGTTCTCAATATTTGATTGAGAAAGAGCTTGTATCGGAGTGGTTGGGGTTTCCACCTGGATTCTGCCCTTTCTTTTCATACGGGGCATTTCTGGACTGCGGTAATTCACTAGCGATGAGAGCTCCTCAGCACACAACCTCTCCTGTTGCAGCCATTTTGATTCTCTGCAAGATTTTCTTGAATGTACTCCGTCATGGCCTTTGTCTTGGGAAGAGACAGAGGATAGGTATGCCCTCGGGGAGGCGTGGTCCCAGGTAGCAGGTCTATGGGACAATCGAACCTCCGAAGAGGTGGAAGAATGTCTGCTTTTTGCTTGGAGAATACATCTTCGAAATCCGTGTAAGGAGCGGGTATACCAGAGGAAGTGGCAGCCAGAGGAACCACAGGTGGTGGAACTACTTTACATAGTGAAGATTTAAGTTAGTTGTTAATTGCTGCTTTAAGAAAAACTGCCCCATGTTGACTAGTAACTGAAATACAAGGTCATGGCCAGCCCAGAGACAGAGAAGCAGAAGCTGTGCAATAGTGTGGAAAAGAATGAGTCTGCAGAATGAATGTGAGATAAGAAAGTGTCTAAAGTGCCTGAGAAACTATAAGAACAATGAACTACTGAATAAGCATGATATGTAACATCTGAGGGGCACATGAAGGAAAATTACCAGCAAATGTAGAGCTGAGAAAGGGAGGGACGTGCAAGCCTTGTTACTAGTGCTTAATAGACAAAGACAAATTTAAAACGATGAGTAGATTGGCATGGCTAGGTGAACAGTTAAATTCTGTGATATTTAGCTCCTCTACTCCCATAAGGAAACACAATCTTGATTCCTTATAGTTTCCGCAGTCTTAACTTTGTATGCATGCATGAAATAAACAAATCCTGCCAGCTCTTATAGATCTCTAAGCTACTTAATAAATGTTATGTTTTGAAACTTAAAGTCTGTTTCATCACTGGCTATCTCTGGGGAGGAAACCAGGCGGGGTAAGTTTCGAAGTTTTTAACAGTAGACAGGACTGATGGCAGGCGGAACCCCATTCCACCAGTTGAAGCGAACCCCAATCAAATTGGGGAGAGTGACTCTGGAGCCAGGGTAGTCCTAAGACCACCAGATGAATGGATTTCTCCAATACTAGTAATTCAATTTCTTCCGAGTGGAGAGCACCAGTGCATAGTTGGATTGGCTCTGTAGTGAGGAATATTCGACCAGGTAACGGTTCCCCATAAATGGAAGCTATATATAGGGAAGTCTCCAGAGGATGGGTTTTTATACCCAAGAGTTGGACTAAGTCCTTGAGGATAAAATTACCTCCTGCTCCAGAGTCCACCAGAGCAAGGACTGGAAAGGACCGGAGTCCCAGATCAGGGTGACCGGTACAGACAGTTGAGGGACTGGAGATGTTGCGCCCAAGTTCAGGACCCCTACTGAACTTAGGCCTGGCGGACAGGACAGGCCTGTAGATGGTGCCCAGGTGCTCCGCAATACAGACACAGACCGGTTTGTCTCTGCTGGAGGTGCTCTTCTGGGGTCAGCCACCCACGGCCCAGCTGCATGGGCTCTTCCGTCTTGGCCACAATGGGAACCCCACCGGAGGCAGGGCTGGTGGTCGGTGGCGAACGGGATCGAACCTGAGAGGGCTTCTTGGGCATATGAATCTCCTGATGACACTCTTGGAGATGATAATCAATTCGGCCAGTTAAGTCTATAAAGTCCTCGAGAAAGGAAGGGAGCTCCCGGGCAGCCAGCTCATCTTTCAGCTGCGAGGAAAGTCCATCCAGGAATATAGCTTGTAGGTAGTCTTTCTGCCAAGCGAGTTCAGAAGCCAAAGTCCGAAATTCAATAGTATAGTCGAAAAGACTTCTTTGACCTTGATGAAGGTGTAACAAACTTGTGCTTGCCATGGCGTGCCACCCAGGATCATCAAAGGTCCAGCGAAATGCAGCCAAGAACTGGGACAGCTCCTTTAGGAGGGAGTCTGACCGTTCCCACAGGGGAGAAGCCCAGGCCAGCACCTTCCCTTCAAGACGAGACAAGATAAAGGTGACCTTGGTTAATTCATCCTGGAAGATGGAGGGCTGCAGAGCGAACTGCATATATCATTGGTTGGTTAACCCACTGCAGAGCTTGGAGTCACCGTTGAAGCACGGGAGCGCTAGTAGGGCCAACATGGCTCGAGGCATGGAAGATGACGACTGTGTATGAGAAGGAGCCGGTACTGGAACCGGATTGCTGGTGAGGGCATCAAGTCGGGCATGGAGATGCTCAGTGGAGGAGGCCAGTGCCTTGAGAAACTGCTGCTGTTCTTGTACTTTGGATGCCAGGCCAGGAATGGCCTGGAGAGCATGCGGCTCCACCGAGTCCATGGCCTTTGCAATCTGTTGCACCGGAGGTGGACCCGTGGGCCGAGGTGGGATTGACGCAACCCGTAGGCAGGGTCCTACGAGTCCCCACTGTTGGCAGGCGGAGTGGGCTGATGTACAGAGGCCAACTGGAGCTTCACCAATACCAGCCCTTGTTCCCCATGGGTTGAGCCTTTGGGTGCCGGGGCCGGCTGGGCTTAGGTGGGCCTCTGTATGACGTCGATGAGGAGATGGTGATCAGCCCAGAGACAGCAGAGGGAAGATGGTACAGTCTTACACTGGGTGAAGTAGTGTCCTGGAAACTCGAGCGCCAAAGGAACTATGGCAGACAGGGGGCGCCCGAGCAACAGCAGGCAGAAGCCTGAATAGGCCAAGTCCAGGAAGTAAGCTGAAGAGGCATCAAAGAACAGGCTTGAGTCAGGGCTGGCAGCAAACTGGACGAAGTGGCAAGCAAGGCTGAGGTCTGAGCATGGAGAGGGTCAAGCTTAGTCAAACGATGCTGAGGTCTGGGTCTGGAGAGAAACAACGGCGTAGTCAGGCAATGCAGAGGTCTGGGTCTGGAGAGAGTCAACGGCGTAGTCAGGCAATGCAGAAGTCCGGGTCTGGAGAGAGGCAACGGCGTAGTCAGGCAATACAGAGGTCTGGGTCTGGAGAGAGTCAACGGCGTAGTCAAGCAATGCAGAGGTCTGGGTCTGGAGAGAGTCAACGGCATGGTCAGGCAATGCAGAGGTCTGGGTCTGGAAAGAGTCAACGGCGTGGTCAGGCAAAGCAAAGTCAAAGTCCGTGTATGCAATCTGAGGGAAGATATAGAGCAGGAACGTAGAGGCAAGGAATCAGGAACAGCGAGGAACAGGAACGAATCTCTCAGGAGGAAACGAGTACTCGACCAGCGAGGAGACCTATTGCAAAGGCAAAGCTAGGGAGCGGGGCCCGGGCTTAAGTACCGGTGCTCCACTGACATCATCATCCGGAGCCGCAGCTAGGTCGAGGGTCTGGAGAGAGGCAACGGCATAGTCAGGCAATACAGAGGTCTGGGTCTGGAGAGAGTCAACAGCGTAGTCAGGCAATGCAGAGGTCCGGGTCTGGAGAGAGTCAACGGCATGGTCAGGCAATGCAGAGGTCTGGGTCTGGAAAGAGTCAACGGCGTGGTCAGGCAAAGCAAAGTCAAAGTCCGTGTATGCAATCTGAGGGAAGATATAGAGCAGGAACGTAGAGGCAAGGAATCAGGAACAGCGAGGAACAGGAACGAATCTCTCAGGAGGAAACGAGTACTCGACCAGCGAGGAGACCTATTGCAAAGGCAAAGCTAGGGAGCGGGGCCCGGGCTTAAGTACCGGTGCTCCACTGACATCATCATCCGGAGCCGCAGCTAGGTTCCTGCTGTGGGCCCTACTTAAACATTGGAGATGCGCATGCGCGCGCCTAGGGAGGGGCACAGTGCCGTGTAGCAATGTTTCACCATGGGCCATGCAGAGAGGCCCAACGTGAAGCGATGGAGGTGGTGGCTGGACCGGGAACGCCAGGTACTGTAGCTAAGCCAGAGGCACTCGGGGAAGCCCGAGGATGGAGCTGGCGGCCCACTGCCGCCAGAGACAAGGAGCCAGGTGTTGCGATTCTGGTCGCCAGGCTGGCGACCGGCTCCCTACCTTCGGGCCGACTTCCCCAGCGCTGCCGCGTCCCTCCGTCTCCGCCGCGCTCCTCCGGGGTCCGGGCCTGCCCGGCAGCATGGTAATGGCGTCTCCCTCGTGGAGACGCCGCCGAGCCTCGTTTCAGCTCCTCCCCCTGCCCAGGAATGCGCGCGCGAGGGGACGGCTTTTGTAGGTCCAGCACCAGGAGGTGCTGAACCGCCCACAATCTGACGTCAGACGCTGGCTCCCTATTTAAAGCCAGCTCAGTCTCTCCTACCTCGCCTTGCAACGAGGTCGCTCCTGTGAGTGCTTAGTTGCTTCCTGCTGGATCTTGCTTGCTCCTGTTGTTCCTTGGTTCCTGTTTGTTCCTGTGTTCCAGCAACGTTCCGGTCCTGCCTTGTTCCAGTTTCCTTGTTTTGTTTGTTCCCTGCGGCTTCGTTCCAGTACTTCCAGCTTTCGCTTGTCTTCTGCCTGCCTCGACCACTGGACTTCTGCTCGTCTCGCTTGTCTTCTGCCTGCCTCGACCACTGGACTTCTGCTCGTCTCGCTTGTCTTCTGCCTGCCTCGACCACTGGACTTCTGCTCGTCTCGCTTGTCTTCTGCCTGCCTCGACCACTGGACTTCTGCTCGCCTCGCTTGTCTTCTGCCGGCCTCGACCCCCGAACTCCTGCCCGACTCTTCTGACTCCTACCTTCGGATCTCCTAAGTCCCAGCGACCCGGACCCCTACGGGCTCCTCCTGGGGGGGTCTCGGGTTTCCAGGGTGAACTCTATCTTCACTGCACCTGCCTTGTTCCGCCTACCGGCTCCTTTCCCATCGACCGGAGTGTGTTCTCCAGTCAGCCGGCCCAAGGATCCACGAATTCCGTTCTTCACAACAGTTTGCAAGGCCATGGATCCGGCGGACGCTTCTGGTCTGCAAGCCATTCTGGGAATGGCCCAAAGAATTCAGCAGCAACAGCAATGTCTTGAACTGTTGGCTGCTACAGTCGACCGCCTGGCAAGTCGCCTAGATGCCCGGCCTCCTGAGGCAGCCCCGCCTCCGCCTCCGGCTCCGGCACCACAGTCTTCAGTACCAACTCAACTTCCGGCTCCCACACGTTATTCTGGAGACGCCAAGACGTGCAGGGCCTTCTTGAACCAATGTTTCATTCGCTTTTCCCTGCTGCCGGGGCAATTCCCCTCTGATGCCGTCAAGGTGGCATATATTTTGTCACTACTAGATGGGAAGGCGATGCTATGGGCATCCCCCTTGTGGGAACATCAGGACTCTATGCTGCACGACCTAAATAGCTTTGTGGCTCATTTCAAACAAACCTTCGATGAGCCTGCTCGTCATTCTACCGCCACTACGGAAATTCTTCAGTTGAAACAAGGGCCTCGTTCGCTGGCAGACTACGCAATCGAGTTCCGCACCCTGGCTATGGAATTAGGGTGGCAAGACAATTGCTTGCGAGGTATTTTCTTGGAGGGTCTCGCCGGCCGTATAAAGGACGAGCTGATGGCTCGAGACGTTCCTCCCACCTTGAACTAGGTGATAGACTTAGCCGGGAAAATAGACCGGCGCTTACAGCAACGCGCGAAGGAGGGTCGAGTGGTTTGTCGACCAGTTTCTCTGGCTCCCTCCTTCTCAAGACCTCTGGCCGCTTCTCCCCGGACACCGTCCACTTCGGCTCATAAACCCACTGAAGAGCCCATGCAGATTGGTCGGACACCTTTAACCGAGGAAGAAAGGAAGCGTCGGCGTTCTCTTGGACTATGTCTGTACTGTGGTACCAAGGGTCACCTTCTGGCTCAGTGTCCACTGAGGCCGGAAAACGCCTGAGCCTAGGGCAGAGAGAGGAGATCTCCCTAGGTTGTCTTAATGCTGCTCCTCAATGTACAGTACCTGTGACCTTGATATATCCTGAAGGTTCATTCCAAACTTTAGCCTTTATTGACTCTGGGGCTGGAGGGAACTTTATTTTGAAAGAATTAGTACATCAGCTCGGACTTCCAACAATACCCAGAGAACCTCCGTTGCGGGTCACCTCTATTCGAGGCACACCGTTGCCAGGTGACATCTCTGAAATCACTAAGGCTCTCACTCTTCGGACCGGAATCCTTCATTCTGAAAGTATCTCCTTTCTGGTGCTGGAGAAATCGGTGCATCCCATAGTATTGGGGCTTCCGTGGCTGCAACTGCACGCACCACTAATTCATTGGGATTCTCTACAAGTTGCCCAATGGAGTCCTTTCTGCTTTCAACACTGCCTGGACTTGCCTCTGAGATCCACAGTTCCGTGTTGTCAAGCAGCCTTGGAGCTCCCTTCAGCTTATCAGGAATTTTCAGATGTCTTCTCTAAAAAGAAAGCAGAACTTCTTCCAGCTCATCGACCTTTCGACTGCGCTATTGAACTCCTTCCTGGCACCACTCCACCACGAGGCAGAGTCTACCCTCTGTCGTTACCTGAAACTCGGGCTATGTCAGACTATATTTCTGAAAATCTTGCCAAGGGCTTCATTCGCCCCTCGCACTCACCTGCTGGGGCGGGCTTCTTTTTCATAGCAAAGAAAGACGGTACCCTCAGACCCTGCATCGATTACAGAGGGTTGAATACCATCACTAAGAAGGACCGGTATCCGCTTCCTTTGATACCTGAATTACTTGACAGATTACAAGGAGCTAAAGTTTTCACGAAACTCGATCTACGTGGGGCTTACAACCTGGTTCGTATCCGTCCAGGAGACGAATGGAAGACGGCTTTCAACACCCGAGACGGGCACTATGAATATCTGGTAATGCCCTTCGGGTTATGTAACGCCCCAGCCATCTTCCAGAACCTCATGAACGAGGTACTTCGTGAGATGCTCCACTCCTTCGTCATCGTATACCTCGACGATGTCTTGATCTACTCTCCAGATCTGCACACACATCGTCATCACGTCAAACGTGTATTACAAGTCTTAAGAGATAACCATCTATACGCCAAACTGGAGAAGTGTCAGTTCGAGTGTGACTCACTTCCCTTTTTGGGGTACATTGTGTCTTCCACTGGATTCCAGATGGACCCTGAGAAGGTTTCCGCTATTACCAAATGGCCTCGTCCTTCTGGCTTAAAGGCTCTCCAACGATTTCTCGGCTTTGCTAACTTTTACAGACACTTTATACCATACTACTCTCGAAAGGTGGCTCCCCTCACCGCACTTACCCGCAAGGGGGCCAACACCCATGACTGGCCTTCTGATGCTTGCCTAGCTTTTGAAGAACTAAAACAAGCATTTTTGCAAGCCTCTTGCTTACGCCATCCGAACCCGCAGTACCCTTTCATCATTGAGGTAGACGCTTCCAGTCTAGCAGTTGGAGCCGTGCTTAGTCAACACGATGCCTCAGGCAAATTTATGCCTTGCTCCTACTTCTCCAAAAAATTCTCGCCGGCTGAATGCAACTATGGCATTGGAGACAAGGAACTCCTTGCCATCAAACTTGCCTTCGAAGAATGGAGACAGTGGTTGGAGGGAGCAAACTACCCAGTGACTGTTTATACCGACCATAAAAACTTACAGTACTTAGCTCAAGCTCAACGACTAAATCCCCGGCAGGCGAGATGGTCGCTGTTCTTCAGCCGCTTTGATTTTACGCTTAAGTATCGGCCCGCGGAAAAGAATGCCCGGGCGGACGCCCTTTCTCGCACCACTCAGTTTGAGGAAGAGGAGGCACTGCAACATATTCTGGATCCTGCATGTGTCCAATTAAGCGTTACTCCTCTTGATTCGACTACCAAGGTCACTGTACCCCAAGGACTTCGTAAAAAGGTTTTGGCGTGGGGTCATGACTCCCTTACTGGAGGGCATGCGGGAGCACGAAGAACCCTAGACCTGATTAACCGCTTTTACTGGTGGCCTGGTCTTCGGCGTGACATTGACCTTTACGTTGGCTCATGCCCCACGTGCGCCCTGCAAAAGCCTCTGATTGGCTCCCCGAGGGGGTTATTACAGCCATTACCCGTTCCTACGGAACCTTGGACACATATTGCCACGGACTTTATAGTAGAACTTCCATCTTCTCGCGGCAAGACGGTAGTATGGGTCACAGTGGACAGTTTTTCTAAGATGGCTCACTTCGTGCCACTTGCTAAACTTCCTTCTGCTACCGAGTTGGCCTCTCTGTTCTGTCATCATATTTTTCGCATCCATGGTTTACCTCAAGACATCGTTTCAGACCGTGGTCCCCAATTCACCGCTCGGTACTGGAAAGCTCTATGCAAAAAGTTCAAGATTCAGTTAAGTTTCTCTACTGCCTTTCATCCACAGAGCAACGGCCAAACTGAACGAATGAACCGGTCTTTGAAACTATTCTTGCGAGCTTTCATCAATCATAGACAAGACAATTGGGTGGATCTGTTGCCCTGGGCTGAGTTCGCTTACAACAATCACGTACATACTGCTACTGGAAGGTCCCCCTTTCAGATCGTCTACGGTAAACAGCTGAAACCACCTTTGCCAGTTCCAGTACCTGTCTCTTCTCCTGCCGCCCAATCTAGCGCTAACCAACTGGGGAGGCTCTGGACTTCCACTCAACATCGTCTTCAAAGGGTCGCACTCTCTTCTAAACGCTATGTAGATCAACATCGAAGACCTGCTCCCCAGTATCTTCCAGGAGACAAGGTATGGCTCAGTACTAAGAATCTCCATCTTCGTCAACCTTCCAAAAAGCTTGCACCTAAATTTTGCGGTCCTTTTCGGATAGCGGAGAGAGTGGGTTTGGTATCTTACCGCTTACGGCTGCCCAGCACCTTGCGCATTCATGACGTTTTTCACGTCTCTCTACTGAAACCACTCATACTCTCAGGATTCCATCCTCGACCACCTCAGTCTTCTTCAGCTCCCACGGACGATGATCCCACTTTCCAGGTACGGGACGTTTTGGATGTTCGGTTCCTCAACCGACGGTGGGAGTATTTACTTGCATGGGAGGGATGCGGAGACGAGGACAATACTTGGGAACCTGCTCGCAACATCTTAGACAAATCTCTCCTGCGCCAATTTCATTTGGACCATCCCCATAAACCCGGTCCTTTGAAGAGGGGGCGTAAAGGAGGGGGTACTGTTGCGATTCCGGTCGCCAGGCTGGCGACCGGCTCCCTACCTTCGGGCCGACTTCCCCAGCGCTGCCGCGTCCCTCCGTCTCCGCCGCGCTCCTCCGGGGTCCGGGCCTGCCCGGCAGCATGGCAATGGCGTCTCCCTCGTGGAGACGCCGCCGAGCCTCGTTTCAGCTCCTCCCCCTGCCCAGGAACGCGCGCGCGAGGGGACGGCTTTTGTAGGTCCAGCACCAGGAGGTGCTGAACCGCCCACAATCTGACGTCAGACGCTGGCTCCCTATTTAAAGCCAGCTCAGTCTCTCCTACCTCGCCTTGCAACGAGGTCGCTCCTGTGAGTGCTTAGTTGCTTCCTGCTGGATCTTGCTTGCTCCTGTTGTTCCTTGGTTCCTGTTTGTTCCTGTGTTCCAGCGACGTTCCGGTCCTGCCTTGTTCCAGTTTCCTTGTTTTGTTTGTTCCCTGCGGCTTCGTTCCAGTACTTCCAGCTTTCGCTTGTCTTCTGCCTGCCTCGACCACTGGACTTCTGCTCGTCTCACTTGTCTTCTGCCTGCCTCGACCACTGGACTTCTGCTCGTCTCGCTTGTCTTCTGCCTGCCTCGACCACTGGACTTCTGCTCGTCTCGCTTGTCTTCTGCCTGCCTCGACCACTGGACTTCTGCACGTCTCGCTTGTCTTTTGCCTGCCTCGACCACTGGACTTCTGCTCGCCTCGCTTGTCTTCTGCCGGCCTCGACCCCCGAACTCCTGCCCGACTCTTCTGACTCCTACCTTCGGATCTCCTAAGTCCCAGCGACCCGGACCCCTACGGGCTCCTCCTGGGGGGGTCTCGGGTTTCCAGGGTGAACTCTATCTTCGCTGCACCTGCCTTGTTCCGCCTACCGGCTCCTTTCCAATCGACCGGAGTGTGTTCTCCAGTCAGCCGGCCCAAGGATCCACGAATTCCATTCTTCACAACACCAGGAGCTGGAGTTACTGCAGAGAGGTGAGAGGGCTGTGCCGCGGGTCTGCCGCGGACGGCATGCGTAACAGTTTGTACCTTTACGTAAGTTATTATGATTTTGTAATTTTCCCTCTTTTTCTTACCTTTTTTAAATTTTAATCATTCTGTGTATTACATTGGCAACATATAAAATTGTCATGCCAATAAAGTTATCTGAATCTGAAATACATCACACTGTGGAGCTTACTGATTTGCAAATGAGAACTATGGAACAGGACCGGCAGGCTAACAGTTTTAATGTAACAGATAAGCATAGATGGCTACTGCAATAAATAATAGCAGGGTAACTTACCTGCAATCAAATCTGCAACATGTAGGTATTGTGATAATGTACATAAGTGAGATCAAGAACAATGTCCAGCATATGGAAAAACATGTAGGTCATGCGGTAGCCTAAATCATTTTGCAAGAGTGTGTCTATCAAGTAAAAGGTGAAACGTAGCAAGTAAAGCTGCATAAGTTGGAAGAGACATCAGAGTCAGTTGATGCAGACTTGTTCAGTACTGATGTGATCTTCTCAAAGGAATGCTCAGACACTATGCCAACAAGAAGACACAAATGGTTTGTCACTCTCAGATTAAACAATAAACTGCAATCCTGTCAGAGGGACTCCAGGGAGATGTAATGTCATGTGTCCAGGCCTGGATTTAGTCATTGGCAACATAGCAATTGCCTTAGGAGCCAGATTAGTGAAGACACTAAATACCCAAGCCGAACAGTAGTACAACTCTGCTAAGGAAGAGCCTGCTCCTGCGGTCTATTTCAAAGAAGCACTTATGACACTCTACGTTTTAGGGGTGTGGTGGGGGGGGGAGGGTAAAGGAATTTCCCCCAATTCCAATCTCCAAGGTCTCCCATCCCCTACTCTCCAGCCCTGCATGTGTCTGAAAGATAAGATGAAGTTGGTACTGAGGATACAACTAGAACTGAATGACACAAAATTGAAAGCATATTCAGAAGAGCTCATGATATGTCATATGGAACTTTTTCACATGGGATGTTGTGTTTCCTACAAACACTAATACTGCCTTACCCTAGACCACTGCAACTCACTTTATGCAGGTCTCTCTCAATATTCAATCAAATCCCTGCAACTTGTCCAAAACTCCGCTGCCAGTCTACTGTCAGGCATTAAATCCCATGATCATATCACCCCGCTTCTAAAAAAAACTACACTGGCTGCCAGTTCAGCAGCAAATCCAATATAACCTCGCAGTCATTGTACATAACCTACTCAATAATGTTTCCTCACCCTGGATCTGCTCCACCGTCAAACTTTACACCTCCTCCAGAACTCTGCGCTCTTCTTCACAAATTGTACTAGACGTGCCACCAGCTCGACAGCTCCCCCCACACCGGGAAAGGGGTTTTTCCATTGCCAGACTGTCAATGTGGAACTCCTTACCAACCAAACTCAAAAGTATAAAATGTTCAAATGATTTAAAAAAGACATTAAAAATTCTCCTATTCAAGCTACCATACCCAGCATTGGTTTGACTGAATTCTATCCAGTAAAAAATGCATGTCTAAGATCTTTAGGCAGTGGTCGTTCTATTTTGTTTTAATTTGCGGTTTTATGTTATGCCATAAAGGAATATTGCATATGTATGATTGTTACCTGCCCCGAACTGCGGATGGTGCAGGATACAAATGGTTTCAAATAAATAAATAAATAAATAGATGGTTCAACATGTGAGCATCTTGGATTGATCCAGTTCACCATTCTTGCTGGATGAATCTGCGTAGAACATCAGTGCACCAGACAGTTGTCAAGACAGCAGCAGATCAATGCATAAGCTGATGTGTTTCATGGACCAGTGGAATCTGTTCCAAGAGAAGTCCATTTTGATCCCAGTATTTTATTAATCCAATGTGCTCCATACAATATATCAGTAGCTATAAAGCCAGATGTAAAAGCACAGCTGGACAGATATGAAGGTGGTCATCTCGCACCAGAGACCAAGCCAACTGACTAGATAAGCAACATGGTTGGAGTAAGGAAACCAGAGAAGCTGAAATTTGTATCGATCCAAAGTTTCTAAACCTAGCACTGAGTCTGATGACAACCTTCTGGATCCCGTGGGTCAGAAAAAGATGGCTCAAGCTGGAGTCTCAGATGGCTCAAGCTGGAGTCTCCCGTGGGTCAGAAAAAGATGGCTCAAGATGGAGTCTCAGTAGCACCAGAGGTGTATCAGTGGAAACAGCACAAACTTAGCAGAGCTCAGTGGTTTTGAGACAGTAGCGGATGACATCCTCATTGTGGACTGCGGTGACTCTGATGAGGAAGCAGATCACAACCACGATAACAAGCTGTTGGCCTTAATGGATCGATGCAGGTACATGAATTGTGTTTTCTGCACAGAGAGAACGTGCTTTGGGGCAGATTTTAGTACCTACGCGCAGGCGTAGATTTGTGTGCACAACCCAGCGCACACAAATCTACGCCCAATTTTATAACATGCGCGCGCCGAGCCATAGGGGAGCCCCGATGGCTTTCCCTGTTCCCTCCGAGGCCACTCTGAAATCGGATCGGCCTCAGAGGGAACTTTCCTTCCGCCCCTCCCCACCTTCCCCTCCCTTCCCCTACCTAACCCGCCCCCCAGTCCTACCTAAAACCCATCCTAACCTTTATTTTGGAAGTTGCGCCTCCCTCCGGGCAGGCGTAGGTTGCGCACGCCGGCCAAGTGCCGGCGCCCGATCCCCCGGCACGGCCACTGTGCCGGAGGCCTCGGTCCCGCCCCCACCTCTCCCCTTTCACAAAGCCCCCGGACAAACGTGCATCCCGGGGCTTGCACGTGTCGCCGGGCCTATGCAAAATAGGCTCGATGCGCGTAGGGCTTTTAAAATCTGCCCCTTTGTGCACATTTTGTATTTTATACATAGAAAACATCTTTTTTGCACATAAATCATGATTTGTTCTAACTCTTGTTTTCTGCGCATAAGTCTTGGTTTATGCATGCTAATCATTTTTGTGGGCACATTTTTGGGTTTGAGGGCTTTCTGAAAACCCCCAGTGCATTAGTGAGCCCTCAGCTTACTGCATCAGGAGATCTTTTTCTTAGCGTGCCGGTAAAAAAATGTTCTTTGTATGGCACCAATTAATATGTCCTGATTTACTCCAGAGGTACAAAATCACCAGTAGTCAGTCTGGCAGGAGAGGCCCTCCTGCATTTCTATGATCACAGTTTTCCGAGGACTGTCATTTGGGGTTTGAGTCTCCTGATGGCAGTGAGGGGGGATGGTTGTGCCATGGAGCTGATGCATGCAGGACTCCAGGGAACGAGATAGAGGACAGTTGCACATTACACGGACACTGAAGGGTTAAGCTCGGTGTGTTCCTTCATGGAGATGGTGTTGGCAGTTGGAAAGCGAGGCAGAAATGGGGAATGATGGGAAAAGAAATATAGGATCCAAGGTCTGGTCTGGTTAAGGGGGCACTATCAGAGCACTATTAGGGACAAAGTAAGGATTTTTGGGTCCCTGGCACTAAATAATCAAGGCCCCCAACCTACCTAAAATATGGAAAAAAGTATATATGTACATACATGTATATTTTACTTATATATACACAGAGGGGTCAATATTCAAAAACACACTGAGCGGGTAAGGTAACTGTTGCGTGCCCCGTCCGCGGCAGGCCCGCAATGGGCCTACTCACCTCCGGTGCCTAGCTCCCGGTCCTGGCCCATCTTCCCTCGCGGCTGTGGGCAGCTGCCTACGCTCCCAAGCCTCTGTTGTCTCCTCGGCCGTCTCTGGCTCCACTGCGGATCTCCCCAGCTCCCGGCGGGTCTCCCCATGTGTGCCGTGGGGAGACGCCGCCATCCAGCGTCCTGCTGCCCTCTAGGCGCACGCGCACCTTGCTGTCTTTTAAAGGGGCTGCGGCAGGAATCCAACCCGCGGCCCCGGCTGATGACGTCACCAGTCCCTGCTATTTAAGGCAGGGCCCGCCACTAGTTCCTTGCCTTGGCAACAGGTCTCCATACTTGTCGTGTGCTCATTGCTTGTTCCTGACTCGTTCCTGGTCCCTGCCTAGCCTTGTTTGGACTGACCTTTGGCTTTGACCTTTGCTACGCTTTGGACCACGCTCAGGACTGACCTTTGGCTTTGACCCTTGCTACGCTTTGGACCATGCTCAGGACTGACCTTTGGCTTTGACCCTTGCTACGCTTTGGACCATACATGGACTGACCTCTGACTTTGACCCTTGCTACGCTTTGGACGAAGCTCAGGGCTGACCTCAGGCTTCGACTCTCACTCTACTTGACCTCCGTTCCTCGCCTTACTCACTGCCTGCTCTGACGCCAGCCTGCCCTCCATTTGTCTCCTGGTATCTTCCTGAACTTGGCCTCCTCTGGCTCTGGCCTACTACTACCCAGGCATCACCTGTTCTTGTTCCTGGTCCTCTTTGGTGCTTGGGTCTCTGGATCCCTGCCTCGTCCGGACCTGCTGCAGTCTTCCTGTTACCTCTTCGGGTCCCCGGCTATCTACCACTTCTCCAACAGGGAGTCATCTGACGGAGGCCCACCTAAGACCAGCCGGCCCCGGCACCCAAGGGCTCAACCTGCGGGGAATGAGGGCTGGTATTGGCGAAGCTCCAGTTGGCCTCCGTCTCCCAGCCAGCTCCGCCTCCCAATGATGGGGACACATAGGGCTTGCCCTGCTGGTAGCGTCAACCCCCAGGGAGGTGGACCCCTGGGGCCAAGGGTCCACCTCCAACACAACAGTAACTGGGTATATTTAGCCAGTTATCTTTACATAGATATTGAACCTCACTAGTTGTGCAACTGAATATCCAGCTATATATACCTGCTCAATATCAGTGGGTAGATTTAGGCCTGCCATTTGCGAGGCCAGGGTTGCCCCATAAATTTGAAAGACTGCCCCAGGAGCACCTCCACCTGGCTCCTTTTTTTACCATCTTGCAATTTTAACTGCACAAATCTAACCGGTTTAAGGGGCCACACTTTAAAACAGATTTACCGGACTAAAATGCTTTTTTAGCCCTTGGTAATGTCTCCAATCCAGCCCTACTCAGTTCTTTGCCTGCCTCCCCCCCCCCCTTCCTTTGTACCTTCAGAAGTGGTGGACAGCAACTCTCTCTCTGTTGGAGTCCAGGGGTGATGCTGAGCCACAGCTGCTGTACTTCTTGCATGGCCAGTGCATACACTGGCAAATTCTCTCCTCACCTCTTCCACCATCTCATCTCTCATTCCCACTATCCTTCTCCCCCCTCACCTCTTCCAGCTCTCCATAGCTCTCTCCCTTCTATCCCTCGCCCTTCATCAGTCCCCTTTTGGCTTTCACGGCCCCTTGTCTCATTTCCATGTTGGCTCAGTTTAGCAGCGGCAGCTGAAGCATGCTCTGCCACGGCAGTAATACAGAACAACTGTGAGCATCCCCCATGGCAGTCCTTCCTCTCCTCTTCCTTCCTTCCTGCTTCTTTTTTAGCCCAGAAGCATTCTCTTCTGGGAGAGGAGGAGGAGAAGGAGGGGCCGCCAGGGGGATGCTCAGAGTTGATCTGCACTACTATACCTGCGACGCTACCACTACCACTCCGGCTCTCCCTTTGGCACTATCTGTTGTTAACTGGGTCCGTAGCCCTTCACATCAGACTGAAAATGTAATGAAGATCAGTTAAGGCTCTCCCTCTGTCTTGGGCAGAGAATGCTTATCTCTCTCTCTCTTGGAGGCAGGATCCCTTCGTTCGAGGTCCCGCCCCCCCCCCCCCCCCCCCCCCCCCACACACACAGTCCGTGCTCAGACAACATAGGCGTTAATCTGACAGTAAGCGCAATGAACCCTACACCACAATCTGGTGTTTTGAGAGGTACCTGGGCGTCTGCTTGAAGAGTAGAGTTCAGAATCTGAGCTACTGGAGTCATTTGCGTTACGAGTGCAGGGCGCTGTCACATCTGTCAGAGAATAAGAACATCTTTTTGCTCTTACAAGTTATTTGGGATAGATGTACTAAAGGGTTTTCCCTTTGGGGGAAACATGCTTAGTCCATCTGGCCCATTGTGAGCCAAAGGAGTATGCCCGTGAATATGACAGCAATACTAAACATGTCAGAAAACACGTCCCACTACCATGGGTGCACAAAGGCCATCACCCTCACTGACCCTTCTTGCTGCCAGGTATCATCACATTCTTTCCCCTCCAATGAGCGAGCCTCTGACTTAGACCACAGTATCACAGAGAGTGACACCCTGACTATGGATGAGTCCAGGAAGCCAGCAGGAGTGCTTTTCATATCACAGAAATGTGCTAAGTGTCTCATGAGTGATTTGAATGGAAAGGTGAGTTTTAAATTGGAGATAAATAAATACATTTCTATTTCACATAACACAGTAGGTGTCTCCTTTCTACCCCATGTAACTTTGTATGTGTCTCCTTTCTATTTAAAAGAATCCGAGTGTATCTCCTTTCCACCTCTCAGAATATGTTCTATGAATCCTTTCTATGTTTTTTTAGCTGTGGGGATTAATCATTTCTATCTTATCCAAACAGGAAAAAATATATGTACACATTGCATATACATTTTATTCTTTTATAAATAGAATACAGGGCCATGATTTGTAGCACTGCCACTATCAATGGACTCTAAATATCTAACAACTGGATAGAAATCGTGGTAATAATATGACAATCTTGTATATAATGAACCACGTTTAATGCAATGCCAAAACATTGGACATTTTAATCCTTAAAGTTGGCAGTACAATAAAAACTTCTTTATTTCGCAAAACAACTGAAAGAAATAATTTACTGAGATATCATAGTTTCCATCCAAAAGCATTTAAAAATGGGTTACCCGTAAGTCTATTTTTCCATTTAAGACGTATTTGCTCTTTAGATTGTGACTTTAGACAGCAATCATATATTTTGGCCAAAAGATTTTTGGAAAGAGGATACCCACTTTCAGCAATATGGGCAGCATATAAACGAGCATGTTATTCCCCTAGACAATCTTTGTTGGAATATCAATCTAAAAAATCAATACAACGTGATGTTTTGGTGTTGCAACATACGGACCAGTCAGCTGCTATTATTAAGAGTGTTCAACAATATTGGCATATATTATCTTTACACTCTGTCTTTTCGGAACCTCCGCTGATCTTGTTTCGGAGAGGTTCAAATATAAAAAACTTTGTTGTGCGGGCTACACCTACAGTTAATCAAGTGACATCACAAATGGTTGGTCATAAATCGTGTGGTTGTTGTGATATGTGCAATTCAACTATTGAGGGGCTCTCTTGGCAACATCCAGTTACTAAAGAAATTTTTCGGAGAAAATTTTCATCTGACTGCAATACACTTAATGTAGTCTATGTTATACAGTGTGATTGTCCTTTATTATATGTTGGACGCACTTCTAGACCAATTAAAGTTCGATTACGGGAACATCGGAGTCGCCTCAATACAAAGAATGTGGAAGCCCCAATGGTTCAACATTGTTTGACAACAGGTCATGATTTTTCAAATCTGGTATGGACTGTTATAGATCATGTTCCAACCTCTTTACGTGGAGGTGATACGCGTTCCTTATTAAATTATAGGGAACAGTATTGGATTTTTAGACTGAACACTGAACATCCGTTTGGAATGAATGACACCATTGAATGGATGTCATTACTATGAAGAAATACCATCTATTGGCTGCCATTAAAGCAGGAAGTGGGTTGTGATTGGTCTGAGTTTGAGTCAATTAAAGCTTTAAATACTCCTCCATTCATTTATATGGCGGCTCCATTTTTTGAAGTATACCAGAAACGCCAAGAGGAAGTTTATCCGCAGAAAAATGTATGTATTTAAAGTTTGTGATAAAAATGCAAGATAATTATGAAAAAAACTATCAATGGACTAGCATTATTCTTGAACTCATTAAATAAATGTGTGAGTATAACTCTTAGGACTTGCATAAATCCTACATCTCCACTAGCTGACTTTCAAGAGGCTGACTTAGGGAACCCAGCTGTGTAAGTGTGAAAATGCAGGTGACAGCACGTGACTTACAGATCAGAGCCAGCCCTGTAGTAAGTAGAAGTCAGAGAGAGCAAGATGCTAAAGAATGTCTGGCATTATACATACCACAGTTGTCCAGCTGTTCCACCACAGAGGACGTCTGGTTATTGCTGCTCACATGAGATTTCCTCGAGTTCCTGCTTAAACAGAGACAGATGAGCAAGTCACCTTCTACAAAAAGCATTAAAAAAAAAAAAAAAAACAGGGGAAAAGTTTGCTTGACCAATTACGCTGAGAAATTCACAAAACATGATAACTTTTTTAAGATGTACATGGAAAACAATTTAACCAAGGGATCCTGAATGACCAAGATGCTGAGCCAAGTCTAGACCAAGTATTTCAAAACAGTTTTCCAAATAATACAGAATGAAGAGAGATCAGAAAAGAAAGTGAAGCCTTAGGAAAAGATTTTGGTACTGTCGCTGTTTTGGGCAGGGAGTTCAGAAACTGAGAATTCCTAAATGTAAGAAAGTGCTCCTTCATTGTCTATTGTTCTGCACAGGCAGAGCTATCTTGCTTGTTTGGAAAAGCTTTCACCAACTAAAAGTGACGAGTATGGGGTTTTTAGGTCCTGTAACTTGGCAACCCATCCGGGTGGGGGTTACTAGAGTAAAGGCTGATTTCAACATAGCAAAGAAGAAAATCCATGTTGACTATGCAAAAGCTTGCTGCAACAAATAAATTCTTACGCAATTTATGAAACATCTTTGTACAAATTTTAAAAGCCCGGCGCATGCTAAAGCCGGGAGATACATGTAGAATTTGGGCTGGTGCACGCGTACGCGCGTTTCTCCCAGTACTACACACACAAATTGTTTTTCTGAAAAAAGGGTAGGGCCTGGATGTGGTCTGGGTGGGACAAGGGCGTTCCAGGATTTATGAATGAAACCAGCGCGTAAAATACTTACGTGCACAAGCGCGCCAGGGTCTCCTACCGTGTAACTTATTTTCTGCTATGTGTAAGTCCTAAAACAAAAATAGCTAGGCTAGTCAGCAGGGTTTTAAGGGTCGTGGCTAACAGGGTAGAAAGGAGGCTGATTAACTAGGGAGGTTAAGACGTGCTATCCTTTACCTGGGCAAACTGGGAACGAACTGGGGAAACTGGTAATCACGTCGGCGCGCGTCTACTAAAATTCCCCCACCTATGCGGTAGAGGCAGCATTTGCGTGCACATGCGCGCATCCATATAAAATTGTGTGTACACGTACGCTCGTACAGCCTATTTTATACCATGCGCACATATAAGTGCGCATGTTATAAAATGGCCACAACCTTGGCGTGAGCCAGCATGTGCACCCGCATGGCTATTTCAAAGTTACCTTCCTTGTGAGATGGAACTGCTCAGAGAAAGAGTTCCATAACACCGGTCCCGCAACTGAAAATGCTTTTTCGTGAGTCTCTGCAAGATGAGCCTGATGCAGAGAAGCAACATCCTATAGACCTCTGAGTGAGGACCTGAGTGTATGCGTGGGATTAGAAATGCCTAACATTGCATTTGTCCATGGAAAGGCATTTTCACTTAGCATTTTGTGAACCATCATGGTTATCTTATGTTTAATCTGCCATTCAATTAGGAGCCAATGTAATTCACACAGACTCAGTGTAATATGTGCCTGCAGGCCCTGACACAAGATCATCTTGGCTGCTACATTCTGTAAAGCTTCTAGCGCCCTTAGTGCATTTGTTGGCATCCCTATAAAGACTGAACCATGCCAGAAAACAACAAAGCCTGATGTACAGAGCAAAATTCAGACAAGCCTAACAAAGTCCTTAGTCTGAGCAACAGTCGCAGCTTAAAAAAAAAAAATCCCGTTTTGACAACAGCTTTTACATGATCACATATAGCCAGATTTGAATTTAGAATGACTCCCAAAATTTAAACCTGTGAGGAAATGGGTATCATAGTATCTTCAAATCTAAATGAAGAAGGAACAAATAATTTACTCTACAAAGAATAATTATCTTGGTTTTGTTCAGACTGAGGACAAGCTTGTTATGAAGTAAACTATTGCTTCACAGATGAAAGACAGATTGACAGTATATCAAATGTGATAGACCATGTTGACAGGACAGGAATAAAAAATTGTATTTCATCAGCATACAAGCGGTATCCTGAACAAAGCCCAGTTAAGAGCCTACACATAGAGGCCATATAGACATTAAAGAATGTGGCTGAAAGAGTGGAGCCTTGGGGAACTCCAGTAGTTACAGGATGCCAATTTGAGGCATATGTGCCAATTCTTTTTTTTTTTCAATTCTTTATTTTCAATTTTTGAAACAATTCCCAAGCATTTAACTCTTGTACAGAAAATTTGACGTTGGTACAAATAATATTCCAGGAAATATAACAGTTTAGGTATTCCATATACAGTACTCAACATCAAGCTTATAAGAATTTTGGGGAGGCAGAAAGGGAGCATCCATAAAGCAAACCTTAATACTAGAAAGAAAAAAGGGCCACATCATCGAGTAGTGCTAGTGCTATCTTAATTTACTTGAGCCGGGCTAGTAACTGGAGCTACTTGGGAGCGCGCCTCCAAGAAGGCTCTGAGCTGTTCAGGCTCATGAAATATATACTGTACATTCAAATACCTTACAGAGCATTTACAAGGGTACTTTAATATATAACTAGCCCCTAACTGTAGAACCTCTGAACACATCATGAGAACATTTTTACAACGAATTTGGGTTGTCTTCATAACATCCGGGTAAATCCATATAGGTCGACCAAAGAAAAGTAATTGCCTGTTCTTAAGAAAAAGCCTCAAAATTTGATTGCGCTCCAAGAGGAATGCAAAGGAAATCAATAGAGGCTTTCGTTGGGAAATTTCTATATTCGAAGTTTCTAATAGAGTGGTTAAATCCATACTTCTTGTTTGATTTCCCTCTGGTTCCATTTCTTCAGCTTGGGCCTGTTGTTGTAAATAATATGCTTTAACTATTACAGGATTAGCAGTTTCTGGAATTTTTAGAACCTGTTGCATGTACATTTTAAAAAGTTGTAGGGGGAAATAAATTTCATCACCGGGAAATTAAGCACTCTCAAATTGTGCGCTCTAAGCGCATTCTCCACCCCTTCAATTCTTTTATTCATAACTTTTTCTGAAACAATCAGTTTCTGTTGGATATTTTCAGTAGAAGTAATTCTTCTGTCTAATTCCTCTGCTTGTTTGCTATAAGATGTAATAAGGTTGTTATTAGTTACAGTCTGGTCCCTTGTAACTAGAGTCACTTGCGATAAAGTCTTGATAGAATGCTCTATCGACTTCAAGGCAGTCCAAATACCTTCTAATGTTCTATTTTTTTTATCATAGATGGTTCTAAACCTGCTGTCAGGGCTCTTAAGTGGCCTTCTCCCGTTTCCATGTTACTGCTCTCCCTCTGCACAGTACCTTGTCGTGTAGCTGCCATTAGCCCCTGTCGTTCTCTCAGAGTAACATCCGAAATCACCACCTCCGTAGCTCTTCCCGGGGTTACACACCTCACTCCTTCCTTCTTTCAGTTCTCTCCGGGGCTTGTCTCTTGGTCAGTGGCTCCTGCTCCACTTCGAAACACCGTCGAAGGAGTCCCCACCACTTCCAAGGCACTAGAGGGTGTGCCGTTGTTTGCCGGGTGAGCTGACCTTCTCGGCTCTCTGGGGCTTAGTGTGGTGTCAAGGGTCAGGGAGGAAAATGCTTGCTCCCGCATCATTCCTCCAGCGACCTGGCTCTCTGGAGTTGAATCAACCAAGGGTAAGTCATTCACCTCTCTCAATTTTCCTTTTCTTTTTGTACGGAGCATATTTTAAGAAAGAATCAAGAAAAAGGTATATGCCTCTCCTCGAGCAGAATCTTCCCATGGTCCTACTTGGTGGCGGCCATCTTGCCTCCGAGCTATGTGCCAATTCTGACCTATTGAGACCTCCCCCAGAGACAAAAGATCTGAACCAATTAGGGTTTTATTGTTTTCTTATTGAATTATTAATTTTTTAAGTGAATTTTATTTCAGCCATATTTATACAATTTATTTTAGCATGTGGTATAATTATGAATTGTATTTTAATTTGTTGTAAGTTGCTTTGAGTGGTCCTTTGGGACCAAGGAATCGGGATAAAAGCATATAGAAAAGATAAGATCACTGGTACCATCTAGCAGTGGCCCACATTGAGATAAAATATTTTGCTTGTGGAGCAGAAAAAAGTCAGTGCAGGAAGAAAAAAAAGAAACCCTTAGGGCCAAGGATGCAGAATGTAAGCATAAAGATAAGATCAGTGGTGCTATTCCCTCAAACTAGCAGTAGTCCACATTGAGATGCAGTATTTTGCATGCGAAGCAGATAAGAGTCAGTGAAGCTGTCAGCTGTTTAGAAATTTTTATTATGTTTATTAATACAGTTGATGTTTTATATTTCCTGATTTTGTTGTTTCATATTTTATGAAGAATGGTTATGTTTCTGTTTTTCCACTGTTGCACTGAATACATAGTCTAGCTTGTTGCAGTTTCCAGTTCAATTTTTGTCTGCACATTTCTATTTATACTTTATGGTCTGTTTATTCTCTTTGGCGAGGGTCTATCTGTTTTCTGCCTGTATAACCGAGGTGAGGTATTCTGCTAGCATGTAGTTTCTGTGTAGAGATCTATAGCAGCCTGGCTTGTTTTGTTTTCCTAATAGGAGGTGTATTGGTGCTGTAGACTCAGAGTTTGGTGGAATATTTCCAGTGCTGCCTCTTCATAAGTAGGGATGCTACTGTTTGAGTCCTTGGAGTCAGTGCTGTTACGGGTATGACAGCATTGCTATATATGTTCTAAGTTTCTTTTTGTTAAAGTTTTGTGTTACTTCACAAAGTGTCTGGCACTGGAAGATGTCTGTGCTACTGTTGCTGAGGTGAATACAGAATGTGCCAGTTTATTTTTTGTAAGGTGAATTGTAAGGGTCGACATCCTAGGTCCATTGTTGGGAGACTTTTTGTGGATGCAGATGATGTTATAGAACAAAGTGTAGGATTTATATTGAGATTCTATCCCTTCTTGCACAGACTTTAGACTTCAATCTCATCATATAGAAGAATTGGTTGAATGAGGCTATCAAATAATTGTAATGGTTGTTATACTGGAAGGTTGAAACTGGCTGATTTTTTTAGTTGTACAGAAAGATGTTAGGACTTTTTCTTATTGCATATTTTATAGCCAATTTAATGGCAGGGGATGTGATGTATATAAATGTCACTTTGGTTTGTTCCACTGTTGCTTCCCCCCCCCCCCCCCCCCAAATACTTCTGTCCAGAGATGCCACTGCTTCCGCTGGGAAGCTCTTTTATGGATCTACCATCCTTCCTATGAAGAAACATTTCCTGAAGAAATAAAAAAAGCAGTCTACAAACAGATGTACAAATAAAGCCAGACCTTCTTTGGTGGTAAATGTAAGGAATTAAAGAGGATAATTTTATGTTTAAATCTGTTTATTAACATTATAAAAAGTGAACAAAGTTGGCCTGAAACATATGGTACATATTGTACCCTGATATATACCACATGTTCATTTAATGTTTTACATTATTCAATACATAGGAACCAGTCCCAACCTAACCTCCCCTCTCCCAACCTCCTCCCCACCCCATCCCCCCTCCTTTGCTGAGGGCATTGACTTACAGTAACAAACATAAGTTAGTAATCTATGTCATTCAGTATTTGATTATGAGCTCTGTGAGGCAATGACATTATGTAGGGCATCCAAACATCCATTGTTCTTTTTTTTTTTAAGCATGAAAGAAGAATGCTTGCTCTAAAGTACTTCCATAATCAATAAATTGTGAATACTATTGCACCACTGGGTCAAAGAAGACTCATCCAGTTGTCTCCAGACACATAGAATGGCTATGGTTGCCAGAATAAAAACTTTATTGATCCACCAAAGATTGGGTCTAAAATAGTTTCCCTCTTGTTGGTTCTTGTACCAGCTGCTCCATGAAGCAGTCCTGATGTAACATTAACCCAGTCAATAGGGTAATTGAAATCACCCATTTTTACTGGGGCACTAATTTTGTTAGCTTCCCTAATTTCTGTTAGTATTTCATCATCTGTCTTTTCCATCTGGCCAAGTGGACAGTACTACACCCCCCACTGTTATTCTATTCCCCTTCTCACATGGAATTTCTATTCATTAAGATTATACAGTGCATTTTGTTTCCTGCAGGACTATTTTTGTGTTTGACTCTTTGCCCTCTTTAACATATAGTGCCACCCCTCCACCAATTTGGTTCATCCTATCATTGCAATATAATTTGTACCCTAGTATCATACTTTCTCAATGATTATCCTCCTTTTACCAGGTCTCTGAAATGCCAATTATATGTACCTCTTCATCCAGTGCTATACACCCTAACTCTCCCATCTTTTGTTTCAGAATTCTAGCATTTGTAATACAGACATTTCAAAGAATGTTTTTAGTTTGTATTAAACTGCTTATCAGTTGACAGAGATAATTTGGAATCTTTCTGTTCTGTTTGCTCTTCACTTAAAGGCACCTTGTTACTTTAGCATTTATTGCAACCACTATAATCAGGAAGTGCTAACTTCCCAGTTTTGTTAATATCCTTCAAAGATACAACATTCTGAACCTTGCGCTTCTGAGCAACTATCAGCTTTGTCCTATCATGTAGCTTAAAAGCTGCTTTACCAAGATCACGTGATGTGGTGAGTCAGGGCGGACGTGCTAGCGCTGGCTCCAGGTGCCATCCTCCAAAAATCAGGTGAAATCCACCACATCGAGAATTCAAGTTGACTCATTTTTCAGATTGGTAAGATCAGCTTATGTCTATTGATACATATATGCAGAAATCGCCTTTGATTGTGCTCTTAAAAGGGGAAAACAAGAGAAACCGCGAGTGCTGGCAGAGAAGATGGCCAGCGAGGCTGAGAATTCAAGTGAGTGTCCCATAAACAACCAGGCAATAGTGGAATTGACTACAGTGCTGGTGGCTGCTTTAGATGGCAGGCTAAATTCTAACTCTGAGCAGATATCAGAGCTTAAAGTGGCATTTTCAGATTTTGGCCAGAGACTGGATGTGACAGAAGGGAGAGTCTCTCTGACAGAGGATGAGGTGACGACTATTACAAGCAAAGTTGCGGCTTTTGAAATGATAGTAAAGAAGCAGGAAGAAAGAATGGAAGATATTGAGAATAGGTCTAGATGAAATAATGTAAGACTAGTAGGGCAAACGAAGAATGTGGAAGAATACAATTTAGTGGGGTTCTTGGACAAATGGCTACCAGAGGCTCTAAATATCCCAGAACTTATGGGGAAGCAAAAAATCGAAAGGGCACACAGGCTTGGCAGTAAGAGCGAAGGGGAAACTAGACCCTGCATAACAATAGCCTGTTTTATGAACTGGTCACAAAAATAGCTGATTATGCAATCTTTTCATTGAAACCAGGAAGTGGTTTACCAAGACATATCGATATGTCTATTCCCATGTAAAGAGTTCAACCCTTTATGTGCCACTTTGATAAAGAAACAAGTGAAGTTTGTGCTGCAATACCCAGCACATCTCCGTATCTTTTGCTGATGTTGGGAGACTAACTGTGTAAGTGATTCCTCATTAGATTACAAAGGGGTCAAGTAAAATGAAGGGTAAGGGGACTGCATGTCTCTGTAAGTAACTGCATCTGATTGATGTTTGGAGAGTCTTAAACCTCAAGTTTAAGGATTGCATTCATGTCTCTAGACCACACAACTAGATTGATTATATTTTGATATCTCATGAATCGTTGACAGAAGTCACTAAAGCGGAAATTGGTCTCCCGGTAATTTCAGACCATTCCTTGATATGGGTAGACTTCAAATTGGGGGAGAAAGATATGGGGGAAAGAATATTGAGATTCCCTAGTTATCTGTGGGATGATATAGATTTTCATATATTCCTACATATGAAATGGAAGGAGTTTAAAAGTAATAATAGTCAACAGTCTGATTCTTCTGTACTTTTCTGGGAAACCAGCAAGGCTGTGATGAGAGGGGAATATCATCATATACAATAGGCAGAAATAAAAGATTAAATAAGTTAATCTTACAATTAGAAGAGAAACTAAAAATGGCAAAAGAAGCACTGGTGAAGAAGGGCTCTAATAAGCATAAAAAAGACTATAAACATATTTTAGAGAGTTTAAATACAGTCTACACCCGAGAGCATAGAGAATTTTACAATGTACAGAACAATTTTTTTTGTTATGGCAATAAAGTGGGAAAGTATCTGGTGAATGCAGTTAAAGTATGGGGGGGGGGGGGGGAAGGGAGCCATCATATATTAAAAAACCCCTTAAAAACCCTCAGGGTGATACTGTATCTAAAAGTGCAGATATCTGTGCAGTATTCCACACTTTTTATGAAAAACTATACTCTGAGGATAGATCAGGAGGTCAGAGAGAGGAGGACATTTTTATTCAGGACTTACCATTACCTAGTATGTCACGGCAACAACTAGAATTTCTAAATCACCCAATTCAGACAGCTGAAATTCTTCAGGTTATCAAAACTAGTAATATCTGCAAAGCACTGGGACCTGATGGGTTTTCTCATGACTATTATAAGATTCTAAATCAACACATTGTTGCCCCTATGGGGAACCGTTTTCTAAAAGCCCTTAAGGACGATTCTTTCCCCTCAGGTTTTAATAAGGCATATATAACGGTGTTGGCCAAGGCAGGTAAAGACTTACTTTTCCCAGCTTCATACAGGCCCATTTCCCTGTTAAATTGTGATCTGAAGATCTTTGCCAAAATCTTAGCAGATAGATTAAGTCTGATTATCCCCTCTATCATTTCTAACCATCAAATGGGGTTTGTTAAAGGGAGAGCTGCCTGTTCCCTTATTGCGAAACTGACTTTGGCGATGTCGGTCTGCAAATCCAATAACATACAGACTGTGGCGATAGGCTTTAACTCTGAAAAAGCCTTTGACAGAGTCTCTTGGCCATACATGTTCTCGGTCTTGAGGAGATATAGCTTTGCTGGGAATATTTAAAGTATTGTTACGATTTTGTGAATCCTTGATGGTTAACAGTCTTACCTTTAGGCCAAGAGGAAGGATATAGGGCGGTAAGTAAGATGGTGTCCACCCGGCCAGCTAAAGCAGACCAGGAATGATCCAAATCCAGTCCTGGGTAGGGTGGTAACTGGCCAGAGTAGTCCAGGACCGGTCCGGGTCAAGGCAGGTAGCAAGGCAAGATAATCCAAGTCCGGTCCGGGTCGAGGCAGGTAGTAAGGCAAGAATAATCCAAGTCCAGTCCGGGTCAAGGCAGGTAGCAAGGCAAGACAATAAATGGAGAGGCAAACCAAGTCAGGCAGGGAGACAACAGTATCTGAGAAGAGCACCAGCACAAGACAGCCTGTAGCTGAGGCAAAGCTATGCTGAATTCGAGGCTTTAAATACTGAAGTTCTCCCATGTAATTTGCTGGACTTCCGGGAGTGACGCGCTTAAAGGGGGCGGGGCCTCAGCCTGAAGCGTGTAGTGTGATGCCGCTGCCTGCCAGTGACGCCGCGTGCTGGAAACGCCGAGAGCCCGGGACCCTGCTGATCGTGAGTGGTAACAGTACCTCCCCCGCAAGGCTCTCTCCTCCAGTTCCCCGGACCAGGTTTATGAGGAAATCTTTGGTGAAATCGTTGAAGTAAATGAGATGCGTGGATATTCTCATGTGGCTCCCAAGAATTCTCCTCAGGACCAAAATTTTTCCATGATATTAAGAACATAAGAACATAGGGGCGGATTTTCAGAGCCCTGCTCGCCTAAATCCGCCCGGATTTAGGCGAGCAGGGCCCTGTGCGCCGGTGCGCCTATGTTCAATAGGCCTACCGGCGCGCGCAGACCCCGGGACTCGCGTAAGTCCCGGGGTTTTCCGAGGGGGGCGTGTCGAGGGGGCGGGCCCGATCCGCGTGGCGTTTTAGGGGCGGGACGTAGCATTTCGGGGGCGGGCCTGGGGGCGTGGTTACGGCCCGGGGCGGTCCGGGGGCGTGGCCGCACCCTCCGGACCCGCCCCCAGGTCGCGTCCCGGCATGCTAGCGGCCCCGCTGGCGCACGGGGATTTACGTCTCCCTCCGGGAGGCGTAAATCCCCTGACAAAGGTAAGGGGGGGGTTTAGACAGGGCTGGGCGGGTGGGTTAGGTAGGGGAAGGGAGGGGAAGATGAGGGGAGGGCAAAAGAAAGTTCCCTCCGAGGCCGCTCCGATTTCAGAGCGGCCTCGGAGGGAACGGAGGTAGGCTGCGCGGCTCGGCGCGCGCCGGCTATACGGAATCGATAGCCTTGCGCGCGCCGATCCCGGATTTTAGCGGATACGCGCGGCTACACGCGTATCTACTAAAATCCAGCGTACTTCTGTTTGCGCCTGATGCACCAACAAAAGTACGCCAAATCGCGCTATTTGAAAATCTACCCCATAAGAAATTGCCATGCTGGGTCAGACCAAGGGTCCATCAAGCCCAGCATCCTGTTTCCAACAGAGGCCAAACCAGGCCACAAGAACCTGGCAATTACCCAAACACTAAGAAGATCCCATGCCACTGATGCAATTAATTATACACCAACTAACCTCTTTCCCTTCACAAACAATTCTCCAACACCTACTAATTCAAGGGAAAACCTTGCTCGGTGGTTTTTTTGTACGGTGGCTTTGTACAAGGATAACCAATTTTTAGTTATCCTTCTTGTTTGCCCCGTCTATTATTCTTTATTCTTTATATTTCTTTTTTTCTATTTTTCTTTTTTTCTTTTACTTGTAAAATCCCTTCTCCCCCGGCTACTTATCCGACCCACTTGTCTGTTCTTATTATTATATACTTATCAAGGCCGCCGCCCTTGTCGCTTCTTATGGGTTCGAATCTGCCCGCCCGACATTGGCCATGTTTCGGCACCATGTGCCTGCTTCAGGGACTGCGGGAGAATAATCTACTGTGTCCAAACCGGGTTCACAGTGTCAATATTGCTTTTTTAGTACCCCGTGTATAAAGTGAGTGGTTTGGACACAGTAGATTATTCTCCCGCAGTCCCTGAAGCAGGCACATGGTGCCGAAACATGGCCAATGTCGGGCGGGCAGATCCAAACCCATAAGAAGCGACAAGGGCGGCGGCCTTGATAAGTATATAATAATAAGAACAGACAAGTGGCCGGGGGAGAAGGGATTTTACAAGTAAAAGAAAAAAAGAAAAAAAGAAATATAAAGAATAAAGAATAATAGACGGGGCAAACAAGAAGGATAACTAAAAATTGGTTATCCTTGTACAAAGCCACCGTACAAAAAAACCACCGAGCAAAGTTTTCCCTTGAATTAGTAGGTGTTGGAGAATTGTTTGTGAAGAGAAAGAGGCTAGTTGGTGTATAATTAATTGCATCAGTGGGATCTTTTTGAACCCAGCTACACTAACTGCACTAACCACATCCTCTGGCAACAAATTCCAGAGCTTTATTGTGCGTTGAGTGAAAAAGAATTTTCTCTGATTAGTCTTAAATGTGCTACTTGCTAACTTCATGGAATGCCCCCTAGTCCTTCTATTATTCGAAAGTGTAAATAACCGATTCATATCTACCCATTCAAGACCTCTCATGATCTTAAAGACCTCTATCATATCCCCCCTCAGCCGTCTCTTCTCCAAGCTGAACAGCCCTAACCTCTTCAGCCTTTCTTCATAGGGGAGCTGTTCCATCCCCTTTATCATTTTGGTTGCCCTTCTCTGCACCTTCTCCATCGCAACTATATCTTTTTTGAGATGCGGCGACCAGAATTGTACACAGTATTCCAGGTGCGGTCTCACCATGGAGCGATATAGAGGCATTATGACATTTTCCGTTTTATTAACCATTCCCTTCCTAATAATTCCTAACATTCTGTTTGCTTTTTTGACTGCTACAGCACACTGAGCCGACAGTTTTAAAGTATTATTCACTATGATGCCTAGATCTTTTTCCTGGGTGGTAGCTCCTAATATGGAACCTAACATCGTGTAACTACAGCAAGGGTTATTTTTCCCTATATGCAACACCTTGCACTTGTCCACATTAAATTTCATCTGCCATTTGGAATCCCAATCTTCCAGTCTTGCAAGGTCCTCCTGTAATGTATCACAATCCGCTTGTGATTTAACTACTCTGAATAATTTTGTATCATCCTCTGATTTTCCTGGAGTCCAATATTTCTTTAATCTCATATTGTGTGTTGTCTTGTATCAGAGGGGGAGTCATTTTCTTGATTCTCTTGGAGGGCCAGGACAATATTGCCGGTTTAAGTAAAGAGATGTGAAACACGTTGTGGATACGAAGAGTAGGAGGCAACTGGAGTTTAAAGGAAACTTCATTAATCTGTTTAATAACAGGAAACGGTCCTACATACTTAGGTGCAAATTTTAGAGATGGGGTACGTAACTTGAGGTTCTTAGTGTTTAACCACACCAAATCTCCTGGCTGAAGGGAAGGTCCCTTTCTCCTCCTTTTATCAGCCTGTTTCTTGGTTTTACTGGAGGCTTGTAGCAACAGTTTTAGAGTCTCCCCCCAGAGTTTGGTCATCGATTGCACCATGTTCTCCACGACCAGACAGGATGAGGGTGTAGCAATGGTGAGAGGAATCCGCGGATGTCTCCCAAAGACTAAAAAGAAAGGTGATGTTCCACTTGCTTGGGTAACATGATTGTTATGTGATAACTCGGCCCAAGGTAAAAGGGATGCCCAGTCATCATGTCTTTGCATCGTAAGAAGGTCTTAAGAGACTGGTTGGTGTGTTCAGTTAATCCGTTGGACTGAGGATGATAGGCTGATGAAAATTCTAACTTAATCTGAAATTTCTTGCACAAGCTTCTCCAAAATTTTGCCGTAAATTGCACCCCTCTGTCTGACACAATACTTGAAGGTAAACCATGAATACGGAAAATGTGTCGTACAAAGAGTTGGGCCAATTCTGAGGCAGAGGAAGTTGGATAAAATGGGCCATTCTAGAAAATCGATCAATAACCACCCAAATTACCGTATTCCCCTCAGACGGAGGAAGGTCGGTTATAAAGTCCGTGGGGATCTGTAACCAGGGTTTCTTTGGAATTGTCAGAGGCTGCAATAGTCCAACCGGGCGTTGTCGCAGAATCTTTTGGGCAGCGCATGTAGAACAGGATTCCACGTAACTCTTCACATCAGATCTCCATTGTGGCCACCAATAATAACGGGAGAAAAGGTTTCCAGTTCTGCTAATGCCAGGATGTCCCGCATACTGGGAGTCGTGAGCCCATTGAAGAACTTTTTGTCTAAGTCGCTTAGGTACTACCGTTTTCCCCACTGGAACCGTAAAAGTGGCTGCCACCATTATCTTAGCTGGATCAATTATATGGCGACATGTTTCCAGAGTATCCTCCGGAATGAAACTTCGAGACAATGCATCTGCTCTTACATTATTCTTTGCGGCCCGAAAATGTATCTTGAAGTCAAACCGGCTGAAAAACAACGCCCTACGAGCTTGTCTGGGATTTAAACATTGAGCCTGTGATAAGTAGGCGAGATTCTTGTGATCCATGTAGATATTGACAGTATATTTGGCCCCCTCTAGAAGATGTCTCCATTCCTCCAGTGCTGCCTTGATTGCCAATAATTCCCTTTCTCCTATGGCATAATTCCTCTCTGCTGGAGAAAATGTTTTGGAAAAATAGGCACAGGTAAGTAATGTCCCAGAGTCAGAGGGTTGTAACAGAATGGCTCCAACACCTATGCTGAAACGTCAACCTCCACAATGAAAGGCTTTGCTGGATCAGGTCGTATGAGGCATGGATTTTTAGTAAATTCTTGTTTTAGCTGTTGAAAAGCCTGGATGGCTTCCACGGGCCAGTTATGAATTGGGGCTTTTTTCTTGTTAAGGCGGTAAGGGGGGCTACCAAAGTGGAGTAATCGGAAATGAATTGTCGTTAAACAGTTACATTGACAGTGGGAGCTCCATTTAGCCAGTTGAAAGTTACCCCAGTCTAAGTGGGGTTGATGTTGTCTTAACCAGGGTAAACCTAAAATAATCTGGTTGACAGAAGAAGGAAGAACGAATAATTGGATGGTTTCGTGATGAAGTACTCCCGTAGTCATCTTGACGGGTTGAGTTATGGAGATAATCCTCTCTCCAATGGGTTGTCCAGAAACGGATGAGACTACCAAAGGGGTTTTGAGACTCTCGATGGGAATATGGAATGGATTGACCAATTGCTCCTCGTTGAAGTTGCCTGCGGCTCTGGAGTCCACAAAGGCCTGACATTGAAGTATCTCTTGTCCAAACTTTAAGGATACGGGAATCAGAATCTGTGGAGAGGGACTAAATGGACCCAGGGAGGCTTCTCCCACCAAGTCTAGGCCCGAGAGTTTCCCGATTTATTAGGACATTTGTTAGCGAAGTGTCCTGGTCCCGCACAGTACCAACAAAGATTGTTCAGTCTATACCATTGCCGTTCCTGAGGAGTTATTGTTACGTGGTGGGGTGTTTTAGTCTGCCCTTGGGCCTCAGCCGACCCCAGACGGATCCAGGACCGAACCGAGGGTTGACGGCATTTTCCACCATGGCTGAAGGTCATACCCTCCGCCAGGCCTGCAAGCTCCCATGGCCAACAACAGATGATGTTGGAAATTGAATGATCCTCCGACCATTCTGAGCCCTTTCGGACCTCCTGCATGGAACAGCATGAAGCAGCAGGCATGGCCTGAGGTCGAGGGCAGACGGGCCTTGACACGAAGACATGACAGTAGGATCAATGCAACGGCATCGCGGACGAGGACTTGACACCAAGGCTGATGCAGATGGCATCAGAGACGAAGGCTGGCACTAGACAAGACACCAAGGTAGCTGAAGACATGACACCAGGGTTGATGCAACGGCATCGCGGACGAAGACATGACACCAAGGCTGATGCGAAGACATCACGGACCCATGGTCGATGCGACGGCATCCCGGACCAGGGTCGATGCGACGACATCAGGAACAAGACATGATACCAAGAGTGATGCAACGGCATCCAGGACGAGACGAGGAACTGACGAAGTCCAGACGAGATGAGAAGCTGGGCGGAAGGACATTGGCACTGTCTCTCAGGGCGCCCTACTCAGTTCACCCGCGGAACTGAGTCGCGGACCACCCTGTCCCACTGCGCGCCCTACATAGCCCAAGGAGGCTGGTCACGGACCACACTGAGAAAGGGACGAGCACAGGGAAGGATCCAGTCGAAGCGGAACTCCAACGACGGAGCCGATGTAGTCCGAAGCTCCACCCACGACTGGCAGGACATGACGGCTGAGGAGCACAGGACACCAGTCCACCTGTAGGCTAGTCCATGCTTGGGCAAGACATCATCCGAGGGACCCCCGGCCAACAGGACCAGAAGGCTCAGGAGCGCTGAAGACGAAGACTCAGGAGCAGGACATCAAGGAACTTGGAACATCAGGAAGCAAAAGACCAAGACGAGACACCAGAACACCTGGACGGGGACCTCAGGCAATGAAGACATGGCATGACATGACGAGAAGAGACGAAGAACTCCATGGAGAAGACTAAGAAGACCTGACGGAGCTCTGGCAGGCAGGAGCCTCCAGAGTGAAGCAACTCCGATGCAAGGCCACGACTGACTGACGGAGCAGCCCTTTATAGGGCTGGTACAGGAAGTCCCATTAAAGGTGGGGCCAGCACACTTCCTGTGTCTGGCCCTTTAAATGTAGTAGAGAGGCACGGCCGAGCGCCTAGAGGAAGCAGGAGAGCTGTGCAGGACCGCGGCCTGCACCCTGCACTGACACACAGCGTGCAGAAGAGGCAGGGCTGGCCTGAGACGCAGGCCCGACGTAGGCAGTGGCTCCAGCCGCTGCAGGAAGCTTCAAGGGTGGCTCCAGTCGCCAGGAAGGACCGAGGCTTTTGCGGTCTCCAGCCGCGAAGATGGTATCAGCGTCGGCGGCGGTCCCAGGCCACGAAGAAGGCAGGAAAGTCCGCGGCTCCAGCCGTGGAGAAAAGGAGAGACATGGGCGGCCACCGGGCCGCAGAAGGGAGTTAAGTCCGTGGCTCCGGCCGCACAGGAGATCCGATGTTGCGCACTGTTAACCTGTCATTGGACGCGCGTTTTCCCTTACCCCTTATTCAGTAAGGGGCGGAAAACGCGCGTCCAACCCGCCGAACCTAATAGCGCCCTCAACATGATGATAGGGTTTCCCTATATATATATATATATATATATATCTTCAGGCAAACCCACAGTTTATACCTGGGTTAGACAGCCCAATTTTCAGATCTTGGTCTACAAAAGGATTTAAGCAGGTTTATCAACTTTTTATTGGGAAATCTAATGTAATGCATAGTTTTCAGGAATTACAATCCAAATTTCAGTTACCACATAAGGATTTCTTAGCGTATTTACAAATGAGACATTATGTATCTAAACTACTTCATATAAATCCAGAGTTTGGGAAACTAGGGGACATAGAATAGATCTTAACAGGTAATAAAAGTCTTAAGCCTTTGTGTGCTAAGTTTAACCACATGCTGTTAAATGTTCAAATGGGAGATGAACTTGGCTGAATTTTCAGTAGGTAGACTAAATGGTCCCATTTTAATTTGACTTGGCAGGAGTTCCAGCATGGTTTCAAAAGAATACATACTTTAACAGAGAATGTACTACTAAGGGAGACAAAGTTTAATTTTTTATGTCAGGCATATTTGTCACAAGAAAGAGTATTTCAAGCCAAAATGTGTGACAAACTGAAATGTCAGAAATGTGCTCAAGAAATTAGTGATTATACTCATGGATTTTGGCACTGCTCTAAGGTCCAGGCATTTTGGATTAAACTACAGGATTATATAGAACTGGTAATTAAAGTGTGTTTGCCAGGATCTGGCTCTTTGGGAACTATGATAATATTATTTGTTTTATGAAACCAAGTAGATGGTTGTTTTAAGACAAAGTTTCATTAGTGGCAAAGAAATCCATTCTGTCCACTTGGGTTGGGTTATTAGGTCCTACAATGGGTCACTGGAAAATTAAGGTGACCAAATTCCTAAGTTTCAATATGTGTTTCACAGTCTTTTCATGCATCTTTAAGAACTTTTGGGCACCAATATCCTGTCATATAAGGAATATGTTCTGTTTCATATTGCATTTTGGACTGTTATACTACTTTGTGTACTTTAACTCTTTGTTGTTGAAAATACCAGTAAAACTTTTATGGGAAAAAAAAAGAAGCTGCTCTATCCTCTTTTTAAAGGTTAGTGCCAACAGCCTATTCTACTCTGGTTATGGTGGAGCCCATCCTGTCAGAATAGGCTCCCTATTCCCCAGAATGTTCCTAAGATCCTAACAAACCTAAAGCTCTCTTCCCTGCACTATCGTCTCATCCAGGCATTGAGGCTCTGGAGCTCGGCCTATCTCTGGGGTGCTGCACGTGGAACAGAAAGCATTTGAGAATGCAAACCTGGAGGTTCTCAACTTCAATTCCCTTTCTAAGAGCCTAAATTTAGCCTCCAGAACCTTCCTCCTGCACTTTCCTATGTCATTGGTACCCAAATGTACTAACAGCTGGATCTTCCCTAGCATTCTCTAAAATCTTATCTAGGTAGTGTGTGAAGTCCACTACCTTTGTACCAGATAGACAAGTTACCAAGTGATTTTCACACCCACCAGCTGCCCAGTTATTTACTTTCCTAATGATTGAATCACCCCTACAATGGCCATCTTCACTCTTTCCTCCTGGTCATGGAACCCAGGGGACACATCCTCGGTGCGAGAGGATAAAGCATCAGAATCACTTCCTGCTACACCAAGGTGATTATCTCCTGCCAAGTGACCTTGCTGCTCCAAAGCAGCACAATGGCTGCTAGACTGGATTTGAGACCACTCTACAATGTCCCTGAAGGTATCCTCTATATACCTCTCTGTCTGCCACAGCTCCTCCAGCTCTGCCAATCTGGCCTCATTCTCTGAGAGCTAGGAGCTCTTTGCATCGGGTGCACACATACAACCTTTCATTAACAGGTAGGCTATTATACATGTGGCATTTGGTGAAAAAAAATGGATAGACTCCATTTTGCTGCTGGACTTCTTTCTGCATCTTACTTTGTTGAGTTGATAAAGTTTTAAAGGTTGGTAAGGAGTAGGTATATCTCAGTTTAAGGGTTACTAAATGTGATTAGGATTTTCAAATTTATTTATTAGGTTTTTAAAATCTATGTTTTTTTAAATTTGATAATTGGGGACCCAACTTAAAGACTATTGAGCACTGAACATGAAAGCATGTTCAGTGCTCAATAGCCTTTAAGTAGGACTTAGCTGGCTATCTTTTAGCCAGTCAATTTGTGGGCAGGCAGTGAGTGGATCAGGGTGGCACTACCCATCCAGTTAACTTAACCGGCTAAGTAGTGAGATATAGGCGGATATTCAGCGACATGCCGCTGAATATTATAGAAACAGAGAAACAGAGAAATGATGGCAGAAAAGGACCAAATAGTCCATCCAGAATGCCCAGCAAGCTTATGGTAGTATCTGTCGCGCTGTGCAGGTTACCCCCATGCTTATCAATTTCCCAAACTGTAAAAGTCAGGACCCTCGTTGGTTACTGTATGAATCCAATTCCCTGTTATCTCCTGCCATTGAAGCAGAGAGCAATGATGGAGTTGCATTAAAGGTAGGTAGGCTTATTGGTTAAGGATAGTAACCGCCGCAACAGCAAGTTACCCCGTGTACTCTTTTCTTCATTTCCATCCTCTAGTTTTTAGGGATCCACGGTGTTTATCCCATGCCCCTTCGAATTCTTTCACTGTTTTTGTCTTCACCACCTCCTCTGGAGGGCATCCACCACCCTCTCCATGAACAAATATTTCCTGACGTTGGTTCTGAGTCTCCTCCCTGAAGTTTCATTTCGTGACCTCCTAGTTCTACTGATTTCTTTCCAGCGGAAAAGGTTTGACGATTGTGCATCATTTAAACCTTTCAGGTATTTGAAGATCTGTACCATATCTCCCCTGCACCTCATCTCTTCCAGGGTTTATACATTTATATCCTTCAGCATCTCCTCATAGGTCTTCTGATACAGATCCCACACCATTTTGGTTGCTCTTCTTTGGACCGCCTCCTTCCTGTCTTTATCCCCCTTCAGATACAGACGCCAGAACTGAACACAGTACTCCAGGTCAGGCTTCACCAAGGACCTGTACAAGGGCATTATCATCTCCTTTTTCTTACTGGTTAAGTATTCCTCCCTCTATGCAGCCTATCCCTTGTAACTTAGCCGGATAAGTCATATCCGGCTAAGTTACTTAACTGGCCAGCGCTCAATATCAGGCCCTGGGTGATTAAAGGCAGTAAATAAGCAGGAGAAGGACTAAATTTAGTCAATTACTAAAAATCAGGATTAATTTAATGTTATTTTAAATGACTAATTGACTTGTTTTGAATACTATCCTCCTAGTGGGGTGATAATTTATATATACAAAAATGAAACTGGGAGGGTGAGAATCAAACTAGTAACTAGCTGCCCAGGAGCTCTCACCTTCTCAGATCAAGTAAGTGACCTTTGCAAACTCACAATTCAAACTCTGGCAAAAAAAATACTACCCTTAAAACTAGCAGACAATATAGACAGCCAGTAATAGCTTAACCCTCCAAGAATTATTATTTGCATTTATTTTGTCTCAAGATTTAAGTACTTCTTCCCAGCATGTCCAAACTTACCACATGGCAGATGAAGATTCCATTGTCAGCACTCCTTCTGGACTATAGTTTCGAAAGGGTATTCATAAATCCACTGGTGTTGAATCATGACATTAATCAAAGCACCTGAATTTGAATCATGATACCCCGATACAAAAATATTTCTTTAATTTATTTTTTCAAGTATTAATGCTATTTCCAAAAAAAAATTGCAAAGATGGAAAACATATGTAACCTCCCAATCGGGTACATAAAATGATGGAATTGGACTTCCCTGTTGTGCAGTGGTGATCCCCTGCAAATGTATTTTGTGGGTTCTTAAAAATTGTCCTGCAGATGGTGAGGTGGACTTTGATGGTGACAGCATGATTTAACACAACTTTATTTCACTTGTGTTGTTAGGACAGGGAGGAAATTCCCTCTCTTCCTTCCATGATCCATCCATAGGAACTGGTTGGCATAATAATGAAGACTGATACATTGTATGAAAATCAAAACCAACAGCAGATTTATTTTCTGGAAATATCCGTCAAACAAAAACTATGTACATGGATGGGAAGGGGTTACAACATCGTTACTGAACAAGTCAACAAATTATGGCTTCCATAACAGTAAATATTACCACTACTGCTAACTGGACTGATCAATGTGTTATCCTCTCCACTGTCTTTTTTCTCTCTCAGCCCTAAGGGAGGGCTGGGTATTTCAAGCATACCCATATCAAAATTTTCATCCCATGGGCACCAAATACTTAATCACATTCCCCATACCATTACTCACACCTCCTGTGGTCTTGGACCTTCTCACTACTCTCCAAATCACCATCCTTTTAGTGCAAGTTTCCATGGACTCTGTGCTTCGAGGGCATCTTGGGGCATATTGCCACATGAAATCACCCCACTCGTGCTCTTACTCTGGACTTCTCTTAGGTACTTCCTTGGGAGGAAGAAAACACCATGCTACATTCAGGCCTCTGGCCTCTCCATTTCATCACCCTGGTAAGCTCCTTGGAGAGAGGTGGAAACCACTTCATTCGTTCTTGCTGGCTCCTGGGACCTCCGCACATCAAAAGACATCCTGGAGTACTCCAGGATTTTGTGAAATCACCTCACTCCTGACTTCTCCTTGCTGTATGCTAGTTCCCTGGGGGAGGGGGGGGGGGAGAAAAACATACTTCTTGCCACTCCTTAGCCTCCTTCTCATGCTTCTCTACTCTGATCCAAACCTATAAAGGAAACATACTTCTCTCCACTTCTTCTTGGCCTGGGGCCTCTCCCCTTGAGGGTAACAGCCGTTACTGGTGTTGCGTTGGAGGTGGACCCTTGGGCTGAGGTGGGGTTGACGCAACCCGTAGGCAGGGCCCTACGGGTCCCCACTGTCAGCAGATGGAGTGGGCTGAAGATGGAGGCCACTGGAGCTTCACCTATACCAGCCCTCATTCCCCTCAGGTTGAGCCTTTGGGTGCCGGGGCCGGCAGGACTTAGGTGGGCCTCAGTGTTAACTAAGGATGAAAGGTAGTTCAGCCTAGAGACAGCAGCCGGTAGATGGTGTAGTCCTATCCTGGACAGGATTCGGTACGGGAACTTGGGTGTCAGTGGAACAATAGGTAGCTGGTAGCGCCCAAGCAAAGGGAGGCCTAAGCCTTGTAAGTCCACTTTCAGAGAATAGGCAAGGAGAGGCATTACTCACAGGCTAGGAACAGAGCCGGTGGCAAGTAGAAGTTATGGCAAGCAGCTTAGACTCTGGACACAGGAGAGTCTATAGCGTAGTCGTTCAAAGCAATGTTCATGGCACGGAGAAGGCATGCGTAGTCAATCAAGGCAATGGTCAGCGCACGGAGAAGGCAGGCGCAGTCAATCAAGGCAATGGTCAGCGCACGGAAAAGGCAGGCGCAGTCAATCAAGGCAATGGTCAGAGTACGGAGAAGGCAGGCGTAATCAGGCATGGTATAGGTCTGGGGTTGGAGAGAAGCTGAAGAGTAGTCAGGCGTAGCGAAGGTCTAATCCAAGAATCAGTCCAAACATATAGACGAAACAGGAACATGTAGAACAGGAACCGGGAATCACAGGAAACAGGAACACCACGAAGACACAATTCGGAGTTCAGCAACGAGTACTCGGAATACGAGGAGACCTGTTGCAAAGGCAACGCTACTGAGCGAGGCCTGAGCTTTTATATGCTGAAGAGTCTGACGTCAGCATCTGGGTCTGCGGCCAGGTTCCCGCCGTGGGCCCTTTAAAGAACTAGAGATGCGCACACCTAGGAGGGGGCGCGGCGCTGATGGTAGCCCCTCTCCACAGACCACGCAGAGAGGCCCGACGAGCAGGGACATTTTGGCTGGCAACACTGGGGTACCGGAGGCACTGGAGGGAACCCGAGGTCGGAGCTGGCGGCCCCTCACTGCCAGAGAAGAGGAGCCAGACCCTGGAATCCATCTGAGAAGGTTAGAGGGCCACGCCGCGGGGCTGCTGCGGGCGGCGCGCATAACAACTGGATCCCACTCACTGTGGAGGGTCCCTGGACCTCCCCGTCTGCATTCTGAGTACTCCAGACAATTACAGTACATAGCTAGAGGTCCCTAATCCCCCACCTATATAGGAAGGGCAGAGAAGGAAAGGACAAAACCCCACCAAAATTTCTCCCGCTTCCATTTCAGCAACCAATCAGAGAAACAAAAACCTTTAAGGAAACATATACACATTTTCCCCCTTAACACATTATATCAGGGAATAAACACTCATATCCCTAAAATGCCATCCAGTGGCTAACTAGTATTATTACGTGCACAAACTTTACATTTCCCAAAACCAGACACATTGATAAGACCAGGCTCATAAAAGGGCAGAAATAATTGGGAGTCTCCCTATATATAAAAACATTGAAAGTATATTTCCCCCAAAAGACAGTTTTGACAATCAAAAGGTCCAATATGGTCCGTGTTTCGATGCATGTTTGCTTCAAGGAAAAAACTTAAGGGAAACAGTTCAAAGTCTGACACCAACCATGAACTTCAATGAATTTATATTGCTTCCTAAAATGTGCATGAAAGAGCTTTCAAACAGTGGAGATTCAAATATCCAGGAAGACTGACAGTTATCCAACGGTAAGTTACCACATCACTTTAAGTTCCTCCTTGGTCACGGGAGCTATAGAGAAATCAGTGAATGATGAATCAACTACGTCACTTAAGATACTTCCCCAGCTATGGGAAATTCAAAAAGCTAAAAGATTCAGAGAGATCAAGGACTACTAAGCAAAAAAATCTGGGCTCAAACACAAAAGTTAATTTCACAATACAAGTGCCAACAAATACAATGAATTTATTTCCTTACATTATTCTTCATTTTCCCTTCTTCCATCCTCATATCATATTGCCTTGTTCTAGAATTCCCTTTATATGTAAAAATGCCTTCCATGTTTGCATTATTCATACACATTCCTCCATTTTATGCTTCAGGATATACATATGTGGTCTTTTAAGTCGCAACCCATAAGGTTTATTATGTGAAGGCTCTGCACTATTTTTGTGGATTGCTTTGTCTATGTCCTCGGCACAGTGCTCTCGAAACGTTTACCCAGCATGACACCATTTAACACTTGAAAATTCACACGATTGTGGACGGACCAGAAGAAATGAGCAGACTTCCATTCTTCTTCCTTTCCCTCACCCCAGTCATCCAGAGCAGGGAAGCAGTGGCAGCACAGGGGCTGAGATTCAGGGTGCATTGTACAGGTCCTGGCCTGTAAACAAAACACAAAATTCTTCAGAGCTGTTTAAAACGCCAGCAGATTGTGAGAAACTGCAGGAGGACCTTATGATATTGGGGAACCGAGCATCTAAATGGCAGCTGAAATTTCATGTGGATAAGTGCAAAGTGATGCACAGAGGGAAAAATAATCCTAATTATGAGTGCACAATTCTGGGTTCCATATTAGGAGTTACCACCCAGGAAAAGGACCTTGGAGTCCTTGTGGACAATACTTTGAGATCTTCAGCTCAGTGGGTGATGCAGTCAAGAAAGTAAATAGAATATCAGGAATGATTTGGAAAGGAATGGAAAATAAAATGGAGAATATGATAATGATGATATATTGATCCATGGTGTGACTGCAACTTGAGTAATGTGTGCACTGCAGTTCTGGCTCCCCATCTCAAAAACGTTATAGTGGAAAAAGAAGAGGTGCAGAGAAGGACAACAAAGCCAACCCTAAATATCCCTTTTATATTTATTTTCTATATAATATTTATTACTATATTACTATGTTTAATTGGGTATCTATTCTATTTGTTCCATCATTATTGTTATTGTTCTATTGTTACCTGTTTTATTGTTCAATTGTTCTATGTAAAGCCCCCTACTCTTTTTGGGCATTTAAAAGTTGTATGTAAACCGGATTGATTTGTAGTTCCTACAAGAACTTCGGTCTATAAAAATTAAAAATAAATAAAATAAATAAATAAACAGAAGGCATGGGGATAACCTGCACAGAGTAGCCGTTACAACTCTAAACACTTTGCTGGAAAGACTGGATGGACCATTTTGGTCTTTATCTGCCGACATTTACTATGTATGTGTGATGGGCCTCCAAACTTTGCCTTTTGTCACTGGAGTATGGCCTGGAAGACTCTGGGTGGGGGAGGGCCTTGACTTGTTCTCAGGGTCTTGTACATGGTAAATAAAATTTGTAATGCATGCTTGGTAGAAAATATTACTATGTAAACAGCTGCTGTGAACAACTGCTGGATGGCAGAGTTTACCGTGAAAGAACTCTGTGCATTGCACATTATGGGGAAGTTCTGGATGGAATGTTTATTGGGTTCTAATGATGCAGCTCCTTTAAGAGGGTTGAGAAGGGACTCCTCTGGAGGGAGTGTTCTTAGGAGTATATAATGCTGGTTCAAAGTTTGAAAGGAGGAAGTGGGAGGGAACCACAAGAAGCCTGGTAAGCTTGGGGACCCCTCCTCATTGGGGAGGGCTCTGAAGGGGCTTTCCCCCTCTAGGAGAAAGACTCAAGACTCTAGAGGTATTTCTTCCCATGGAGATACAACCAGGAGACCCAACCTGGATTTGAGAGGCGGAGAAGGAGAGATACATGGCCCTACCAGAGAGGGAAGGAGATTCCTCTTTAGCTTCTCTGCAATAGCCACTAAATAAAATCAGCCAAGACCAAAGGGAAGAAAATCCAGTTAGCCCAATTATCTCTGGAACTTAGTCACTGACTGAAAGTATCGTTGGCAGGGTAAAGAACATTTCTTAAGCTATTAATAAAGAAAATATCTTATTATGTATAAGATCCCACCAACTGGTTCCATAAACTTAATATAATCAGTCTTCTACAGCAGAGCTTTCCATACTTTTCATGTTGGTGACACACTTTTTAGACAAACATAATTTCACGACACAGTAATTGTCAACTAGCAAACCAGAGGTTAAAGGTTAAACAACGAAACTGCCCCCCACACACTCATCTCTCTCCCCCCCTAGGACGTCTATCCCCCACACACTCATCTCTCTCCCCCCCCTCCCCCAAGCACATGTCTGGCCCCCACACACTCATCTCTCTTTCCCCAAGCACATGTCTGGCCCCCACACACTCATATCTCCGCCCCCACACTCATGTACCTCTTCTTTTTGATTGTTGCCAGTTAAGTGCTTCACTCCCTTCAGAGTTCAAGCCTGCCGTGGTGCATAACACCTTCCATGATCACCAGACACTGTTGCTTGCAGTCAGTACCTGTTTGCCCACATGCTCCTCATGGCCAGGCCTCATTGGCAGCAGCAGCCAATGACAGGGACAGCTGGGTACAAGTCCCACCCAACAAGCCCCAAAAAAACGTAATTGACAGCAAAAATCGGCCAATAATAAGCAACTCGTGAACTGACAAAAAAAAAAAAAAAGCAAATTGCTAGGAAAAAAAGCCCAAACTCACGGGAAATAAGCGAGGTTGGCAACACTGCATGCTACATTCACATCGGAGTTGACGGCACGGCGTCACGCTCAGAAGGGGAGCGGCTTCTGAGGTGCCGACTGCTATGTGGACTGGGCTTTAATGTGCTACGTTCGTGTGACACACCTTCACACTGCAGGCGACACACTAACGTGTCGCGTCACAGTTTGGAAAGCTGTGTTCTACAGGAAGGAATACAGTAATTCTTGCACCAATTCCTCTACTCCAACATCCCCTATAATCGACAGAATAGCGACCTGTAAGGCAGTGCTTCTGAACCAGTGTGTCGCGACACACCAATGTGTCACCAAGCACCATCTGATGTGTTGCGGCTCCCAGTGTCCCAAAGCCCCAGTTATACTTCCCTATACCTTTTTCCTGCTCCCGCGGGCCAATGGGAAACCTCCTCCCATCTTCCTGCCCCCACGGGCCAATCGGAAGCCTACTCCTTTCTTCCTGCCCCTGCAGGCCAATCGGAAGCCTCCTCCCTTCTTCCTGCCAGTGGGAGAAGGAAGCCGCTGATTGGCCAGTGGGGCAGGAAGAAGGGGGGCATCTCACAGCCCGGGGGTGGGGTGGTTTGAGGGGGGCTGGGAGGAGTGGCAGTGTCCAGGCCTGTGGCAGTGAAGAAGCCTGACCCTGTGACCACCACGGGCTGGAACTGCTGAAATTAAACACATCGGCGAGCCACAAAGAAAAGAGGCCAGCCGTGCCAGGATTTCCCGCTTCCAAAGCAGCAGGGAACCGCGATAAAGTAGGGATTCCCCAAAGCGGTAGTGAGTTGCAAGCACGAAGAGGCCGATTGCTCTGGGGATTCCTCCCCCTGATGCAACAGTAAGTGGCACTCAGCCATGCTGATTACAGATGGGGGGGGGGGGGGGGGGGGCACGTGAGACTAGGGATATCCCGACAGCCAGAAGAAAGGCTTGAGTGCTGTGGCATATTTTTCTAAAATGTTTGCTGTTTCAATGTGGCTGAGAAGGCAGTGGCAGCCCTGGGAAATATGCCACTGCAAAATTAAAGGGGAACACAGCATTGGGGCTCTAAGCAAAGTGTGTGTGAGAGACAGAGCCTGGGCAGGAAGGTGACTGGGGTGTGTGTGAGAGACAGAGCCTGGGCAGGGAGGTGACTGGGGTGTGTGTGAGAGAAAGAGACGGGGCAGGGAGGTGACTGGGGTGTGTGTGAGAGAGACAGAGACTGGGCAGGGAGGTGACTGGGGTGTGTGTGAGAGAGACAGAGACTGGGCAGAGAGGTGACTGGGGTGTGTGTGAGAGACAGAGATAGATAAGACTAGGCAGGGAGGTGACTGGTGTCTGTGTGTGAGACAGAGACTGGTCGTAGGGTTTAATTGGGGGGTGTGTGTGTGTGTGTGGGTGTAAGTGACTTGTGGGCCCTAAAGAAGAGGACCGTGAGGACAGAGCTTCAGCATCAGCCGCTGCTGCTCCTGGTATGTGCTTTCAAGGGAAAGGAGTAGGAGAGTTGCTGGAGAGGGTAAGTAAAGGTGGCATTTTAAGTTTATTTTTCTTGATTGACGGCCATTTTAATTATTGAATATTATGTGATGTCTGCTGTTTTGAAATATGTTATTGATATTTGGACAATTTAAAATAATTTTTATGAGTTTTAATTGTTTGACCTTATTCTGTTCATCAGCTGTTTTGAAGCCAGATAAGAGGGGCTCAGGAAGTGAGGCACTTCCCTGGATGGGATCCAGGGCGAGTGAAAACGCTAGGACCAATGGGTCCAAGCTGAGGGGGGGGGGGGGGGGGGGAGTATGTGAGGCCAAGGCCCTATCCTCCCCCTTAAACCATTGCAGGACCAGGCTAGTTATCTGGTCCCCTTTAATTTCCCTTGTGAGAGCGAGCTCTGTGGGCAGGGCCCAACAGGGGAGGAATAAGAGCTGGGACCCAGATGGGTTATTCAGATCAGGCTCAGGCCTCCAGGAAGAAGGCAACTCCTGTAGAATATTACTGTCCAAACACTGAGCTGTAACAAAGCTGTATAAGTACTAGGAAGGCGGTACTAACTGTGAATAATTGGAGTACATTGTCCTGAAGGTAAAGGCAGTCTACTAATGTGTATGTATTAAAGTGGCAAATAAAGATAAATGCCCAAGTTTCAAAGGGCTACACACGTAAAAAAAACCAAAACAGGTTACGCATGTGGCTGGGCCTTGCATGCACCAGGCGCATTTTAGAACAAGTCCAGCTATGTGTGTAACACCTGTTAGGCGCAGAAGTGCTGGGCACTGAGAAAGGGGCAGGCTGGGGGGCATGGTCTGGGCGGGACAGAGGCCGGCCGGGAATGTGGCCATTAGCCGCTGTCCTGGGGAAACACATGCTGGCAGCTGGCCGGTGCGCTGAAAATACTTCTGCTCCGGAGGATCAGTAAGTACTAAAATAAAATAATTTCGGGTAGATAGGTAGGGGTTAGGGGTCGGGATGGAGAGGGGAAAGGGAAGGAAGATTAGGCAGGGGGGAAGGAAAGTTTCCTCCCAGTCCGCTCCTTAATTGGAGCGGGCTGGGAGGGAACTGGAAAAAAGGCTGATTACGTTGCCATGCATAATTTGAAAATCCCCCCTTCTGCGCATGTGAGTCATGGTCTGCCCGCACAAGCACGCGGGGATGATAAAATCTGGCGCACACGTGCGCACAGACATAGGATTTTATAACATGCATGTGCCAGCGCGCTCATGTTATAAAATCGACACGTCCAGGTGCACGTGCCAGGAACCGCGTGCACATGGACGTGCGCGGTTTTGAAAATCAACCCCATTGTGTTTTAGGAAAGGCTGGACTCGGGGCCTGTGCAAGGGTATTGGGGGCCATAGGTGACCCTTATACTGCTGCCCACCCCCCTGGTCGCGCCCTGCCCCCTACCTGTTTCGGTGCCCTACTGTTGTGGCAGCACATGGCTGCTCTTCGACGCCCCCTACGTCTCGGTGCCCTAGGCGACCGCCGAAGTTTGCTTAATGGACGCGCCGGCCCTGGCTGGAGTCAGTCCAAGTTTGTGTTGGGATCATCACTTGGTCCCACAATGGCAAACAGCCCAAATTTTAATTGATGAATTCAGAGAAACTGAGGGGAGGTGGTGTGTGAAAGGAGAAACAGAAGGTTATAGCATGTGATCCCATCATTTCCCTGGAAAAGATATGACAAAATAGCATTTCTTAGTGTTCCCCTTATCTGCCTTCAATGCCCCTTCATGGTAGCATATTAAATGATGGCAGATAAAGACTAAAATGATCTATTCAGTCTGCCCAGCAGATGTTTAAGGTTGTAACTGCCACTTCTTGCAGGTTACTCTCATACAGGGTTTTGTTTAGGGTTGTAACTGCTGCTTTTTGCAAGTTACCCCTTTACAGGTTATGCTGGTTATTCATTTATATCCTCAAGTCACTAGGGAACCTCTGTGTTTATCCCATGCCCTTTTGAACTCTGTAATCATTATTTTCTTCACCACCTCTTCTGGGAAGGCATTCCAGGTATTTATCATCCTTTCTGAGAAAAAATATTTTCTGACGTTGTTCCTGAGTCTACTCCCTAGAGTTTCAAATCATGAGCCATTGTTCTACAGTTTACTTTCCATTAGAAAAGATTTGATTCTTGTGTATTACATAGTAACATAGTAATGACAGCAGAAAAAGACCAAAATGGTCCATCTAGTCTGCCCTGCAAGCTTCCCAAGGTAGTCACTGTCGCTCCGTGCAGGTATTATTATTGCCTTTCAGGTATTCATAAATCTGTATCATATCCCTTCTGTTTCTCCTTTCCTCCAGGGTATACATATTTAGCTCCTCCAGTCTCATCTCATATGTATTTTGGTGCAGACCTCACAACATTTTGGTTGCCTTTCTCTGGAACGCTTCTACCCAATCACTATTCTTTTTGAGATACAACCTCTGGAACTGAACACAGTGTTCTCGGTGAAGCTGCATCAATGACCTAGACAAGGTCATTATCACTTCCTTTTTTTCTGCTGGTTATACCTCTCTCTATGCAACCCTCTGACCTTAGTTACCACCTTGTTGCATTGCTTTGCTACTGTGTCTTCAGGTCATCAGACACCATCATCCTGAGGTCTCTTTCCTAGTCGGTGCACATCAGGCTCTCAATCCTCCTTCCCTCCTAGACAGGCACAGCTCCTTTGGATTTAGGAACCCTAATGCCTGACTCTGCACTTCTTTACATTGAATCCTAGTTACCAAATTTGTGACCACTCCTCAAGCTTTCTTAGATCAATTCTAATTTCCTCTGCTCCTTCAGGGTGTCTGTCCACTCTGTTGCAGATCTTAGTGTCATCCACAAAAAGACAAACTCTTCCTTCTAACCCCTCTGAAATAAGATATTGAGCACAACCAGTCCCAGAGCCGATTCTCCAAGCACTCCATTTATCACCCTTCTTTCAGAGCAGGTTCCATTTACCATTACTCGCTGTCGTCTGTCAGTCAACCAATTTGTAATCCATTCTACCATCTTGGGACCCACTCCCAGGATTCTCATTTTATTCATGAGCCTCCTATGTGGGACCACATAAACATCCTAGTAAATCATACCAAGCGCCCATCCCCGATTCAAATCTCTGTAGTCACCCAATCAAAAAAAATCAATCAGATTCTCCTGATGTGAGCTTCCTCTGGTAAAACCAAGTTGCCTCGGATCCTGCAACCCATTGAATTGTAGGTTGTTCACTATCCTTTCCTTCAGCACTCTCCATTAATTTTCCCGTGACTGAGCTAAGGCTAACCAGCCTGTAGTTTGCAACCCCCTCCGCTCTGCTACCACTTTTCTGAAAGCAGGACCAGAACTGCACCTTCTTCAATCTTGAGGCATCTCTCCCGTCTACTGAACAGGTTCCTCAGCAGACCCGCCAGCACTTCTCTGAGCTCCCTTAGTATCCTGGGATGTATCTTATCTGGCCCCATGGTTGTGTCTGCTTTCAGTTTCGCTGGTTCCACCCAAACACTCTCCTCTGTAAATGGGATTGTATCTACCCTATTCTTATCTGTTCTCTCGCCAGCTCTCAGAGGTCTATCTCCAGGGTCTTTTTTTAGTGAACACCAAACTAAAGGATTTGTTAATATTTTTTGCTTTTTCCTCCTCTTCCTCCTTGTCACCTTTCAAACTTACAGTTCCACCTCTGGGCTCCTTCCTTTCTCTGACATATCTGAAAAATGTTTTGTCACTTCTCTTTACCTCGTTGGTGATCCTTTCTTCCACTTGAGCTTTAGTCAACCTGATTTCCTTCCTCATCTTTTTTCATCTTCCCTGTGTTCTTGTTTTTGAAATCCTTTGTATTTTATGAATGCTGATCTTTATGATTTTAATTTTTTTTAGCCACTTTATGTTCATTTTCCTTTTTATTTACTTTTCTTACATAAAGATTTGTTGCCATTATTATAGCTCTTTTTAGTTTGGCCCGCTGTGCTTCCACTTCACCTATGTTCTCTCAGCCTTCCAACTCTTCCTCAAGGTTCATCCCATTTTATCAAAATCAGTATTGTTGAAATCCAGGACTTTGAGTTTTGTGTGACTTCACTCCCCCCTTAGCCGTTTATCAGACCATACCGTCTGATGATTACTAATGCTCAGGTGGGCATCTAACCACCTTCATTTGTGAGCACCAGATCTACCAGCATCCCACCCCATCATCATTTATTGGAGTAGAGTACCTTGATGGCATCTACAATTTCTCTACTTCTTCTTCCTTCTGCAGAAGGAATACTCCAGTCCACATCTAACAAATTTAAATTTCCAGCCAGCAATACTTCTTCCATCCTTACCACCTTTTGGATGTCTTTGGTCAGATGTCTGTCCAGTTCTTCTGTTGGAGTTGGAGGCTTGTAGTCCACTCCATTGTAAATGGAAGTGCCATCACCTCTTTTTAAGACAGCCCGCAGTGCTTCCTTCCTCTCCCTACCCCCCCTGCATTTCAGTTGCTTGGATATTATTTCTGACATAAAAATCTACCCCTCCCCCTTTTCTGCCACCTCTTCCTTCATTAACAGGTTATAGCCTGGTATAGCCGCATCCCATTCATAAGATTCACTGAACCTCGTCTTGCAGAGCTGAAATGTTATTGCCAGACTACCAATATTTGTGTGCATATTTGTGCAGCTGTTCCTCCTTGGTTTGCTATTCTTTCTATTCTTTCTGATCTCCTTTTCTGCCCTGTTATTAAAGGGTGGACCATTGGAAAACAGGACCTAAATCCTCTGTCTCTGTTTAGACCCATGTCCAGTTCACTGAACATCTTCATAATCATGTATTTCTATGTTTCTCTGTTCCTCTGTAATGTAATATGGCATTCCCCATTTATTTTGTTATTTTCTACACCCTCTTTGTGTGTTTGTTGGGGGGGTTGATATTCCAAATCCATTGGCTTTCTTCTGCTGCCGCTATCTTTTTCCAACCTCTTTGCCCTCTTTCTCAGCTTCTGTCTCCCACGTTCACTCTCCTCCAGTCTCCATTTCCCCCTTCTCATCCCACGTTGCCAGTGCACTCACTATCCCTGCAGCTATTCTTGTTCCTGCTGTTTTTGCAATTCATGTACTTCATTTATAAACTAAAAGCACACACCACTGTGGAGAAGCAGCAGCTGTGGGGTACTGAGCACGCTTTCTAGTGATGGTGCACTCTGTTGCTGTTCCAGGGTCTAGGGAGGAGGAGGAGCAAAAAAGGCCTAAAAGATCCAGGAATCTTGGGATGTTGAGGCTAATGGGGAATGCCATATTACATTACAGAGGAACAGAGAAACATAGAAATACATGATTATGAAGATGTTCAGTGAACTGGACATGGGTCTAAACAGAGACAGAGGATTTAGGTCCTGTTTTCCAATATAAAAACATTCATTTAGCAATCAGCTCTTCAAGATACAGGTTGAGCACTGTTATCTTCTTTCTTATTAATGAACAATGTAAAGGTTCTCTGACCCTACTCACAGTTGTGCATTTTGTGGACTAGAGTCCATGTCACTCCATATCCACTGGGTAGAACAGCTACTCCATTGCTCTTATTAACTCCTTCAATATTACATAAATGAAATGTAATGGACCTGCCTCCACGGCCTGCACTCTTCTCTTTCACATAGAGAATTTCATCTTCATTTACTGATGAAGGGGCATTAGCAGTCCGAAATGCTTCCGTCGATAAACTCTTATCTTAATAAAGGTATCATCTCCAACCAACCATTTTGTTATGTTTCTTTTTACTAATTTCCCTTAAAATATATAAAAAAACAAATGAGAAATTTATGGTGTTGGGATTTTTCTCCATTAAAACTGAGTTGAACTCTCTTGCCTGCTATTTGGTCAGCCCTTGAGACAGTAAATCTGACAGGGAAACTCATAAGGCTGTGCCTGCCTTACCTTCTGATGGTAGTTCCAGTGCCTTTTGATCTCTCTGCCTGTGTGTTCTCGCTGCAGCCTGCCTCCTCCTCCTCCTCTTGAAGCCTCTGGCTCTTACGTGCCATGTTCTGCTTCTTCCGGCTTCACCTTGCCACGTGTGAAGCAGAATATGGGGCATAACAAAATATCCTTCCCCACCCCATTCCTGCACAAGCTTTTCTAATAAACTCTGCAAACCCAATGCACTCCCCCTACTCTTGCTTTATTTTATCATCTCTGACATGCAGACAAATGTAATAATGAGTTTTATGTATGCAAGACTTCCTCTAAGAGGAACGGCTTCAACAATTTAGTCTGGCAGCGAGCTCATGCCTTCGAGAGAGGCAGCCTGTGACATCATAATAAGGTGGGCTGACAGGCAGGTTTTCTACATGGCCCAGTTATAGCATATTAGGGGTTCCTGTTGAAAAACTGAAGCAATATTTAGGATCCTGGTTACAGCCATTTACCAGGTTTACTGACTGAAGGGTGTACTTGAGTAACAGAAAATGTCATATCACCCAATTTTAAAAAAATACTTTTGGGGGTGCAAACTTCTCTATGCTTGTAGAGGACAATTGCCAGTCACTTACTCGGGCTAACAGGGAACCCATGTAAATCGGGCTTGTCTGAAAACTGTCCTCAGAACAGCTAAAAAGTACACGTGGTGTTCAGATTCCCAGGGCCTTGTGCAGTCAGGGGAGGAATGTCCACATGTGGAATGTAATGTTCACATCTGCATGCACACTTTTGCCCTCTTTCCTCCATCCATCCTCAGAAAAAGAGGAAATACTAAGTCACATACTTTTGTCACTAGGTTACCCACCTATGCAAATTTTTCAAAAGAAAAATTACACATGTAGTTTTCTTTGAAAATTGCTTACCAGCTCCGTGGGTGCAAAATTACCCCTGGACTTTTCTCCTAGGCAGGGTAGTGAAAACTGTTCCCTCCCTACCCCCCTCCACAAAGTTCGGGGACAGTAATGCTGAAATTAGGCTTCCAATAACTCCATACACTTGCTCAGAGGCATCGGACATAGTCGACAGAGGATGGTATGATGAAGCTATGTGACAAATGATTTAAGTCATTTTCAAGTTTATTTAGAAAATTTGTATAATTAGGAAAAGAGCTCCTAATTAGGTTTCTGGGTTTTAGGAAATTAATTTTTTGTAAGAATGTTTACTGTATTTTTGTTCCTGGGGTGCATGGCCTGGAGCATCCCTTTTACTCACTAATGCTCACTGACTGTCCTGGAGCACATTATTTCACTGAAAGTATTATGCGTCGTTTCCTTCTGAAAATACAGTAAATATATTCAGGCTTCTTCATGGAGCTAAAGAAACCTTTTTTTTCAAAATCAGCTCTATGGGGCTTTTCTATTACTGCTGTTGCTGCTGAGATCATCAACGTCATCACAATAGAGTAGCCAGTAATGAGGTCACAGAGTAAATGCTTTACTTGCTGGAGAGCTACAGTGTGGTGGCCAGGCTCTTCAGGAGAGAAAGGGCCTGCATGGGATGAAAGTGAATGCACACGAGAGGGAAACAAAGGTACATTGCAGAAGGCAGAACAACCCTAGGTCTGTAAATGAGTGGAAAGCGATTATACTCTGATCGACTGAGGTTGCATTTAAAGAACAGTCCGACAGATTTCTGGCCCAGTTTTGCTGTAGAGGTGTATTCGTAAACTTGCAGGATTAGAACTCAGCTTTGCACGGAACATCAGGAGACAGAGGAGGAGCCAGGTTATCAGGGGTCCTACATGCTCGCTAAGCCCTCCTTTCGCTGCTGTATCTTAGTCAAGCCAGCCACCTGAACAGTTTCCAGATAGTAAGCGAGGAAGAAAACGCAGGAAGACTATCTGCCCTCTTGATCCTACTCTCTTCTCCATCCTTTTCTCAATTCTCCTTATTGCATGGCCTTGAATTTTTAACCCATCACATCAACAAGGCCTTCTGCTTTCATCATTTAAGGAAGCCAATCTGTTTCCAACTGTTCACCTTGTAGGAACAAAAAAAAAAAAAAAGAAAGCATAGCAGCAAAGTAACACAGTCAACGATGGCAGAAAGACCCAAGTGATCCATTCAGTCTAATCAGCAAGTTTTATTTATTTTTATTAGGGTAATAAGTGCTGCTCCCATGTCCTGTTTTGGGGGTAGCTTTTTACCCCAGGTAGATTTTGTAGTATTACCATTTGAACTTGAAAAAAGTTTAATAGTATGTGAAAACAGAAACAGTGCACCACCACATAACCTGCACATAACATAAATGGGAGTGCATATGAGTATCCGATCAGAACCCTGTTTTGTTTCAAAAGTAAAGATTGTTTTCAAACCACATAAGAGACCCTAGCAAATTTTCTATAAACTTCAGAATGTCTATAATCATTTCAAAGAAAACAGCACCTCTCAGCACATCCTGGCTACCTCATGGATATTCTAAATGTAGGAATTCCACAAGACCATAGACATGGAGTGTTCAGAGCAAACAATAATTCTTATATAACTTGTGGCCTTTGAGCATGAGTAAACCATGCAATGCTACTCTATGTAGAGCATTCTTGAAGTGGCAGCTTATACTGTAGGAGAGAATTGATTGGGAAAGACATTGGCAGAGCGTTGCCACCTTGAACTCTTTCTGATCTGTCCACCTATTATCAATTCTCAGCCCTGACTGTCCAGAAGAACATCTTATTTTCATAGATGACTGCTGCCAGGCTGGATTATGAGATTGTGAAGGAGTATACATAACAAGTCCTCAGAACAGTGCAAGGGACTAGTCCCAGCTGTCTGGTTCCGATCCACCTTAACAAAGGCATTCTGAGTGCAGGGCAGGTTTCTGAGCAGGAATATAGTTTAGGTTCAGGGGAGAGCAAAGGAGGCCCTGGGAATGAGGAGAAGGTAGCTCCTGATAATTATTGACCTGCTATGCTATGAAGTACTGCTCTATGTTTAGAAGTATTGCTGAAGTAACCAATTTCAATTACTTATGTTTACTTGTAAATAAGAAAGTTTATGCAAGGAACATATGGTGCCCAGACCATTTATTCTCCAGACCTACAGACTGCTTGTGCTGTGCTACATATGGTGTCAGTTTGGGGATTTCTGCGCTAAGGGACTGTACACGCAAAAACCCAAGCCTCCAAAAATGAAAAAGAGAGAGAATTTTTTTCACTATTTGGAACCTGTTTGCTTTAAAATGGTTGTACAGAGCAGAGACTGGTGTTACAAGAAAGTCTGAGCTAATTACAGTAGCAGCACAGAACAGTGATCAGGCCATAAAAAAAAAGAAGAAAAGAGAGGATTTTTCTGAACTGTGAGAAATCTGGGCCTAAGCAGGGCACAAAGCAAGGGAAGCACATTGGAACCCCCCCCCCCCCCCCAGAAAAGAAAATGTTCCCAGGCCTGGCTCAGGGGCTAAGTTTAAAGTACAACAGGCTAAGGAGTGTAGCTCCACCTGCATAGAGAGGAATTTACGAGCAGAACAAGCAGGAATTTTTTTCTTTTTCCTTCTGGATTAAAGAAAGAAAAAGTTTGAACAGGGTGAGGCTCTCTGGAAGCTAGCCAGCTTTGTCTGTACTGGAGCACAACTGAGACTAAAATACAAGCTGTGCTTCAAACCCTCCTGGAAGATCAGAGCCAACTGCAAGAGAGTTTAGTAAGGAGCCAGATTTCCTGGGCTTCTACCAGCATGCCAGACACAAGGCCAGGAAGGGGCTCAGAATACCTGGAAGCAAAGGAAGCGTAGCAGTCCTATGAATCACCTGACTAGCAATCTATTATCCAGAGGGACAAAAACCCAGAGGTACAAGAGGAAGATAAAGATACCACATATGCGAGACACTGAGGCTGGGAAATGTCTAAAAACAGCTGAGGCCCATCAGAGAAGGCAACTCTTCTCTCCTAAACACGTCGAGTGCTGTAGATTCTCTCTCTTTCTTGGAGGAGATTTCATTCTCCTCGGCTCACCTCAAAATCACCCCTTTGTCTATCCGTGAGTGACAACAGAGAAGTGCACAAGCGAGAGGACCTCTGCTCCTCCAAATCTTCTTCCCATTTTTTTCCCAGTGCCAGAGTCCCCTGCCCCCATGAAGACCCAGCTGAAAAAAAAGGTACTGTTGCCAGCACTCTGCTTTAAGTAGAAGGCTTGGTACAAGAAAATAAACTCGGTGGCAAAAAAGAGGCCAAGGGAGCTGCATGCAGGAGAAGAGCTGGAGATCCCATTGAAGAACACTGAATTAATCCAAGGCCTGTCCCCTCTTCCTCCCCAAAGTAACAGGAGTTAAACAGGAGGCCCAATTTCCTCAGGAGAATCAGCTCACAACTTGACCCAAGTAGAGGTATGTTAACCTACCATCTGCTGGAAGCAGAGAAAACTGGCAGGGTGATATCAGCACATAATTTATATAGGGTGTTATTAGCAAACAAGTTGTTCTCTGTCTCCATCTGCTGGTAGAGATGCATAATCTACTTGTCTGGACTTGTCTGGGGGAACAATAAGTGTATTTTTTGAAACTGTTCACAGTAGAGACTTGAGCTTTCATTTAAACTTTTTGAGGCTTTTTAGGCTTGTGAGGTGAAGAAGAGGCATAGGTGAAATCCTAAACAGGAAAAAAGGAGAGTATAAAAATAAAACATGCTCCTTTTTTGTTGTCAAATATATTAACAGCATACATTGTAACGACTTCTTATGTTTTTACTATTTTTGTAATAGTTGAAATCCTTACAAACTTCCCAGCATTTCCAGGTGCTTGTGCCCAAACAGCACCCTCACTCTCTGAACCCAACACGGAGATACAGAGAGGCGAGCCCGCACAAACTAATGCCCAGGTGTAATAGCATGCAGGTGGAGAGCTATTATTTATTTTAAACGGGGGATGTTTGCTTAGGGATAGCAAACATCCAGCTTTGCCAGGATACATCTTACTTTTTTAAAGGGAGAAATAGATACAGAAATGCATTTCCACCTGTGCTGTGCAAAATACAAAGAAATCAATGATGCACATTGCCAAAGCTGATAGAGAAAATCCAAGACTTCCCACAAAAGAATGAGCAAGAAAAACTATTTATAATCTTGGTGGTAGTAGGAGCGACAGCAGCAAAATATGCAATATTCTGCCACCAGACCGAAATGAAATCTGACTAGGGACAACACGGACCAGTACCAAATCTGGGAATTGTCCCTCATGCTGTACTTTCCATAACCTGTACCTTTACTTAACTTATTACCAGTTTGTAATTTTTCCCTTCTTACTCTTTTATTTTAATTACTCTGTGTATTATTTTGGCTATATATGTAAAATTGTCGTGCCAAGAAAGGGCTCACTTTCCCTAATAACTGCTTAGCCTCTACCTCTCTGAGTCTCGCGATAGCGCCAGTGGGGCGGGTATCGCGAGAGTGGGGGCGGAGTCAGTTGTCAAGGCGCGCGCAGGAGCGGCTGCAGCCAAAGGGAGACGCGGCAGCGGGGAATCGAAACAGCAGGAGCAGTCAGTGCCGTTGTTGTCATCTGCCCCATAGCCTTCTAAAGTAAGTGGGCTTGGAAGTTGCAGGATGAGTGGCTTCCGGTGCTGGCTAATTTTACATTTGTTGCTTGTAGCAAAATAAGTGTGCCGTAATGGCCCAGACACACGTGTTCAGGATTCGGAGTTGTGCCAAGTCAAAAAAATTTTTTAATGGTGTTTTTACATTCAGTAAATTGGCATCTAAAACTGTTTTTGGACTGTGGAGCGGCAGTATTTTGGCGGACTGGCAGTAATTGAAGGAGGACGCAGACCTACGTTGCAGCCACAGATATACCTGCTTCCACCTGCAGCAACATTCTCTACTGTCCTAAACCACTGGGTTGAAATACATATATTTTTTACATACAAATTTGAAACAGGCCACGTAGTTGCAAACTGGTAACAGCTTCACTCGTGGTCCCACAGTGCTGCACACCTCTGATGCTTTTGGGTGCAGGGACAGATTGTTACCACTCTCCAGTTCTTTAGTACCGCTGACACTAAACCGCGGATCAGGCCAGCAGACTAAACATCTGACTCAGCCCTAGATTGCTTCCCATCTAGGTTTTATAAATAAAAAAAAAATCCAAAGGGTTTCTGTCTATGCAGTCTCCAAGGCTACTGGAAGTACCAGGCCCTTTAAAGGCACAACATCTACCTCCGCTGCCACCGATACATTTTTTTTAGCCCCTGGCTACTCTATATTCACCTGAATGAGAAGACTTGAATTTTGCCCTTCTCAGCTCCAGGTGTGAGAAACACAACTCCTTTGTTTTAGTTTTTGGAGCTAAAACGTGGTGACTGGGGGAGACTCCTGAATGGGGATGGGGGGCAGTGTTGCCCCTGGTAGAGAAAAACACTGATCTAAGGCTCAGTGACTAATGATTTCATTATGTGGTGTCACTATGTGATATCGTTAGCAAACTGGTGATGCTGCAGACGGGACATGTACCAAGCTTTGGATTCTATTTTTCACCTTAGTTCCTAGAGGGACCAGAGTAAATCAGAGTTTCTGAAAATTGCCACCCTCAAATATGGCAAATTATGTGTGGGGTTCATGACATTTGTATTTTTAAACACATTAAAAGGCACATTCCTTTGTGAATATTTAGGTCAGGGAAGGAAAATGTACATACATGACATTTTCATATTCCTCCCTCCCCTCAGCTATCTCCAGGTACATGGGCAGCTTTAGCTTGCATATATGTGAATTTTCAGAGGGAAAGTACCCCTTTCAGAAGTCAGGTAAACAGTTGGTTAACACTGCCTGTGTAGTTTGCAACTACATGGCCTGATTGAAATTTGCTCTCTAAGAGGGTAACTTTTAAAAGGATTTGCATGCATACATTTAACTACTATTGTAGCAATTTTCAAAAGCCATTTACCCCAGTAAAGTGCACATATGGGGGTAAATCCTATGGACAATTCAGTGGCCAATATTGTAGTAATTTTCAAAAGTTCACTTGGCTAAAGTGCATTTATTTACACGTGTAAAACTCAATTTTAAGCGTGTAAATGCTTTTGAAAATCAGGCCCTGAGTGCAAAAAAGAAAAAATTTCAAGAAGTAATTTTAGCAGATATGAACTGAGAGTAACTGAGCAGCGGAGTAAAGGAAGCTTCATTTTTATCCAGTGTGATAAACCCGGGTGCTAGGTCCTTTGGCTGGGGGCTAGTTAATGTTTGGTGATGGGCAAGTGATGGTGCTTCAACACTTGCCCAGTGGAGAACAAAAGATGAAATTGTTATGAGGAAGAGCAGAGGACAGGGTGTACGATTTCTGCTGTTCACTGGATTCTGTATGGAGATTTCCAGCAGTGACTGGGGAACAAACCTAAGTCATTTCAAATCAACCTGTAGCCCAGTTCCAGTACTTGTTTATTTATTTATTTATTTATTTAGAGTTTTTCTATACCGGCATTCGCGATGGGAATCGCAGCATGCCGGTTTACAGTTAACTAGGGGTGCAAAGGAGATATAATAAGAACATTAACAAGTGCTGAGAGAGGAAGTTGCAGTTACAATAAAACAGGGATATAATAAAACTTGGAGCAATGAAAAGGTGATGGGGAATAACATAACTAGGGGTAGCGCAAAGGCTTGTATTGCTCTTAGAGAAAAGTGTATTACTTGTATTGCTCTTAGAGAAAAGTGGATTTTTAATAGGTTGTGACTTATCAACCAAAAGCATTTGATAGTACTCAAGCTTTTGGGACCACACAAGGCTCTCTTCTGGCTAGTCTGACATGTGAATAAGGAATCTATGAGGTCTCAAAAGCTCATGTACTACATTGTGTATATATATATTTTTGTTGGTCCTTTAAAATGGATCACTGTGTTCAGAAGACAGTGTCCAAAGGAACAAGTCAACCCTGTTCCCACCTTAGTAAACAAATTGCACCACAAATGCTCATGATTCTTGCCATAATCAACATCTGAGGGACATAGTCTCCAAAACTGAACACAAGTGTAGTGGAGGTGATAATGAGAGCACTGTGATTTGTGAGAGATTGAGTTTCACTGTGACTTTAAAGTCTTGGAGCAGTACCATCATGGCAGAATTGCAAGGTTTCTGAAGTTGGTGTTTGTTGCTCAAGCTGTAACTTGCCAGTATGGCACAGTAGGAACGTGTGTTGATGTGGGAAGGCTGAAGCAATTGATCATTCTTGTCATTTGTCCTGTGTTGCAGCAGTTTTCCCATATTACAGAATTATTATTTTTTTTTAATCGCCAGAAGGATGCACCTAGATTCATGCGGCATATGGGATATGGATTTTTATAATACTGTATTTTCATGTCTTTTGCTTATTCATTTTGCAGAAAGAAATATAATGTTAAACTAAATTATCTAGAGCAGTGGTTCTCAACCTTTTTTCGGCCGGGACACACCTGACAGACGGTTCTCATATGCGTGACACACTGAACATGTGACCGTCATGGGGCTATATGTAAACATACACTCTGCATCCACGGGAACCCACTTGACCTCCAACAATGGATGCAGAGCAGAACTAAGGCATTACCCATAGAACTCACCATGCAAAAAAAGATATTCTGGTCCTGATGACATCTCAGTAAAAGCAAAACAAACTCCCTTTACTACCAGGCACAATAGCCCTCCTTATGAAAAAGCAATAATTTACCACTAATGCATATCCTATTGAGAAAACACAACAAATAAGATTGATACAATTGCCTACATGCTAGTAAAAGACCTCACCTCTGTCACACACACAGAACCAACCTTCACCAAGTACAGAAAGACCACACATTATAAATATGGAGACAAACTGGAATGGGAAACAAAAAAAAAAGCCACTCTGCATGCCGTGCAAACCTGGAGAAATGGAAAGAGAAATATATCACCTAACACAGTACCAGGATCTGCAATAAAGCACAGAAACTAATCCGCACAAAGTTACACCTGCATTATGGAACACATAACAACCCTACCTATGAAAAGGCAACACTACAAATATTAAATCAGGTCCTAAAAATGAATTCACCTCCTATTAGGAAAATAGAACAAGCCAAGCTGCTATAGATCCCTACACAGAAATAACTATAAAACTATATTAATAAATGTTTCAAAACAGCTGCTGAACAGAATAAGGTCAAACAATTAAAACTCATAAAAATTGTTCAAATATCAATAAAATATTTCAAAACAGCAGACACATCACATAATACCCAATAATTAAAATGGCAGTCAATCAAGAAAAATAAACTTAAAATGCACATACCAGGAGCAGCAGCGGCTGCTGCTAAAGCTTTGTCTTCACAGTCCTCTTCTTTAGGGCCCACAAGCAGGGGCGGATTGCCCTATCGGGGGATCGGGCTTCCCCCGGTGGGTCGGTTGCTCTCATTTCGTGATTTATTTATTTATTTTTAAGACTTCCTGGCCAAAGGGAAGAAGAGGGGCTGCTGCGGCCTGAAGAGAAGCTGGCGAGGCTGGGAGGCTTGCAAGACCCTGGCAGACCCCAGCCTGTTGAGGCTGGAAGAAAGCCCAAACAGAGATTACCGACGCCGCAGCAGCGCAATGATGACGTGCCCACAGGGATCCCTTCTGCGAGCACATGGGCAGAAGTTACTGCGGCATCATGGTGATGACGATCCTACCCCCCGCCCCCTGCGAGCACATAAGCGCGGCTGCGGCTCAGTGAAGACCTGTCCGGGAGGGTCCTACCCCTGCGGGCTGAAGAGGACCATGGCTGACTGGTGAAGAGTGGCCCGCAAGGGTACCGTCTCCTGTGGGCGGAAGACCACGGTGACTTGACAGGCCTCAGGAGGTGCGGGAGGCAGGCTGTGCAAGGGAAGGTAGGACAGTGGGAATGACTCACTCCCTTGGCCTCCTCTCCCCATCCCTTTCTTTTCCATCTGCCTCGGCGCTCAGCTCCTCTTCCTTCCCTTCTCTCCCTATTTCTGAGAATGGAGGGGAGGAAAAGGGAGCCGAACTGAATAAGTGAAAGGGTAGGGAGCTAGTTGTGAGTGAGAGGAAAGGAAATGGATGAGGAGTGAGAGGAAAAGAGTATATGAAGGGAGGAAGAGGAGTAGAAGGGAAGGGTAGTGAGAGAAGAAAAGGGAGTGAGTGAGAGGGAAGGAAGCAAGGGAAGGAGCAGGAACAATGTTAGCAGTGGGAATGACTGTAAGACTGCTGGGGATGGGTAGGCAATGAGGGGTGATTGTGAAACTGCTGGGACAGGGGCATTGAGGGATGATGTGTGTGTGCCCACACAAGTCCATGACAATCTCAGGGGGACTGGAAACCAAATGTTCCCAGGTATGGAGAGTGAGGAATGTATTTAATTTTTATTAGTTTTAATTATTGGGTATTATTTGATGTCTACAGTTTTGAAATATTTTATTGGTGTTTGGGAATTTTTAAAAAATGTTTAATTATTAGATGTTCTATTTGTTACCTGTTTTAAAAATATTTATTCTTTTTATTAGTGTTTTATATGTCTTGATTTTATTGTTTGTTTTGTGAGGAATGGTAATGTTTCAGTTTTTTTATTGTTGCACTACATTCATTTCCTGTCGATAGCAGGGCTGAATTAGCCATGCTGTCTGGGAAGCGTCATGACCCAAGTAGGCGGAGTTTCCTCAGTTAGTCACAGAGCTTTGACTCTGTGCAGCTGCGTGGTAGGGTTCCCGCGCGATTCCCTCTCATCTTCAGTTTCTTTTTTTTCGCAAGCAGATCGGACGCGAGGTTTCTTCCTCACAGGAATTTTTTCTTCGCGTTTTTTCTCAAATTTCATCCCAGATGGCTCCAAAGCCATTGGGCTTTAAATACTGCCAGTGTGGCAAAATTATGTCCATCACCGATGGACATAATTATTGCTACATTTGCTTAGGCCCAGATCACAACCAAGCGTTGTGTAGAGACTGCGGCCGCATGTCTCCGCAGGCTCAGCGTCAGCGAGCAGCCAAGATGGAGCGCCTGAGGACGGGCTCCTATGCTCCACTAACGTCAGCACATTCTCCGCCAAGTAAAAAGGGCTTCCTCCCTAGGACCCTCTGAAATGAAACGCTTGTCCAGTACCGGGCCAGGGTGTCACACACCCTTAGGGCTTTCTAAACAAGCAGGGGCTCCGGCGGTGGTACCACGTAAAAAAGGATCGGGAGATGCGTCGTCCGGCTCTCAGGCCTCTGGGTCAGGTTGACCCCATGCTTCAGTGCCGACAAAGTGGGCGCATGGATCGGCGCACAGCGCATCAACAGTGCATGGATCGATGCATGATGCATGGATTGACGCATCATTGGCGCACAGCACAAAACAGAAGCATGATGCACAACCCAAGCAAAGCGTACAAGAAAAGCATCGTCATACGACGCATCAAACACATTCATCGACACATACCTCAAGAAAAAGAGCAAAAAAGAGGAAACATTCTCATGACTCACCAAGGGCCTCCTATATAAGCCCAGATATTGATGTGGAGAATCTATCTGCTCCAGAATCCCACTCTTCAGGTCAAACATCGAGTGAGTGCTCCTTTTCTAGTCTCTCCTCCATATCTTGGTCCAAGAGATTCTCTCCTTCATTGCAGATTCCATTAACTAAACGTTTTCGACCATCTCCGGTCATTCATCCAAGAACCCAGCTCAAAAGGACATTGCCTGAGGATATCTTGTTGGCTGCCATTCCAACAAAAGCCTCTATGACATGGCTACACATCCCTCCTCAAGGTACCTTAGCAGCTGCTGCAATGACACAAATTTCTGAAGTTTTGAGCTCCTTCTTTAAAGATCTAGAGCAATCAAAACAAGTACCACCATCAGGTTCCCCTCCGGGTTCTCCGCCTCCATCACCGGTTACTGAACCTTCGGACCCAAACATAGAACATACACCAGTCCAGCCACTAAGCCCTAGTTCTCAGTTATCTACCTATTCCTCAAACTCTTCAACAGGAATGCCATCTGACCTGCCGGAAGGTGTACCGGAGCCATATTCCCGCCCCCCCCCCTCCCCCGGAGGACCCGACCTACACAAAATTTATTGAAAAAGTAGGTAACCTCTTTCAAGTAGAAACAGGAAAGGTTCCTGATCCCAGGGCAGAAATGATGGGGATCCTGAAAATCTTTGAAACTCCCCCTGAGCTGTCTGCTTTACCACATTTGGTCCTAGACAACGTCCTACTTAAAATCTGGAAAACACCTTTTTCTAAAACTGCTACCTCTAGAAAAATAGAAATCAAATATAAAATGTGTAACTCAACCATTTACGAAACTTCGGAAACATTGGAATGTGATGTCGCCAACGAATATCGGTATAGTAAAAACTTTAAATAAATAAAATAAATAAATAAGAACATCTTGCCATTGATACAACACAATGATTGGCTATGTTCCATCGACCTGAAGGATGCATACTCCCATATTCCCATTCACCCATCTTCCTGGCGTTACCTCTGTTTTCAAGTTCAGAACACACATTACCAATACAAAGTCCTACCTTTTGGCCTATCCTCAGCTCCAAGGGTATTCACAAAATGCCTAGCGGTAGTGGTGGCTCATCTCAGGTAAGTATTGATCCAAATATTCCCTTATTTGGATGACTGGTTAATATTTATTTTTATTTATTTATTTAGGTTTTTTATATACCAGCATTCATGATAAAATCACATCATGCCGGTTTACATTCGAACAAGGTGTGCAAAAAATACAATAACTGAATCTAGTGCAGAGGAGTTGCAGTTACAATGAACAGGGGTAATGGAACTGGGACAAGAGAGAAAGAAGCAGAAGAAGGTTAACATCATAAATTAATAATTATTTACAGCACCGGGGTGGCTACATTCTTTGAATATATAGTTGTGATTCAGGTGTGGTCAGGGAAGGCTTGTTTGAATAGCAAAGTTTTCAATCTTTTTCGGAAGGTTGGCAGGCAAGGCTCCTGGCGGAGGTTCGTGGGGATGGAGTTCCAGAGTGAAGGTCCGGCTGTCGAGAGAGCCCGTTCTCTTGAGGTTATATGCCGCGTGAATTTAGTATTGGGTATCTGGAGGGATCCTCTGTAGGCTTCTCTGGTCGGTCTAAGGGAATTGTGTGGGCTGAGCGGGTGTTGAAGGTCAAGTGACGTACGGTGGTGGATGGACTTGTATATGATGGTAACGGATTTATAGATGATTCTAAAGTGAATAGTGAACCAATGGAGATCTTTTAAGATGGGTGAGATGTGGTCTCTTCTTCTAGTATTTGTGAGTATTCTTGCCGCCGCGTTTTGTACCATCTGCAGAGGTTTAGTGTATGAAGATGGGAGTCCTAGTAGGATAGCGTTGCAGTAATCTAACTTTGCGAAGATTATTGCTTGTAGTATTGTTCTAAAGTCATGAAAATGGAAAAGCGGTTTTATCCTTTTCAATACTTGGAGTTTGTGGAAACAGTCCTTTGTAGTGCGGCTAACAAATGCTTTCAAATTCATCTTGTTATCAATTATAGCTCCTAAGTCTCTGACTTGAGGGGAGAGAGGAATGTTTGGAGGGGTGCTGGAGTTATTGTTGTTTTCTGGAGAAATTAGCATGAGTTCCGTTTTGGTGGAGTTTAAAATGAGGTTTAGGCTGGCGAGGAGGTCATTGATTTTTGAGCAGCATGATTCCCAGTATTCGAGAGTTTTGATGAGAGATTCTTTAAGTGGGATCACTATCTGGATGTCGTCAGCGTAGACAAAGTGTTTGAGTTTTAGGTTGGTTAGAAGCTGGCACAGCGGGAGTAGGTAAATATTGAATAGGGTGGGTGAAAGGGAGGATCCCTGTGGGACTCCTACTGGCACGTCATGGCGGGGAGATTCTTTGTTCTGGATTTTCACTTTGTAGCCTCTATTATTGAGGAAGGTTTTGAACCAGGCTAGCACTGAACCTGTTATTCCAATGGATGAGAGTTGGTTTATGAGGATGGCGTGGTTGACGGTGTCGAAAGCTGCAGAAAGGTCTAACAGAATCAATAGGAAAGATTGTCCTTTGTCGAGGCCTAGAATTAGGTAGTCTGTCAGCAAAACAAGGAGGGATTCTGTGCTGGAGGCTTTGCAGAACCCATATTGGGATGGGAAGAGGAGTTTGTTGTCTTCAATGTATTCAGAGATTTGAATATTAACTAGTTTTTCCATGATCTTGGCTATGAATGGTAGGTTGGCGATTGGGCGGAAGTTGTTCGGGTCAGCGGGGTCTAAGTTTGGCTTTTTTAGGAGAGGTTTGAAGCTGGCACATAGTAGCAATAGTAGCATTAGATCTGTCAACGCTATGAGCACATTCGTTGCACATGATCAACTGTCTTCAAACTCTGGGATTCCTCATCAATTACGAGAAATTACACCTGCAACCTATACAATTTCTTCAATTCATAGGAGCTCTCATCAATACAGTACAGGAAAGAGGCTACCTTCCCAGAGATAGGATACAAACTCTTACAACATTGGCTCGTGGCCTACTCAACAAAACCCAAGCATCAGCATGTCAAGTTCTTCAACTTCTGGGACATATGGCGGCAGCCATCTATGTGGTTCCCCACACCAGACTGCATATGCAACGTTTGCAATGGGGCCTAAACACTCAATGGTCACAGTTCCTGCAGCCCTTCAACTGCAAAGTTCAAATTACCAATCCAATGAAGGAGGACATTCGCTGCTGGCTCTCCCCCAGCAAGCTATCCTCAGGTGTCCCCTTCTGCTTACCCCCTCATCAGACGACACGTACGACGGATGCCTCCAGGAAAGGTTGGGGAGCCCATCTCGGCGACCTGAAAACTCAAGGTCTATGGACCCCTCAGGAGACCACATACCAAATCAATCTCCTAGAGTTACGTGCCATTTGGAAAGCTCTTCAAACCTTCTCAGCTCAACTCCAAGGAACATATCTCATGGTATACACAGACAACCAAGTCGCCATGTTTTATATAAACAAGGATACTGTGTCGGGAAGCAACTCAAATACTTCACTGGGCAATCAAAGCCCACGAATCCCTCCAAGCCACTTACCTTCCAGGTCTCGACAATGTAATGGCAGACCACTTAAGCCGGGTTTTTCACCCACACGAATGGACCTTTAAATCCAGAGGTGGCATTAAGCGTTTTCCAACAGTGGGGAATCCCCAATATGGACCTCTTTGCCACGGAAGCCAACAGACAAACTCAGACCTTTTGCTCCATTTATCCAAGCAAACTACGGTTCGCCCCGGATGCCTTTCTCATTCCATGGACACCAGGCTTAATGTATGCTTACCCTCCCATTCCACTAATTTCTCGGACACTTCAGAAATGCATTCAGGATGTGACGGACATGATACTCATCGCCCCAGCATGGCCAAGACAGCCATGGTATGCGTATCTCACGCGACTTTCCATACGCCCACCCATACCACTGCAGAATCTTCCACATCTTTTAACACAAGAAGAAGGCTCTCTCCTCCATCCAATGCATCAATTGCTTCATCTCATGGCGTGGACATTGAAAGGAAATTATTAAACCACCTAGGCCTACCTACGCAGGTAGAAGATATCCTTATTGTATCCAGAAAACCTTCAACCAGACGCAACTATACTGGAAAATGGCATCGCTACCAAAATTGGTGTAATCCAAGGAACATAGACCCCTTTTCAGCCACTGCCACTCAACTGCTGCAGTATCTGCACACGCTTTATGAAGCAGGTTTAGCCACCACATCAGTCCGAGTACATATCAGCACTATAGCAGCGTTTCATGACCCTCCATAATGATCTACTAATTTCTAATCATCCGTTTATCTCCAGATTTATGAAGGGCATGCTACGACTTCGACCACCGGTGCCATGGGACCTGAACGTGGTTTTGGAACAACTAATGCTCCCACCCTTTAAACCGCTAGACACAAGCCACATTAAATACCTGACATGGAAAACAGTCTTTTTGGTGGCCATCACATCGGCAAGACGATTCAGTGAACTCCAGGCCTTAGTTCTCTACTCTCCTTATTTGGAATTCTACCATGACAAGGTGACACTTCGCCCTCATCCCACCTTCCTTCCTAAGGTGGTCTCTGTATTTCATCTCAATCAAACCATTACTCTACCTATATTTATGCCAAAGCCTCATAACAATGAACGTGAAAAAATTCAGCATTCCTTACACTGTAAAAGGGCTCTAGCTTACTATAAACAAAGGACTCAATTCACTATGAGACCTTCTCAACTGTTCCTTTCCTTTAATCCAAATGATCCTGGTCAACCTATCTCAAAACGAACTATCGCCAGTTGGTTATCTCAATGCATTCTATTCTGTTACAACAAACGTTCCATCAAACTACAAAACAAGCCTAAGGCGCACCAGAGCAGCATCAGTAGCCCACTTGCACAAAGTCCCGTTAGTAGATATCTGCAAAGCGGCAACTTGGTCGTCCATCCACACCTTTACATCCCACTATGGTCTACAACAACAGACGACCTCTGATGCAGCACTGGGCACGGCAGTCTTATCGACACTTCAAAACGTATGCGACTTCTATTACTACAAGTGTTTGTTGTCCAGTCCTTAAAACACATATACCAGAGACACATCCTGGGAGCTTGGGGCTCCCAGACAGCATGGCTAATTCAGCCCTGCTATGGGGAAAAAGCAAGTTTGCTTACTGTAAACGGTGTTTCCGTAGACAGCAGGATGAATTAGCCATGCGTTCCCTCCCTCCTCCCTAGACAGTCACACAGAGGACACATACTTTTTTTCATTCACCTCTCGCTTGGCTACAAAGAAACCGAAGAGGAGAGGGAATCTGCGGGAACACTATCGTGCATCTGCACAGAGTCAAAGCTTTGTGACTGAAGAAACTCCACCTACTTGGGGTCGCGACGCTTCCCAGACAGCATGGCTAATTCATCCTGCTATGTATGGAAACATCGGTTTCGGTAAGCAAACTTGCTTTTGTCTTTCTTGTTGCAGTTCTTTTTCAGTTTTTGCTTTAGGTTTCTATTTATGCTTCATGGTCTCTTTTTATTCTGTATTTGGTGAAGATCTGTCTGCATTCTGCTAGTGTGTAGGGATCTATAGCAGTTTGACTTGTTCCGTTTCCTAATAGCAGGTGTATTGGTGTTTTAGGGCCTAGTATAATATTTGCAGTATTGCCTTTTTCATAGGAAGGCAACACTGTTACTGTTTGAAGGCTGACAATTAGCGCTGTTTTGGTATAGGAGGTTTACTATATTGTAATTCAATTTACTTATGGCTGTCTAAGGGTCAAGCCCACACCCAAAATGTATTACAGAAGGCCTAATACCATATGAATTCCAAGTGTCTTTTCTGAAGCATTTTTTGTCTGGTATCTAAGTAGTGCATGTAAATATATACAAGATTTTGAAAGTGATTTTTTTCCCTCAGAAGTCTGTACTTTTTTTGTCCTTTTTCATGTAAGCTCTGTTACAAGGGTAAGGCAGTAAGTAAGTCACAAACATACATGGGATTAATATTCATGAAATTTATTTAAATGCAAAAGATGAATTATTTACTTGAAATATACAGAATATAGTCACAAACAGTTTTTCTGGAAAAACCAACTACTTTTCAACGTAATCGCCGCAAACATTTATACATTTGTCCCAGCGTTTGAAAAATCCAACAAAACCTTCTGCGTAAAAAGTCTTTTGGCTGGCATCGTAACCAGCGCTTCACCTCTTGTTCCACTTCTTCATCGCTGGTGAAATGCTTACCACCGAGATGGCTTTTCAGTTTGCCAAACAAGTGAAAATCGCTGGGTGCCAAATCCGGACTGTATTGGTGGATGTTCAAGAACTTCCCAGTGCAGGTTCGCAATTGTCTGACGAGTCTCATTCGAAGTGTGTGGTCTGGCATTATCGTGAAGAATCAGCACTCTTTTTTCCAGATCTGAGTGTTTTCTACAAATAGCTCCTTTAAGCTTTAATAGAGTAGTACAGTAGGAAGCCGAATTAACAGATTCACCACGCTTCTGAAAACTGGTTAAGAGTATCCCATCTCGGTCCCAAAACACAGTCAACATCACCTTTCCTGCAGAAGGCACAAGCTTGAACTTTCTCGGTGTCAGTGATAGTGGATGCTTCCACTGCATGGAATCGCGTTTCGCTTCTGGTTGATAGTGGTGCACCCACGACTCGTCACCAGTAACAATACGTGCCATCATTGATTCACCTTCGTTTGCATAACGGCAGAGATTTTCCAAACAGACACCCATCCGGTTGTTCTTATTGTCTTCGGTCAGCTGTTTGGGAACCCATCTTGCACAGACTTTGCGAAAGTTCAATGCATCGTGCACTAAGGAATATGCTAATCCGTGAGAACACCCAATTTCTTTGGCAACTTCATCAATTGTTACCCTCTGGTTAGCGTGAACCATCTCTTCAACCTGCTTCACAGTTGCCTCTGTCGCAATCTCTACAGGTCGACCAGGTCTGGTTTCGTCGTTCAAGTTGGCATGTCCTTGGGCAAATTTATCGGTCCAGTTATAAATTGCTTTACGCGAGAGACATTTCTCTCCATATACTGGATACATTTCTTTATGAATGTCTTTTGCCACTAAGCCCTTAGCCCATAAAAATCGGACAACAGCACGTTGTTCTTCGACCGTACAATCTGTCAACACAACACGGCAGCCATTTTCCTTGTGTACACAGCCCCTGCGCATGCATAGTTTAAATAACTATTTATGTACATAAGCACTTCTAAGGTGCTGCCATCTATGGAATATGACAACATTACAGATATGTTTTATTACCTTAGTAGAGAGATTTGTGACTTACTTACTGACTTACCCTCGTATTAATGCATAATTTTAAATTGTGCGTGGGAATGGCTGAGGGAGAAGGACAAGGCTGTAAGGATCACCTAGGGCACCACACACACGTTCCCCAGCATCTGTGCACTGGGGAAGTGGGAGTTGGGGGAACAGGGGAGACAGGTGGTGGGCTTCCTGAAGGTGTGGCTGGGTTGCCAGATTCCTAGTGTCAGTGATAATATTTCTATCTGCCACTCCTCTAGGAATGTGGATGGTTGAGGGAGCTGGCCAGACAGGACACTTTTTGCTGGTGCCGCCTTACAATTTTGTTCCTTGCCTGGCCTCAGGCCCTGCTTAATTGTAGAATTGTGCGGTTCACTGGTAGGGAACGTGGGACTCTGAAATTTCTTTATGCTTATCAATTTTAAGGTGTGTGTGTGTGTGTGTGTGCATATATATGTAAATTATATTGTGTGTGTAATTGGTTACCCATGGGCCAATATTTTCCCACAATCCGCCCCTGCCCACAAGTCACTCACACACAGACACACCCCTGTCGCGCGCGCGCTCTCTCTCTGTCGCGCGCGCGCGCGCGCTCTCTCTGTCTCGCTCACACTTTGCTTAGAGCCCCAATGCTGTGTTCCCCTTTAATTTCGCAGTGGCAGATTTCCCTGGGCTGCTGCCTTCTCAGCCACACTGAAGCAGCAAACATTTATTTTAGAAAAATATGCCACAGCACTCAAGCCTTTCTTCTGGCTGTCGGGATATCCCTAGACTCCCACAGCCCCCCATCTGCCAGCTTTTTCGGCTGCTGGGAGCACCAGTTGCCCCTCTCTCTCGCTCGCGCGCTCTCTCGCTGGCTGTCGGGATATCCTTAAGCTCCTGCAGCCCCCCATCTGCCAGCGTTTAGGGCTGCTGGGAGCACCAATTGCCTCTCTCTCTCAGCTCGAGAGAGAGAGAGAGAGGTGAAATTGGTGCTCCCAGCAGCCCTAAACGCTGGCAGATGGGGTGCTGCAGGAGCTTAAGGATATCCCGACAGCGAGAGAGAGAGGGGCAATTGGTGCGCCCAGCAGCCGAAAAAGCTGGCAGATGGGGGACTGCGGGAGCTTAAGGATATCCCAACAGCCAGCGAGAGAGAGAGAGAGCGCGCATCTCTCTCTCTCTCGCTGGCTGTCGGGATATCCTTAAGCTCCCGCAAGTCCCCCATCTGCCAGCTTTTACGGCTACTGGGAGCACCAATTGCCCCTCTTGCGCTCTCTCTCGCTCGCGTGCGCTCTCTCTCTCTTGCTCGCGTGTGCTCTTTCTCTCTCTCGCGCGCTCTCTCGCTGGCTGTCGGGATATCCTTAAGCTCCCGCAGCCCCCCATCTGCCAGCTTTTACGGCTGCTGGGAGCACCAATTGCCCCATCTGTAAACAGCAGGGCTGAGTGCTATTTACTCACTGTTGCATCGGGGGGTGGGGGGAGCAACTGGCCTCTTCGTGCTTGCGACTCCCTGCCGCTTTGGAAGCAGGCAATCTTGGCGCGGCTGGCCTCTTCTTTGTGGCTCGCCGCTGTGTTTAATTTTAGCACTTCCAGCCCGTGGCTGTCACAGAGTCTGGCTTCTTCACCTCCACAGGTCTGGACACTGCCACTCCTCCCAGCCCCACCGGCCAGTCAGTGGTTTGCTTCTCCCACTGGCAGGAAGAAGGGAGGAGGTTTCCCATTGGCCCGCGGGAGCAGGAAAAAGGTAACGGGAAGTATAACTGAGGCTTTGGGACACCGGGAGCCGCAACACACCAGCTGGTGCTTGTCGACAGATTTTTGTGTCGCGACATACTGGTTGAGAACCACTGATCTAGAGAGAATTTTTTTTGTAAGTATTTTGTTTAATGCAGGTTTTTTTTTTTTTTTTAGTATTTTAGCAAACGGAAACAACCATGGCAGAGTGGAAGTCTTTTAACCCAGATGAGGATGAAGAAGAGGAGGAGGTTGAAGAGGGGACTGAAACTGAAGGTATGATGGCTAGGATGTAGTGGGGTGCGGAAGGAAAGATGCCTTATATATTCAGTTTGTTTGACTTAAAAATACATGTTTCCCAGCACCTAGACAGATGGGTTCAGGACCAGTGGGTTATGCACCTCTACCAGCAGATGGAGACAGAGCAAACTGACATCACAGTATATATACTCCTGCACCATCTCTGTCTCCAGAAGATGGTGGACATGCATCTCCATTCCGGAGATTGCTTCAAGTTTTAGAGGAAAAAGAAACAAGGAAATTTAATTTGCCCTGCTCTCCTGCAGTGATAAATGCTCCCTCCCCCAGTTGAGAATTCCTGAGGTGTTTTCTGTTGTCTCTTGGATGAGTGCCTTGGTCCGGTAGCTGGCCTTTGAGCTGGCATGGACTTAGCTGAAAGGCAAGCGGATGCAGGAAGCCGAGCATGGCGATGACATTATTTACTCTTTCCCCCCACAGCCAGAGACTGTGCTTGTACTCAGCTGGGTCGGGCTGAGCTCAGGTAAAATGTCTTTTACTTGGTTTAAGAAGGGAAGGGGAGTTGATTAGGGTTCTTGCCTTCCTGTTTTCTCCCTTCTGGTCTCTGTGCTTGGCGAGCAATCTGACGACCGTTCCTGCCTCCGATGGTGTTCGGCAGGAGCAGCCTGGCGGGTTGAGCAGCCTTTACGGCTAGGCCCCGTTCCAAGGCTGGTTCACCACTTGGTAAGTCATGGCAGTGCCTTAGTGTGCTTTTTGCATGCCATATACTGTCTCCTTCAGTTCTGTTAGATCATGAGTTGTGCGCACGTCTGTGTGGCCTTGTGCGTTGACTTGTGCGCCTAGCTGGGCTTTAAATTTGGCGCCTAGTTAATGGCATAGGAGCACCCACAGGGTGCCCAAATTGTACACGTACGTATGCACCTTTTTTATGCTTATATGCACGAATGAGTTTGTTTTTATGCGCATTCCTTGAGTGTCCTGTCAGAGCTCAGGTGGGCTCTTACTTCAGCACAGTGTCATGAATGGCGCCTGTAGAAAAATAAAATAAAATAAGCACCTTACCCATTATATGGTGTACCGTATTCAGGCATCTCAGCCTAGCGCTGTTTGGAGATTCTGAGGGATTTACTCCCCTCTGATTTTCCTAAGCCCAGTTCTTCCTGGCCTTGTGTGGGCATGGAGAAAGAGCTGCCAGAAGGGTCGCCTGATTGTGGGGCTCCCCTAACTGGTCTTCAGCAGGGGAAGGTAGTTCAGTGGGCTCAGGACTCCTGCTCCTGGGCCTTGGCATGGATCCTTCTGACATTTCCTCAGGCGCAGTTCTCAGCCCCGAATAATCTTGCCATCAGGAGGAGAAACACCATTCCGCATTTCACCATCGGGTGTCCTGCCGATGCCTCAACCATCGATGCCGATGCGCCCATCGGCGCCACCGATCCATCCATCGATGCCCTTGATGCCTGAACCGGTTCCTCTAGTCCTTCCCTTGATGCCTTCGGAGCCTAGACCGGGACCTTCAGGAATACCATCGTCCCATCCTTCTCAGGCTCCTAGAGGGGCAGGTCCTGATCCTTATGACACCTGGACCGACGATTCTTCTCAAGACACCGATGTCTTGCCATCGCCACCTTCTCCTACTGAAAGCAGGAAGCATTCTCCTCCAGAGGACCTATCCTTCATAAATTTTGTGAAGGAAATGTCTGAACTGGTTCCCTTCCAATTGCAGACTGAACAAGATGACAGACATCAAATGATTTATTTATTTTATTTAAAAACTCTTCTATACCATCGTTAAGTTAGATAACCATCACAATGGTTTACAGAAAGGCACTCTAAAGAAAAATCTAAGTGGTATAGGTTACAAATTAAGCATGTGCCATCATAGCACGGTAACATATTTTAATATAATCAACTATGTGTTTGTTAAGCCTATATGTTGGTAAGGAAATTGTTAAGCGGTTCAAATCTAACATTAATATGCATTTGTAGGTAAAAAACAAAACAACTGTTTGCTTGGTGCGTCCTTATCGATCAACTGTTTTTCTCCTTCTCCAGGAGCTGTTACAATTCCTGGATGCTCCCAAGGAAATAACCTTCATCCCTATTCACCAGGTTCTTTTGGATCTCCTCAAAAAGAACTGGGAACACCCTGGTTCTGTTGCTCCAGCCAACAGAAAAGCTGATCCCACTTAATTTGGTCCAGTCAGCCCCAGGATTCCAGAAACCTCAGCTGGATCACCAATCTGTGGTTGTAGAATCTGCCCAAAAAAGGGCAAAAAGATCAAAACCCCACTCTTCCTTTCCCCCGGGTAAAGAACAGAAATTCCTGGATGCCATTGGCCGGCGTGTCTTCCAGGGATCGATGCTTATCTCTCGGATCACCTATCTCTCGGCACATGCTTAATTTGCTTCATTAGTATCCTTTGAAGATACCGCCCTCTGAACCGTGCGCTGCTGAGCGTCTGTCGGCTTTCCCCTTTGTTCTAGTTTAAAAGCTGCTCCATCTCCTTTTTATAAGTTAGCACCAGCAGCTTGGTTCCACCTTGGTTAAGGTGGAGTCCATCCCTTCGGAAAAGAATCCCCTTCCACAAAAGGTTCCCCAGTTCCTCACAAAATTGAATCCCTCTTCCCTGCACCATCTCATCCACGCATTGAGACTCCGCAGCTCTGCACATGGAACAGGGAGAATTTCAGAGAATGCTACCCTGGAGCTTCTGGATTTCAGCTTTCTACCTAAGAGCCTAAATTTGGCTTCCAGAACCTCCCTCCCGCAAGCTGTATATGACCCAGTACAACAGGGTCTTATTCAAGCAGATACAGGACTTTGCAGAGTCCCTGCCTCAGCAATTCCAGGAACAGCTTCAAACCCTGGAACACAAGGGTTTCGAGGCAGGGAAGCATGAAATAAGATCTTCTTACCCTGGAAGCAGTGTCGAAGATATCGTATCTGCAACTGCTATTTCGGCAAGAAGATGGGTCCTGAAGTACAAGACAGATTATCTGATCTGCCCTGCATAGGAGACAATCTGTTTGGTGAACAGATTCAGCGGATGGTGGCGGAACTCAAGGACCATCATGAGACCCTTTGCCAGTTCTCTCTGATGCCCTCTGAGTATTCCTCCAAACAGCCATTCAGGAAGGATACTAAAAAGTCATTCTCCCGTCCAAAGAAATCCTATCCACCACCGTCTAGAACTTGTTCCATGAGACCTTTCCAAAAGGCCCAGTCTCGTCCACCTCATAAACAAAAGCCCCAAGCAGCTCCTCAGCCGGGCCCTACTTCCGGCTTTTGACTCCTGCATAGAGAGCAGCAGCCAGTTTCCACTGCCTCAGATACCAGTGGGAGGTCGATTGTGCCATTTCAACAACAACAAATCACCTCAGACCAGTGGGTCCTTGCCATAATCTCTCAAGGTTATCGCCTGAACTTTCTCTCCATTCCACCGGACTCCCCACCTCTACCGACGTGGAGAATATCTGACCACTCACTACTCCTGGAGCAGGAGGTCTCCCTCCTCCTCCAGTCCAGAGCAATAGAACCAGTGCCATACTCACAAGGCCTAGGATTCTATTCCCAGTACTTTCTAATCCCCCAAAAATCAGGCGGCGTTCGTCCAATTCTGGACCTACATGCCCTCAACAAGTACCTCCATCGAGAAAAGTTCAAGATGGTAACCTTGGGTTCCCTCCTTCCTCTTCTGCAAAGAGGAGACTGGCTCTGCTCTTTCTGTCTCCAAGATGCGTACACACACATTGCGATAAATCCATCTCATCGCAGGTTCCTGAGATTTCTGGTAGGCCCCAAGCACTATCAATACAGAGTGCTCCCATTCGGCCTGGCATCTGCACCACGAGTCTTCACCAAGTGCCTCGTAGTAGTAGCAGCCTTCCTCAGGACTCAAGGTGTTCACGTTTACCCCTATCTAGACGATTGGTTGATCAGGGCTCCCACTCAGCAAGCTGCTCTGTCATCCCTATGTTTTACTTCACACACTCTTATTTTGCTAGGATTTCTCGTCAACTACGCAAAATCCTGCTTAGTCCCATCTCAAACTTTATCATTCATAGGGGCAGACTTGGACACCTTGCAGGCAAAGGCATTTCTGCCTCGACAGCGAGTTCTCACTCTCATCTCTCTCGCATACCAGCTACAGTCTCAGAGCCGCATGACTCCACGCTACTTCCTCATCCTACTGGGACACATGGTGTCCTCAGTACAGGTTATCCCAATGGCCCACTTGGCCATGAGAGTCATGCAGTGGACTCTAAGGTTATAATGGACTCAGTCTGTTCAACCTCTATCGTCCACTGTCCACATCACCGACTCACTCCGTCAGTCTCTAGCCTGGTGGAAAAATCTCCTCCAAGGCCTGCCCTTCCAGGTTCCAGACCCTCAAATAATTCTCACCACCGATGCTTCCAACCTCAGCTGGGGAGCCCATGTTGCCGATTTACAAACACAAGGAACTTGGTCTTCAGAGGAAGCCAAACACCAAATCAATTTCCTGGAGCTGCGAGCAATCGGATATGCTTTCAGGGTGTTTCAGGATCGCCTTTCCAATCAGGTCATCCTGATTCGGACGGACAACCAGGTGGCGATGTGGTACATCAACAAACAGGGAGGGATGGGCTCCTACCTACTGTGTCAGGAAGCTGCGCAGATATGGGCGGAAGCCCTCTCCCACTCGATGTACCTCAGGGCCACCTATTTGCCGGGATTGGACAATGTGTTGACGGACAACCTAAGTTGCGCTTTCCATCCGCACGAGTGGTCCCTCAACCCCACAGTAGCGGACTCAATATTCCAACATTGGGATCATCCTCGCATAGACCTCTTTGCTTCACCTCAAAACCGCAAAGTAGAGAACTTTTGCTCTCTCACTCGCAGCCAACACTCTCAGCCAGGAGATGCGTTTTCCCTCTCATGGGCAACCGGTCTCTTATATGCATTCCCTCCACTTTGACTTCTCTCGAAGACGCTCGTGAAGTTACGTCAGGACAAGGGATGCATGATCCTGATAGCACCTCGCTGGCCTCGCCAAGTGTGGTATCCAATACTTCAGGATCTCTCCATTCGCAGGCACATTCCCTTGGGAAAGGACCCGCTTCTGATCACTCAGAACGACGGGTGCCTATGCCACCCTAATCTTCAAGCTTTGTCCCTGACGGCCTGGATGTTGAAAGATTAATTCTTCAGCCACTTAACCTTTCGGAGCCAGTTTCCTGTGTCCTGATTGCTTCACGGAAGCCTTCCATGAGAAAGTCTTACCTTTACAAATGGAACAGGTTTAAGTCATGTGTTCTTCTCAATCCCTTGATCCCTTTACCTGTTCCACCTCAAAGTTTCTAGACTATCTATGGCACTTGTCAGAGTCAGGTCTAAAAACTTCCTCCATTAGAATGCAGGTCAGTGCGGTAGCCGCCTTCCATAAAGGTGTCGGGGACGTTCCTATTTCGGTACAACCCCTCGTAACACGTTTTCTGAAAGGCTTGCTTCACCTCAAGCCTCCACTGCGTCCTCCGGCCCCTTCTTGGGACCTTAATCTGGTTTTAGGTTGGCTCATGAAACCACCATTTGAGTCTCTCCAATCCTGTGATCTTCGCTTTCTCACATGGAAAGTGATATTCCTATTGGCAATAACATCTGCTTGCAGAGTTAGTGAGTTACAGGCTCTAGTTACCTATCCACTTTACACTAAACTTCTGCAGGACCGGGCAGTACTCCGCACTCACCCTAAGTTCTTACCTAAGGTAGTGTCAGAGTTTCACGTTAATCAATCCATTATACTATCTACCTTCTATTCCAGGCCCCACTCCAATCCAGGAGAACAGGCTCTGCATACCCTTGACTGCAAACGGGCTCTAGCATTCTATCTAGACCATACAGCTGCCCACAGGAAAAGCACTCAATTGTTTGTCTCTTTCCATTCCATCAAATTGGGGCAGCCTGTGGGTAAACAGACTCTCTCCTCCTGGCTAGCGGACTGCATATCCTTTTGCTATCAGCAAGACCGTGTTAAAGCATACTCTGTGAGGGCCATGGTGATTTCAGTAGCGCACCTATGCTCTGTGCCGCTTCCTGACATTTGCAGGGCTGCTACCTGGAGTTCTCTCCATACCTTTACAGCCCATTATTGCTTAGACAAGGCCGGAAGACAAGATTCCATCTTCGGCCAGTCGGTCTTGCGCAACCTTTTTACAACTTGATGTACCAACACCCTTCCGCCTGCCCTTTAGGGTTCAGGATTCCCTCGGCCAAATTCCACCCCAGTCCTTGTGCCTATGGCATCTCTAGGGTATATTTGGTGCATTTCTCGGACATCCTCAGCTCGATACTCGACCATATGTGAGGACTACCATCCTGCTTGTCCTGTGAGAAAGCAAATGTTGCTTACCTGTAACAGGTGTTCTCACAGAACAGCAGGATGTTAGTCCTCAGGAAACCCACCCGCCGCCCCACGGTGTTGGGTTCGTTATGTTTTCTTAATTTATTTTTCGGCACTTCCTGTAGCTTTAAACAAGACTGAAGGGGGACCCCTGCTGGCTGCAGGTTTAGTGCCATGCTGGGCATGCCCAGTAGGGGCCAGTCAAAGTTCTGGAAACTTTGACAAAAGTGTTCCGTGATTGGGCTCCATCCTGTGATGTCACCCATATGTGAGGACTAACATCCTGCTGTCCTGTGAGAACACCTGTTACAGGTAAGCAACATTTGCTAAATCCACGGCTCTAGTGCTAAACTCTCAAAAGGAAAACTTTGATAAAATGAGAAAAATAGAAAAACACTGAAAGGTGCTGCTACAAAGGTAAAAAGTGTGCAACAAGCATGAACATTAGTTTAAAAATACTATCCTAGAAGCACAGACCAGATGTATTCCATGCAAAACGATTACTGACTTGGTTAAAAGACGAGTTGAAAGAGGCTATTTTAGCTAACAGATCTTCATTCAAAAATTGAAAGAAGGATCCATCAGAAGAAAATAGTATAAAGCATAAGCATTGGCAAGTTAAATGTAAGATATTAATAAGACAGGCTAAGAGAAAATTTGAAAAGAAGTTGGTCATAGAGGCAAAAACTCACAATAAAAACTTTTAAAAATATATCCGAAGCAGAAAGCCTGCAAGGGATTCGGTTGGATGATCAAGGGGTTAAAGGGGCACTTAGAGAAGATAAGGCCATTGCAGAGAGATTAAACAATTTCTTTGCTTCAGTGTTTACTGAAGAGGATGATGGAGAGAGACACGTTCTGGAGAAGGTTTTCATGAATGATGTTTCAGATCAACTGAACCATATCACGGTGAACCTGGAAGATGTGGTAGGCCTGATTGACAAACTGAAGAGTAGTAAATCACCTGGACCAGATGGTATACATCCCAGGGTTCTGAAAGAACTAAAAAAATGAAATTTCAGAACTATTGTTAAAAATTTATAACCTATCATTTAAATTAATCAATGTTCCTGAAGATTTGAAGATGGCCAATGTAACCCCTATATTTAAAAAGGGATCCAGGGGTGATCCGGGTAACTATAGACTGGTGAGCCTAACTTCAGTGCCGGGAAAAATCGTGGAAACTGTTATAAAGAATAAAATCACAAAACATTTAGATATGGTTTGGGACAAAGGTGATCCGGTAGATGTGTGTATTTGGATTTTCAGAAGGTGTTCAACAAAGTCCCGCATGAGAGACTTCTAAGAGAACTAAAAAGTCACGGGATAGGATGCGATGTGTTTTTTTGTGGATTGCAAGTTGGTTAAAAGACAGGAAATAGAGAGTAGGATTAAATGGTCAATTTTCAAAGTGGAAAAAAGCAAACAGTGGAGTGCCTCAGGGATCTGTACTTGGACCAATGTGTGGTTTTTGTTTTTTTTTAATTTATACTTTATTGATTTTTAATTTTCATGACATATACACATGCCAAAAAAACTCGGGGTATTTATTACAACAAACTGTAGTAAGCAACATTGCTATAGAGAAAGATAAAGACAAATTATCATCACATTATACTTCTCAACAAAGTATATCACTGCTGGAAGTATAAATCTAATTCACTTACTTCTGTCCTTCATTTTAGATAACCTAATACTTTGAAATTGGGAGAGGCCAAGATCTTAATTTGAGCAATTTAAAGCAATATTTACTAGCGTGTAGCCAGATGGACTCAGGACCAATGGGTATTATGCTCTCCTGATAGCAGATGGGAGACGGATTCAGATTTCAAAGCTGACGTCACTCTACACTTGTTGCACTTGTGGAGACACTTGTGGAGGCGGTCTCCAGCACTGCAGCCTAGAGACAACCCCTTCCTGCTGAGTGCAGGACCAGTGGCTGTCTTGTCCATGTTTGCGGCTGCCTTGCGGGCCGCAGAGGGGTAGGGGGATTTCCCTCCTTTTATCCCCAGTGGTTAGGACCTCTAGGGGAGGTCAAGACATTGAGGTACCTCACTCAGGAGATGAGGAGGATCCCCCGGAGGACTCTGATGCCACTTCTATCTTTTCCTCCAATTTTGTCCTCTTATTGCACATAGCTTACAAACCCAGGAAAGCCATGGGGCAGCGTAGAGCTGGATAGGGGGCTTCGGTGTATCCAAAGCCGGCAAAGAAGGCCATGCCCTCCCGGGCTGCGGGGGCTAAGAGGGTTCAGCGAGTCCAAGGGGCCCCGGGACAGATGACTGCAGTGAAGAGCTCCTCCGAAGCTTCAGGAATGGAGGATCCACAGGCACAGGACCCACCGGAGTCTGATCCGGTTTTGGCGGATCAGGATCTGGATCAGGCACTGGCGAAGAACCCGGCTGTGGAAGGGGATGATCCCAAGGTGGTATGGCTGTTCCACAAAGAGGAGCTGGGTCCCCTGATACCCACTGTTCTAAAAGAACTGGGTATAAAGATCCCACGAGAGGAATTGGATCAGGAAGAAGTGAACCCGGTCATGGATGTCCTCCGGGGTCCGACAAGGTCAGTCAGCAAGTTGGTGTTTAGGGAGTGGGATACTCCCATGACAGGCTTTTGAAGGTCAGCAGAGCCATGGATAAGTTGTTTCCTTTGCTAGGGGATACACTTGAACTCCTGAAGATCCCAAAGGTGGATACATCAGTTTTGGCTGTTAAGAAAATGATCATTCCAGTTGTCTGTTCTACAGCTCTGAAAGACCTTCAGGATAGGAAGCTGGAAGTACACCCGAAGAAGATTTTTGAGGTGATTGCCCTTGGCATTCGAGCAGCTGTGTATAGCAGTTTTATGCTGAGGGCGGGCTTGCGCTGGGTACAGCTGTTGCAAGCAGACAAGCCCTTGTCTGAATCTGAGGTGAAGCAGGTGGAGCTGCTGGAAGCTGTGGTGGCCTATGGGGCTGATGTGTTATATGATCTCGTCAGACCTCGTCCAGGACGATTATGTCAGCAGTTTCAGCCCAGAGCTCCTCTGGTTGAGGAATTGGTCGGCCAACGTTTCATCCAAGTCTTAGTTGGGAGCGTTGCCTTTTAAGGAGAAGTTGCTGTTTGTTTGGGACTTGGAGGAGATGATCAAGCTTCTTGGGGAGAGTAAGGGTCATAAATTGCCTGAAGATAAAACTGAAAGGGAAAGGGTCCTTTCCTCCTCGGGACTTTTTCAGAGGGAATAGACTGTTTCATAGCTTCGGGGGGAGGTACCCAGAAACAGTCCTCGGGAAGGCAACCATCCTGGAACCAGTCATTTCGAGGGAGAAAGCTGGGTAGAGATGGCTCATCCCAGGGTGGCAGTGGAGCCAAATCTGCCCAGTGAGGCGAGGCCGGTCCACTTCTCGGTTCCAGTGATGGGGCGGGGGGGGGGTGTCAGTTGGCTCTGTTTTATGAGAAGTGGGTCGAGATCACGTCGGACCAGTGGGTCTTAAGCTTGATAAAACAAGGTTAAGCTTTAGAATTTGCTCTGCCACTTAAGAGATTTGTTCATGGTCTCCCCGTGTACTTATATGGAAAAGAAGTTAGCAGTGCGGGAAACTCTGTCATCTTCGCATGCTGGAAGCCATTGTTCCTGTTCCCCTGGAGGAGCAGGGGACAAGCGCCACTATTCCATTTATTTCATAGCCCCCAAGAAGGAGGGCATGTTCCGTCCAATACTCGATTTAAAAAGGGTGAAGGTGGCTTTAAAGGTTCCTTTGTTTTGAATGGAAACTCTGCATTCGGTGAATGCCTCGGTGCACAAGGGAGAGTACCTGGTGTCTCTGGATTTGACCGAAGCATACTTGCACATAGGAATCTGGTCTGATCATCAAAGATATCTAAGATTCATGGTTCTGCGAGAACATTTTCAGTTTTGCACCTATCCCTTCGGTCTGACAACAGGACCTTCACCAAGGTGATAGTTGCTGTGGCCCTCTTGATGGATGGGGGTCTTCTTTCACCTGTATCTGGATGACTGGCTGATTCAAGCAAAGTCAGGGATCCTTTGCAGGCAGGCAGTGGACTTAGTCCTTTGGTGCCTGAGATTGTTGGGATGGATAGCTCAATCTGTCCAAGTCATCTTTCCTCTTCCCAGGATTTGGAATTCCTGGGGCTGTGTTTCGATACCAGTGAGAAAAGCCTTCCCCACCTTGAAGAGCGGATTTCTAAATTGCAAGCTCAAGTTCGTGGATTTTTGGAGAAGTGGGTACCCAAGGTCTGGGATTACTTGCAAGTTCTCGGGTCTATGGCTTCCACCTTGGAGTTGGTTCCATGGGTGTTTGCTCATATGAGGCCTCTACAGTCGGCTTTACTATCCTGCTGGGACCCGTTGTGGGAGCAGTTTCAGCTGCTATTTCCGCTTACGGAGTTTGCCAGGTCCAGTCTTTCATGGTGGCTCGTTCTGGCCAATTTGAGGTGTGGACCTAGAAATCCCGGTCTGGATGATCGTCACCACAGATGCCAGTCTCTCTGGATGAGGAGTGATGTGTCAGAACCAGTTCATACAGAGGCAGTGGCCGACTGAAGAAGCCTTGTGGTCACTTAGAGAAGAGAGCAGTACGTTTACAGGCATTTCTGAGCCTGTTGAGGGGGAAGCTTGTGAAAGTCTTGTTGGACAGTGTGACGATGATGGCTTACATCAACCGGCAGGGTGGCACCAAGAGTCAGGCGGTGGCTCAGGAAGCCCAGGATCTAATCAGCTGGGTAGAGCAACATCTAGTGCTGTTAGCAGCCTCTCATAGCAGGCACGGACAACGTGCAAGTGGATTTTCTGAGCTGACAACAGCTGGACCCCGGAGAATGGGAGTTGTCAGAGGAAGCGATGCACTGCATCAATCGCAGATGGAGCATGCCTTGCATGGAACTAATGGTAAATTTCTGCAATGCCAAGGCCCCGTGATTCTTCAGTCGAAGAAGGGAACGAGGAGCAGAAGGTATAGATGCTTTGGTTTTGCCTTGACCGACAGATGTCCTTTTGAATGTGTTTCCGCCTTGGCTGTTGGTGGGCAAAGTCTTGCGATGCATAGAGGTCCATCCAGGCGAAGTGATCCTTGTAGCACCAGAGTGGCGGACTTTGTCAACCTAGCAGTGGATGGCTCGCTGGGGCTTGCTCATCTGACAAATCTTCTGTGTCAAGGCCCCATATTTTCAGATCAGGCAGCTCGCTTTTGTCTAGTGGCTTGGCTTTTGAGAGGGAGCAATTAAGGAATAAGGGTTATTCGGAAGGGGTCATCGCTACTCTTTTGCAGTCTAGGAAGACTTCCACCTCTTTGGGCGTATGTGAGGATATGGAGAGTTTGAGGCCTGGTGTATGGAGCAAGGGGTGGATCCTATGTGGGCCTCTGTGGCACATATTCTGGCCTTGCTGCAAAAGGGTTTGTTAAAGGGTTTATCCTTTAATTCCCTCAGGGTTCAGGTGGCGGCTTTGGGCTGTCTTCAAGGGGCGTCTCTAGCGGCACATCTGGATGTGGTGTGTTTTCTCTGGGGAGCAAAGCATTTGCATCCTCCAGTTTGGAAGCTTTGTCCCTCCTGGAGCCTTAACGTAGTCCTTAAAAACATGTGTGCAGCTCCATTTAAACCTTTGAAACAAGCTACTATGAAAGATCCCACTTTCAAGATGGTTTTCTTGGTGGCAATTTGTTCGGCTCGCTGGATCTCTGAGCTTCAGGCCTAGTCATGTAGGAAGTCTTTTTTGAGATTTTCGGATTTGGGAGTCTCCTTGAGGACAGTTCCTTCTTTTCTGCTGAAGGTGGTGTCGTCATTCTACTTAAATCAGTCAGTGGAGCTCCCGTTCTCAAGTTTGGATCCTTCGGTGCCTCAGGCCAAAGAGGAGTTGCATTTTTTTGTGTTATGGAGTGTTGCAAAAAAAGGGGTCATAAGGCATCAATAGCCACAATTGCATGGAGGTTGAAAGAGGCTATTGGCTCTGTGTATATCTGTCAGGGTCGCCCTGTTCTCAGGTGGCCTCCTGGGCAGAGTGTCAGCAAGTTTCGCTGCAAGAGATCTGCAGGGCGGCTACTTGGAAATCATTGCACACTTTCACCAGGCATTACCGTTTGGATGTCCAGGCCCCAGGGGCCATGGGCTTTAGTGAGAGTCTACGTCGAGCGGAACTCTTGCGGTCCCACCCCCATTTAGGGAAGCTTTGGTACATCCCACTGTCTGGACTGATCTGGGTATGTACCGGTGAAAGGAAAATTGGTTCTTACCTTCTAATTTTCGTTCCTGTAGTACCACAGATCACTCCAGAGTCCCACCAACTGGAAGAAGGGGAGATTTGGAGAGTCCACCTGATCTGGTTTTTTTTTTTTCTGATTACTCTGAATGGTTTTGTTAGTGCGCCCACACAGAACCCTGTGTAGGACTTTCTGTTCTAGGTTTCCACTGCTCGTTCCGGGGATGTTAGTTATTGTTTTGGTATTTGTTTGATTTTGGCTTGGGTACAGTTCAGTACTGAGGGACTGCAGGTGGCACCTCATGTTATGTGGCAGTGACAGTAGAACTTTCTCAGTCTCCATCTGCTGGAGAGGAGGCAAAACCCAGGAGTCTGGGCTAATCTGTGGCACTAAAGGAACGAAAATGAACAGGTAAGAACCAATTTTCCTTTAAAAACTCATACAAGATTTCTAGATACTAAAAATATTTCAAAACAGCATTCACAAAGACCTAATAATGAAAAATAATGAGGATTAAAAAATGCTCTGTTCTCCATGCCTGGAAATGTTCGATTTCCAGGTGCCCTGAGATTGTTGTGAATCAGGAGGAAGGTGTTGTGTTGTGGTTTTTTGTTTTTTTTTTTTTGCAAATTTCTCCTTTCAGTCACATGAATGCTTGCTCTCAATCACACAGTTTCACACATGCTCTCACTTACACGTACAGGTTTTCAATTAGTTACATACAGGCTCTCAATCACACACTTACATACATGCTGTTTCTCACATGCGCGCACACACACACATATAGAGACACACATTTGCACACTCGCTCACTCATTCCCCACCAAACTAGCAGCAGCAACAGCCTCCTCCTCTTCCAGCCCTCGCGGCCTCGAGAAAGGAGTCCCGTCGGCCGCGGGGGTTAACGTTGCTCCTCATTTTGCTCCGGGCTGACACTGCTCTTCTTAGGGCTGGCACTGCTGCTGTTCCTCGGGCCGATTCTGCAGAGACTTTACCTAACAGGGCTGCTCGCGGCTGCTGTACTCCACTTCCTCTTCCGGGCCGCAGGGGCGGGAAGAAGAGACCTCGCTGGTGCCTCTGACTCCAGCTCTCCTGCCGCATTCTAAGCCCGGGCGGAGGAAGAGTTCCATTTTGCTGGAGCAGGAGTAGTAGTTGGGCCAGCAGGGGAAGTGTGACACACCGGTTGAGAACTGCTGCGCTGAGGGACCTGTTCATGGTCTCCCCTTGTGCTGCAATGGGAAAAAAAAAAGGCTAATGGTGCAGCAAACCATCAACAGTCTGCAGATACTGGGAGCATTTGTTCCTGATCTGCTAGAAGAATGGGGGTCGGGGCACTATTCCATTTATTTTGTGGTTCCAAAGAAGGGGGGGGGGCTTTTCATCCAATTTTGGATTTAAAGAAAGTAAACGTGGCTCTCAAAGTTTTCGGTGGAGACTCTGGGTTCTATCATTGCAGCGGTGCACAAGGGAGAGAGAGTTCTTGGCTTCACTGGATCTGACCAAGGTGTACTTGCACAAAGGGATCTGACCTGACCATCAGAGGTTTCTCTGGTTCATAATCCTCGGGAGGCATTTCCAGTTTTGTGCCCTTCCGTTCAGTCTGGCAATGGCTCCAAGGACTTCCCCAAGGTGAATGGTGGTGGCAGCAGCTCTCAGAAAGGAGATGACTGGCTCATTCGAGCGAAGTCAGGCAGGGGGCCTGTTGAGGGGACGTGACAGTGCCAAGAAGGGACATAATATCGGACCCAGAAGGCCTACGTACTCTGTGACCTATTGCTGGGGGATCCCCCATCTGAGACTTGCTCAACAGGGAAGTACGACGGGGCACTGCACCAGGGATTCTCCCATGGACCCCTTAATAGGACCCCATAGAGGGAGCTGTAGTAGCAATCCCACTGGAATTTGTATGCTTCATGTATCGGGCATTCTTTAACATTCAGAGGCCTGGATTGGACCTCTTTTTCTCTGCCAGGCTTTAATAGTATAGGTGGTAGGGAAAATGAGTGTCTACATCAACTAGATATACACCATATATTGTTGAAGTACCTAAAAGAAACATATGCCTTAAGAAGAACAGACAAACTGTTCTGAAAAGGGGAAGCAACATCCAAAGTCACCCTAGCCAGGTGAATCAAGATGACAATAACTTCAGCATACATGCTTGTGGGCAGGCAGGCCTCAGCAATCCTGAGATCCCACTCAATGAGGATGCAAGTGGTATCGTGGGCTGAGGCATCCTCAGTTTCTCCAAATGAAATCTGTAGGGCTGCCACATGGTCTTCTCTGCACACCTTCACAAAGTATTACAGGTTGGACAAGCAGACCAAGGTAGACTTAGCCTTTGGAATGGGAGTCCTGAGGACAGTCTTATTTTCCTCCTGCCCCAGTTAGGGGAAGCTTAGGTAACTTCCATACGTAATGACTGGTCTAGCAAGAAGATAAGAAAGGTAATTTTCTTTTCTTGAGTCCTTTTAGGAAGATGAGGGTGAGGAGGTTCATTGGGATTAGTGGCAATGAGGTAGCTTGGTAGTGCCCTCCTCATTCTTACCTTTCTACTTTTTCCCTTTTCTTCCCTTTTCTTACCTCTTGACTCACTCAAAATGGTCTTCAGTACCCCATAGTAGAAGTTTCAAGAATAGGGCTTTGAGGGATTTCATTTGGTCACAGAGCTTTTGACAGTAGGCTACTGGGATTGGTCCAAGACCACACCTTCCTTATAAGGCCAGAGTGAGTCCTAAGAGGTGTGCCTTCTGCCTCCCTCAGCTGTGGAGGGGGGGAAATCCCATACATAAGTGGTCTAGCAGTTAAGGAAAGAAAATGATCAGGTAAGCATAGTTTAGCCTTCTGAAATCTTAAAATATCATGGGCCACTGTTTGAATGAAAGATGCTTCAGCCATCCAAATTACCGTTCTGTTTTACAGGGGATCATCAATTCTCTGGCCGGGACAGTTTGATTTTCTTAGTTGATGCCTCCAAAGCCATGTTTGAAAGTCTGGATGAGGATGGGAACACCAGTTTTGATATAACTATTCAGGTAAGTCAAGCAGTGCAGCCACTCACTGCCACCTCCCAACATGGAAGAGTCTCACTGCAGCAGAAATGCACCTTTTGTGTCCTGTTTCATGTGGCACTGTTTTTTTTTTTTTCTTTAACTTTAAAAAAATATAGATGGCTTTTAAATCTGAATTCTTTTTCTTAAATATAAAGTTAGGTATTTGTAGAAGGTGTCCTTATTTAAAAAAAAAAAAAAAAAAAAAAAAAATCGATCCCCAAAAGGCTGAAAAGTTGCTTGGTGCTCTGAGCTTGCTGAATCCCTCTGCTGATCATCATGCTCTCCTTGCTGTATGTTGTTGGAAAGCTATCCATTGATTGTGGGTGTCACTTGAACACCGAGGATGGAGTTTTACTATGTGTTGAGAGGGTTTGTCATGGAAATCCTCTATGCTGCTAGCACTGAGAACAGTTAGAAGTGAAAAAAAAAACAAAACCCAACCCCAAAGTATACTGTTTTGTTTTTTTTTTTCTTTCCTACACTTGGTTTAGAATATAAGTAATGATCTTCTGAGAGGGTGTTCTTGCACATGAATGACATGGTTAAAGGGTCATTGGCTTAAGGCCTTAAATTCTACCTGCCAGGCTGTTTTGCTAGGATAAGCCTGCTCAGATCAGTATTAATGGCACCATAGGAGATTTTCGTGACTCCTAAAAGGGTCACCTTTAGAACTGCACGAGAAGAACCAAGCTGAGCACTACTGAACATACAGAGTGGAACTTCCCTAACCATCACAGGAGGTCTCCAAGCATATCATTTAAACTTTGTCTCCTTTACCTTGCTTTGACAACTGGCTGTAACTGCTCCTTTTTTGCTGATATTTTAACAGATTTTTAAAAAATCATCAACCTATCCTTTTCCATAATCTGAGGGAACACTGTCCCAGAATGATGAGTGGCTGTCACCTTTGCATGCTCCACAGCTTGTAAACAGAATATTAACAGTAACAAAGGAGTTCCTGGGGAGGCTTGGGGGCAAAAAAAAGAAATAATTTAAAAAATCTTAAAAATTAAAAAAAAAGAATAACAGGCTTTTCCCTGTACGTACCAGGATCAGTCCAGACTGCTGGGTTATGTCTCCCGTCCAGCAGATGGAGTCAGAGAGAAACTGAAAAGGCACCACCCATATAGCCTGGTGCGCCCCCTGCGATCCTTCAGTATATCTCTGACTCCAGCAGATGAGAGAGCATAACCTGCGGTCCTGATCTCTGACAAAAAAAAAAAGTTAAAGAGTGGAGAGCGGTTCCTCTACCAGGTTTGATTTAAGTTTTCTGGGGTACTCCTGTGACTAGAACAAGGCAGAACCTGAAGTAAGGAGCCGTAGCAGGCAAGGCAGGGCTTTGCCCTCGAGGCTTTTCCCGGAGTGCATTCCTGCCCTGCCCAGTGAGAGGAGGGGGAGGATTCATCGGTGGGCCGGTCACTCTCCCCTCTGCCTCCTGAGACGCTTGTTTCCTCGGAGAAGTTTAGCAGAGGGAAATCCTCCTTTCTGCAGGCTCCAGAAGTGTAAAAAAATAAAGAACAAACTTGTGCTGCATTTCTTGGCTGCCGGCGGCAGCACTATTGAGTCTTAAAAAAAAAAAAAAAAACCGAGGTAATTTTTTATTTCCTTTACTCCCCTGCCTGCTGTCCTCATCTGGGCGTTCGGAGAGGGTGGCCTACCACCCGACACTGTTCAGCGCCGTTTTCGCGCCGTTTTCTTGGCAGGGAGAATGCCCAGGGGAGTGGTCTGCACCGCTTGCGGAGAGTCGGGGGCTCCGGCTCTTGCGCGAAGGCTTCTGCTCCCGATGCATCCCCGGGGGCGAGGGGCCTTCGCGGAGGGCAGCCCTGGCCGGGAAGTCCCTCCCTTCGCGGCACAAAGACTTGGGCAGGCAGCAGCGAGGCGAGCAAGCTAATGGATTGGGCGGAAAAGCATCTGTCTCGCATAGCGGCATCACACATAGCCGGGGTCGACAACATTCAGGCGGACTACCTCAGCCGCCAGCAATTGGATCCGGGGGAGTGGGAACTGTCTCAAGAGGCACTCAAACTCATAGTTCGAAGATGGGGAACCCCCAGAGTAGATCTCATGGCGACGCGCCTAAATGCAAAGGCAGCTCGCTTCTTCAGCTGCAGACGGGAGCACGGGTCAGAAGGTGTGGACGTGCTCGTTCTTCCGTGGCCCGTGCGTGTTCTCCTCTACGTGTTCCCTCCGTGGCCACTGGTAGGCAAGGTGTTGCGTCGGATAGAATCCCACAGGGGTCCGGTCATTCTCGTGGCGCCGGAGTGGCCAAGGAGGCCGTAGTTCGCCGATCTGATCAACCTAGCGGTGGACGGTCCCTTGCGCCTTGGTCATCTGCCTCGCCTCTTGCGGCAGGGTCCAGTGTTTTTCGACCAGGCCGATCGCTTCTGTCTAGCGGCTTGGCTTATGAGAGGTGTCGATTGAGGAAGAAGGGATATTCTCATTCGGTCATCACTACTCTTCTTCAAGCTCGTAAGCCGTCTACCTCTGTGACCTATGTGCGTGTATGGAAGGTGTTTGACTCTTGGTGTCGCGGATTCTCCATGTCCCCAAGGCAGGCTACAGTGTCTAATGTTCTGACATTTCTGCAGGAGGGCCTCAAGAAGGGCTTATTCTATAATTCCCTTCGCGTGCAGGTAGCGGCCTTAGGCTGTTTTTGTGGCAAAATTGACGGCGTTTCCATTGCCATGCACCCTGATATAGCCAGATTTTTGAAGGGGGTCAAGAATTTGCGACCGCCGGTAAGACCTGCCTGTCCCGCTTGGAGTCTGAATTTGGTTCTTCGTAGCCTTTGTACTTCTCCTTTTGAACCGCTGAAGCGGGCAACTCTCAAAGATCTAACTCCCAAGACGGTTTTCTTGGTGGCTATTTGTTCTGCGAGGCGCATTTCAGAGCTTCAAGCGTTGTCCTGCAGGGAGCCTTTCCTCCGTATTTCGGCCTCGGGGGTTTCGCTTCGCACTGTTCCTTCCTTCTTGCCAAAGGTAGTTTCGGCTTTTCATGTGAATCAAACTGTAGAACTACCAGCATTTTCCGGAGAAGGCAGTGAGGCGTCTGAGCTTAGGCGGTTGGATGTTCGCAGGGCCTTATTACGGTACTTGGAAGTAACCAATCCTTTTCGGTTATCTGATCACCTTTTCATCTTATGGAGTGGCCCTAGGAAGGGGTTCAAAGTTTCTAAGACGACTATAGCCCGCTGGCTGAAGGAGGCTATTGCTTCGTCTTACATTTGTCGGGGGCGTGCAGTTTCGGAAGGTCTTAAGGCCCATTCCCTGTGTTCCCAGGCGGCGTCTTGGGCGGAGAGTGCTTTTGTTTCTCCTCAGGAAATTTTCCGGGCAGCGACTTGGAAATCCTTGCGCACTTTTGCTAGACACTACCGTTTGGACGTGCAAGATCCGACGGTAACTTCGTGTGGCAGCAGTGTGCTTCGAGCGGGACTGTCAAGATCCCACCCCTTTTAGGGCAGCTTGGGTACTTCCCAGCAGTCTGGACTGATCCTGGTACGTACAGGGAAAGGAAAATTAGTGCTTACCTGATAATTTTCGTTCCTGTAGTACCAAGGATCAGTCCAGACGCCCGCCCATGTCCAAAGCAGTCCCATCAGTCTATACTTGTATTTCAATCTTCCATTATGGTACGCATGCACAGGTATCTTATTGTTCAGTTCAGCGGCATTTTCAGCCGGGGTTTTTCCTCGTTTTTTCCAAGAGTTCATGTTTCACTTGTTCTAGTCACGGGTTCTTGCCTAAGATTTCTTCTATCATTCTGCTTTGTTATCGATTATACTGAAGGATCGCAGGGGGCGCACCAGGCTATATGGGTGGTGCCTTTTCAGTTTCTCTCTGACTCCATCTGCTGGACGGGAGTCGTAACCCAGCAGTCTGGACTGATCCTTGGTACTACAGGAACGAAAATTATCAGGTAAGCACTAATTTTCCTGTGTTCGCTGGGTCCTCCTTCGCCTGTCCTGTGCTTATTTATTTGAACCAGCAGTGTCCTCCAGCTCAGTCAGAACTAAGATTGGTTTCTGGGACTGTGAGCCCTCATTTGCATCTGTCCATGGATTTTAACCCATATTTTATATCCTCTTTCCCAAGAAATTCCTCCTCTGGTCATTGCAGTGATTGGTCGCAGGCCAGGCTCAATGTGTCAGGGCTATTTTCCAAACCCTGCAATCATGGGCTCTGAATTTAGCCACTAGGTGTCGCTGTTGAGTAATGAAGTTGTGGAAGCTGCCTCTGCATCATCCCCAAGCAGAAGACCTGACTCGGGTCGCGAACTGGCAACTTACTGCATGGCAGTGCGCTGTGCTTGGCACCTGAGCCCCTGGGGCTGGCCCTGCCTATCTTTTTAAAAGCAGAGGAGATAGGCATGTTACATTATGTTCAAGTGCCCCTCTGCTGTATCATGAATCATATAGCTCGGCACGCTTTCTAGAATGAGGGTATTTGTTGACACTTTTTTTTTTTTTTTTAAATTTAGGACAAAAAAAGTAAAAGAAGCAAATCATTTTCATGCAATGGGAACCACCCAGTGGTCCGATTCAGGGCCCATGAATGCAGGGCTCTGGAAGGAGCCCTGGTGCCTGGCCCCCAGCCGAGGACTCGCTGAGATGACTGATCTAAAAGCAAGCTTGCAGGGTTATGAAATAGGTGAGAAATTCCCAGGTAGTTGTGAATGAAGACACTAGATCCCAGCTCTAGATTTCATTGAACTCGAACCCCAAAGAAGAAAGAGGAAACTGCCCAGTAAAAAAAACAAACAAACCCCAATAAGAAGCCACAACACCTCACTTGGAAGTTCAGAATAAACCGGTACTGAAGCGTGAATGAGAGCTGCAGCCTGACTTGTCAGTGGGATTGCGGAGGGATTCAAAAGTACTTTGGGTTGTGCCTTGTCTTCCCAGTGCATCAGGAACGTGTATACGAGTAAGATCATCAGCAGTGAGCGGGACCTGCTGGGCTTGGTGTTCTTTGGCACGGATAAGCACAAGAACTCTGTGGACTTTAAGCACGTCTACGTCCTGCACGAGCTGGACACGCCAGGTAACAGAACAGAAGTCTCTGGTGCTCCCAGAGTTCAATACAACAGACCTAAACCTAGATTGTTCTGCCCTTTTATTTTCTGAACTGTTTCTTGTGTCCTCTATTAGGTTTTTGGACCCTGGGTTGCTGGTGCATGATCTCTGAATATTTATTGGTCCCCTCCCTGCTATACCTTAGACACCAGGATACTCTGATCTCTCTAGTATACTACTTTAAGCTTTACTTCTTCTGAGCTTTTTGTGTAAGTGAACTGTTCAGATAAGGAATGCTTTTATTCTCTCAGAATAATAATTTTGGATTTATGTAGTGCAGTGGTACTCTGCCTTGGTCATTTGAACATTTATTTTACAACAAGCAATTCAATAGAACTATGTTCAGCTATTCTTCTTATTCCTCATGCCCTGTCCCTTTCCTCACTCACCAAGGCAGCTGCAAGTGACACAGGGCTCTTTCCTGACTGAGGGCTGGAAGGGCAGTCTCTGCAATGGAGCTCATCAGTGCTGCTCTTTTGCCATTGAAGGCTTGGAATGAAGAATTTTTTTTTTCATTTCTTTTGAGGACGGGGTGGAGGGGGGGGGGGGGAGCGGTGTGAAGTGACCCAGTTCTTAGAGGGAGGATTTTGGCCACTCATGGGTTTTGCACATATAATGCAATATTCAATGGCATGTGTTTCTTTCCATCTGCAGACAGCATTATAGGTACCAGAAATTTCCCTCCACAAACTGAGCTGCATACCATCTCTTTCATCAAAATTAAGCTGTTTATTCTTTAAACCTAATTCTTTTTTTTTTTATTGCGAAGATCAACTGAAATCATCATGCCACATACATCTTTTCCATGGACCAAATAAAGCACTAGGCTTTTAAGCATTCAGAAACCATATCACTTGAATTTTACATCTTAGAATAATTTCATAATGCAAATTGATATGCATTGGGCAGCCTAATTTGGCTGGGGTGGTGATTTATAAGACCAATAAATAAATAATGCACATAATCAGTTCACTTGCCAGCACACAGAAAGATAATTCATATCTCTGGCTTCTGTTTTCAGACCAAGGCCAGATTTACTAAGCTTTTTTTCTTCCTATAGTCTTACACATAAAACACAACCTCCCAGATGGATTGACAGGCACCCTCCTTCAACCTTCACCAAATGAAGAAAGGGCTTCCAAATCTCTTACAGGTCTATCCTGTAAAGTGCGTCTGCGGTTTCCCCGTTCCTAACCGGCTCTCTACTCACTTTCCGGCTGCGTTAGCCCTTCCTGCGATCCCGAATCCCCTTTAACCTACTCCTACCGCGTCCTAAAATCCCCAGCCAACCCCTTCCGCACGCGGCATGCATATTGCATGCAAACGAGCGAATTAGCTATTCCCTAGCATCCCGTAACCCGCGCCCCGACTATCGCTACCTTTCCCTGCCGTTTTGTCGCGCGTTTAACCTGCTAACTTACCACCTACCCTGACCCTGCGGTAGAGGCAGGGGTAAGGGTAGGTGGCAAGGTTTCCCCCAGCCCGGACCGGACCCGGACCCGACCCGACTGGCCAAGAAGGTATCGTGGCTCCCCTTTTTTTTTTTGCTTCGCCGCTGTCAGTCTGTTCTCCCTCCTCCCGGAGCAAGGCTGCTTTTCGCGCCCTGCTCCGGGAGGAGGGGAGAAGAGATGACAGCAGTGAAGCAAAAAAAAAAAAAGGGGAGCAATTTTCCAAAAGCGACAATTTTGGGTTTTTTCCAAAAGCGACTTACTTTTGGGATCTGTCAAGATCCCAAAAAGTAAGTCGCTTTTGGGCGCCTGCACAACTTACTTTTTTTTTTGCAGCCATCAGCAGGAACACATGGCGATCGTGGCTCCCGTAGCTCCTCCCGACGAAGATGGCCGCCTGCACGGGGGAAAGCGTGCAATTGGCCGCTGAAGACGTGACGTCACGACGTTTGGCGTCACGGGATGTGACGCCACATCTTGAGCGGCCAATTGCACGCTTTCCCCCGTGCAGGCGGCCATCTTCGTCGGGAGGAGCTACGGGAGCTACGATCGCCATGTGTTCCTGCTGATGGCTGCAAAAAAAAGTAAGTTGTGCAGGCGCCCAAAAGCGACTTACTTTTTGGGATCTTGACAGATCCCAAAAGTAAGTCGCTTTTGGAAAAAACCCAAAATTGTCGCTTTTGGAAAATTGCTCCCCTTTTTTTTTTTTGCTTCACCGCTGTCATCTCTTCTCCCCTCCTCCCGGAGCAGGGCGCGAAAAGCAGCCTTGCTCCGGGAGGACAGCGGCGAAGCAAAAAAAAAAAAGGGGAGCCACGATACCTTCTTGGCCGGTCGGGTCGGGTCTGGGTCGGGTCGGGTCTGGCTGCAAAAAAAAGTAAGTTGTACTTTTGGGATCTTGACAGATAACTTTTGGGGTCTATTCTCCCCTCCTCCCGGAGCAAGGTTGCTTTTCGCGCCCTGCTCCGGGAGGAGGGGAGAAGAGACACTGACAGCGGCGAAGCAACTTACATCTTTTGGTTTTTTCGCTTTTTTTTTTTTGCTTCGCCGCTGTCAGTGTCTCTTCTCCCCTCCTCCCGGAGCAAGGCTGCTTTTCGCGCCCTGCTTCGGGAGGGGGAGGAGGGGGGCTGGCGGTCCCGACTTCCTGGTATCTGTCATTTCAAATGACATTTGAAATGACAGATACCAGCGTGGCGTGAAGCCTTAGGCCCGCGCACCCAGGATACTGTATAGGCGCTCTATCCAGTAAAATGGGTTGCGCGGGCCTAAGGCTTCACGGACGCGGTTTACATTTACATAAAATTATTGTTCAGGATCGAGCGGTAGGTGAGCTGCACTGTGCGTGCGGCAACCGCGGGTGCCGCAGGCACTAACGCAGTTCTTCCTACCGCTCGGTACTGGATAGACCTGTTAAGTAGTTGGACTTCCCCCCCTCCCTTCTTTTGTTGTAGACTTTCCATGCACTCTTAAACCATTCATCTAACGAAGGTGGATTTTGCTTTTTCCAACATCTTTCCAGGGAGCAAAACAAATGGGTAATGAGTTTGTTACATAGCAGGTACTCGTTTATAAGTAGTAGCCCAACAAGAACACTTTAGACCCCTAGGTAGATCTTCATTTGTAATTTTTATTTTTTTTTTAGCAAAAGTTATTTTTGTTCTGTCTTATCTTGTCTCACTGTACCTCATTTACTGCACTTCCTTCAGTAAATAGTCAAAGCATTAAGATTACACAATCTACTTGGGCCAAGATAACATCATTATAGAAGTTTAGAATCATTCTCCAAGATTATCATCAAAAGAGAGGCCCTCCCAATTTTTTAATATTTCTTCATTATTCCTCAGTAGGATAGCAGGTCAGGTCTTTTTCCCATGCTGATATAAGTTTTGTTTTGTTTTGTTTCTTTTTTTTTTTTGTTTCAACTTGGGGGCTTGTTTTAGGGATTCTATAACTGAGTCCAGACCGTCAAGCGCTGCCATTAATACCATTGGTGAGAGAAGCATGGAAGGCCTCTGTTAGAGCCAGTTTTTTTCAATTACAGCACCTTTCTTATGAAATGCTATTCCATAAGATAATTCGGTTGAAGTAAAACTACCTTACTTCCAGAAAAAAGTGAAATCCTGGCTTTTTCGAATAGGCTGACTCTACTGCTTGATAGCAGCTGTCCCAGCAGGAAACAGTTTTGGGGGTGCAAGAATATGATTTCTGGTGGACCTTTAGTCTAGTTTTTTTATTTAGGAGGGGACTGTAGACTGCTTGTTTTTTGGTGGATTTACTGCCCTGAGGGACTCAGGTTTTTATTAACTGTTTTAACTTTTTTGTAATTTTTTTTTTATTTTTGATACTTGTTTTGTTTTGATGTGTTTGTTTTTTATTATTATTTTTCTTTAATGTACCCTGCTACCAGCCAAAGTATGTATGCATTTATTTATTTATTTATTTAAAAGAAGGTAAACATTTTCCATCTTAAGTGAGTACTTTAAAAGTCAAAAGGTGGATACTGAAATAAGTTTGGAATCATATCTTGAATCCCTAAATAATCTCCTCTTTGATTACTACTAAACCAAAGCATTTTTAGCTTTAGAATTGGCAAAGTGCCAGCGGATTTTCGCTGATGTCAGATGACACCATGGATCTATCCCCCTGTAGACGAGGCCTTATGCGGGTTATGATAGTTGTGAAGCTTATAGGAGGGCTTGCTCTTTCTTTTTCCGTCTGCTCTGGAGCTGGCTTCACATTTCTTTCCTCTTTCTTGTAGAAAGGTATCTTCGATTCAGCTCACTTTTATCTGATAGAAATGTGCTATTACTTATTTAATTTATATTCCGCCTTTCAGACACTTCAGAGTGGATTACATTCAGGTACTGTTGGTATTTCCCTGTCCCTAGAAGGCTTATAGCAATGGAGGAGAAGTGACTTGCTCAAGGTGACGAGGAGCAATTTGAATCCTGGCTTCCTTGGTTCACAGTTTGCTGCTCTGACCACTAGGCTACTCCTGCACTCCTATTAGTATTGAATTATCATCTTGTTTCATTAAATCACCATAAACTAGAGTAGCAATTTGATTTGCTGTTCACGTTCAGTTGACTTAGGCTGGAACAGGATTTCAGTTTAGGAATTGTTTGGGGTTTTTTTTTTTTTTTTTTTGCAAATTTGTAATCATTTGGGCTTAATTCTTCCATACCTTATTTCTTTAATAAAAAGATGATATATAATCCAGCCTTTCCTAAAATTAACCTTGGTTATTGCAGCAGAGATTGCTGGAAGGCGTTATGTAAGTTCACGTGGGATATTAATGCTGGTTTCTTTTTCCTGTTTCTTTGTCTCCTTCAGGTGCCAAGCGCGTGCTGGAGCTGGACAAGTACAAGGGAAAAAAGGGGAGAGCGCATTTCAGTGAGGCAATTGGCCACAACGAGGGCTACTCCCTTAGTGATGCTCTCTGGATCTGTGCTAATCTCTTCAGTGATGTCAAGCTGAGGATGAGCCACAAACGCATCATGCTGTTCACCAACAACGATAATCCTCATGTGGGCGACAACACCAAAATTAAGCTGGCAATTACGAAAGCCAGTGATCTCAGGGAGACAGGTGAGCAGCATAGCTGAAAGGCCACATTGCAGCAAGCTCACAGGGCTGGGGGAGCAGACATGCAGTTTGTGCTGGTGCAGTCTCAGCTAGCATAAGATAGAAACAAGGAAATATAGATGATTAAAGGAGGGCTGCTGCAGAGCGTTACTGTAATCACATAGGAGGCTAGGATTCTTAAAATGGCCTGTCTTTTGAAAAACTGTCCTCTGCTTACAATTTTAGCATGGTTCTTGTGCTTCATTCCAGTGTTACTGTGATAGTGGAAAATTGCTTTCTGAGGCATGAAATTCCTGTACTGATATCACCACTGCAGTACCTTATGTAAAGCCTTAGTTCTGCAGTGACCAAATAACAGCCTTCTAAGGCTTGTAGTGTTGACTTACAGTAATAGTTTTACCAAAAAATGCAGATTCCCTGTATGTACCCGGATCAGTCCAGACTGTGGGTTATGCCTTCCTTCCAGCAGATGGAGACAGATGAAAAACTCAGAGGATGCCCTCTCTTAACCTGGTGTGCCTCCTGCATCCCTTCAGTCTTTCTCAGTCTCCAGCAGATGGAGGTGGTGCAAATCCTGCAGTCTTGCCCTGATTTAAGAGTAGACATGCGACCCCTTTAAAAAAAAAAAAAAAAAGGTAAACTGAAAGGAAGATCAGGAAATCCTCCCGGTGGATAACTAGGTTCCAAGGAGCCATCCCCACCGGTAGAAGGTTTAGGAGCCGGGGTTGGTTACCCCACGGGGCTCCTCTCAGGTAAGATGCAGGAGAAGATACTGGTGGTCCGGTCCCTCTCCTGCCTAGCGCTCCCGATCGCATTTAAAAAAAAAAAAAAAGCAGTCTGCCCTTTTCTTCTGTCCTTCTCTTAGCGGCTGCACTGTGATTCTCTTCGGGGGCTGTTTGGGCGTCTTTTGCAGCTGTTTCGGGCTCCCTGCCTAGCTTCCTTTCCTGTGTGGTGTGTTTGCTCCCCCCCCCCCCCGCTGAACAATGCCGCGGCCATCTTCCTGTATAGCCTGCGGGGAGTCTTCCTCTAGACTCTCCCGTGCAGGGCTTTGCCTCCAGTGCATTTCTGGAGGAGAAGGCAGCTCCTTTCAGGCTGCCAGCAGCCTTTCTAAGCCCCGAGGTGCCATTAAAAGGACAGCACCTCGGGAAGCCCAGGCCGATCCGTTTCTCCTCAGCGTGGGAACGGTGGCCATTTTTAAAACTTTTGCCGATGCTGAAGCAAGGGCAATGGGGGCAGGGGGTAGCTCCCTCCGGACATTTCACCGATGGATGGAAGCAATGGGCATGGCTCTGACCCAGACCAGGAACCTATGGACGATGACTCCGATCCCCTGGTGGGGGAAGGTACACAGGGTCTTTGGATTTTTCATTAGACTTTGTGCTGCTTATGCACAAAGCATTTTTGGCAACTCATTCTCAGCAGAGTGGTGCTCTGCATTCCAGTCAGCCTCTTCAGCCCCCAGTTAGCTTGGCAAACGTATGGAAGCTCCGGCGTCTCTGCGGGTCGCCAAATTACGTGGTTTGTCTGCGGCAGGGGGGTTCTGCCCCTTCGAATGGAATGGACAGCGGGGCTATAGATGCTCTGGCTGTGCCTGTGCCCCCTGTAGATGAGGACCTAGTAAAACAGTCTCCTCTGGATGGTGACGACCCTAAGGTGGTCCGCCTTTTTCACAAGGAGGAGTTGGAGCCGCTGATACCCTCTGTTTTATCTGAACTTGGGGTTGATATTCCCCAGGATTCACTCCCGCAGAATTCTGTGGATCTGGTCCTAGCAGGACTGCGTTCTCCGGCCAAGGCTTTTCCCTTTCATCCCATGCTGCAACAACTAATGATCCAGAAGTGGGATGTCCCAGATGTCGAGTTACGAGTGGGAAAGGCTATGAATAAACTTTATCTTCTGCTTGGCGAGCCCTTAGAGGAGAGCTTTCCAAACTTTTCATGTTGGCGACACACTTTTTAGACAAACATAATTTCACGACACAGTAATTCAGTCTATTAGCAAACCAGAGGTTAAAAGGTTAAAAGAACAAAATGTATTTCGACAATTTATGTATGTTTCCTTAAATATATACATAAATAAAATATTTCATGACACAACCTATCTCATGAAAACCATTCATTTATATTAAAAATATATAATATTCCAAGATTAATGATATTGTTATAATTTATGAGTAACAATAATAAAACAAATTGTCTTTTTCTTTCTCGCTTTACTTTATTTTAATGGTGGTATATTTATGGCTATCTCTTTCTTACCTCTACTTCTACATGTGGCAGATTGGGAGCCCAACCAAAACTATAGTTCAGGGAAGGGGGATAGGGGAGGAGGGGGACAATAAAGAGGGTAAATGAGTTGTATGTATATGCGTTAGATTTAACTAGTTCCGTTAGTGATTTGAATTGTACATCCGGTACTGAGATTGGGTGTCTGTTTCTGCTGTATTGGATATTCGTTTTTCATTAACTTTCTTGGTGGTGTTACCAGTACAGTGCTATCATGTTGTATCCTGGTTCTTTTCACAAATTTTAAATAAAAAAAACAAAAAAAAACCAAATTGTCTGTCCCCCACACAACTCATCTCTCTCCCCCCTCCAGCACATGTCTGGCCCCCACACTCATGTACCTCTTCTTTTTGATTGTTGCCAGTGAAGTGCTTCACTCCCTTCAGAGTTCAAGCCTGCCGTGGTGCATAACACCTTCCATGATCACCAGACACTGTTGCTTGCAGTCAGTATTCCTCATGGCCAGGCATCATCGGCAGCAGCAGCCAATGACAGGGACAGCTGGGCTCAAGCCCCACCCACCAAGCCCCCAAAAAACATGATTGACAGCAAAAATCGCCCAATATTAAGCAACCCACGAACTGAAAAAAAAAAAAAGTGAATTACTAGAAAAAAAGCCCAAACTCGCATCGAAGTTGACTGGGCTTGCGCGACACATCTGCACACTGCAGGCGACACACTTAACATGTCGCAACACACAGTTTGGAAAGCTCTGCCTTAGAGCTTCTGAGGTCCCCTAAGGTGGATGCTTCCGTATCAGCAGTCACAAAGCGAACAAGGCCCTCAAGATACCTCACTTCCATATGGGAACCTTATGTTCCATGATCGCCGCAGTTCGTAAGGGCGAGTTTCTGGCGTCCTTAGATCTGATGGAAGCATACTTGCATATTCCTATCTGCGAAGATCATCAGAGATTTCTGCGATTTCATGATTCTAGGAATGCATTTACAATTCTGCGCCCTGCCGTTTGGTCTGGCTACGGCCCCTCGCACGTTCACCAAGGTAATGGTAGTGGTGGCAGCAGCCTTAAGGAAACAAGGGCTTCTAAATCATCCCTATTTGGACAACTGGCTTATCTGAGCAAAGTCAAGAGACCCCTGCATACAAGCAGTCAGAACAGTGGTCGATCTTCTGGAGTTGCTAGGATGGGTTGTCAATCAAGCCAAAAGCAATTTCGTTCCGTCACAGGTGATGGACTTCCTGGGAGCACGGTTTGATACCAGACTCAGAAAAGTATTTCTTCTGCTGGACTGAGTTACCAAGCTGATGGAGCATGTTCGTCGCTTGTTGTCGCTACCACTCCCCAAAGCCTGGGACTATCTTCAAGTTCTCTGTTCCCCTGGGCATTTGCTCATAGGAGACTGTTACAATGAGCATTACTTTCCAGTTGGGACCCCAAGTTGGAGGACTTCCAGTTCCTGCTGCTGCTCAACTAATCTCATCGTGCAACGGTGGGGCGATCCCCATATGGACTTGATGGCCACAAAAGACAATACCAAGACTCCTCTGTTCTTCAGTTGCAGAAGAGATCACGGAGTGGAGGGAGTCGATGCTTTAGTCCTCCCATGACCCACATTGGTTCTCCTGTATGTACATGTTCCCACCCTGGCCTCTGATAGGCAAGGTTGTACACCGGATAGAAGTTCATCAAGGCACCGCAATTCTGGTTTCTCCGGAGTGACCCCGATGCCCATGGTTCGCGGACCTGGTCAATTTGGCAGTGGACGGGCCTCTCAGACTTGGTCATCTTTCCAATCTGCTCTGTCAAAGCCCTATATTTTTTGACCAGGCAGATCGATTTTGTCTAGCAGCTTGGCTTTTGAAAGGCGCAGGTTAAGGAAGAAAGGATATACAGAGGAGGTAATAACTACTATTTTGCAGTCCCAGAAGACTTCTACATCCCTCTCCTATGTCAGAGTGTGGCGAGTCTTTGAAATGTGGTGTCGTGATCAGGGTTTATTCCCCAGACAAATTTCAGTGGCTCATATTTTAGCCTTTTTGCAGGCCGGCTTGGCGAAAGGTTTGCCTGTTAATTCCTTCCGGGTACAGGTGGCGGCCTTAGGTTCCTTGGTGGGTAGTTCCTTAGCTTCGCATCCGGTTGTTGTTAGTTTCCTCAGAGGAGTGAGGCATTTGAAACCTCCTGTCCGTCATGTCCATGTCCCTCATGGAATCTTAATTTGGTCCTTCGCGTTTTGTGTGCTCCGCCTTTTGAACCACTTAAAAAGGCTACTTTTTTGGTCGCCATATGCTCAGCCCGAAGAACATAAGAACATGCCATACTGGGTCAGACCAAGGGTCCATCAAGCCGAGCATCCTGTTTCCAAAGGTGGCCAATCCAGGCCATAAGAACCTGGCAAGTACCCAAAAACTGTCTATTCCATGTTACCGTTGCTAGTAATAGCGGTGGTTATTATCTAAGTCAACTTAATTAATAGCAGGTAATGGACGTCTCCTCCAAGAACTTATCCAATCCTTTTTTAAACACAGCTATACTAACTGCACTAACTACATCCTCTGACAACAAATTCCAGAGTTTAATTGTGCGTTGAGTGAAAAAGAACTTTCTCCGATTAGTTTTAAATGTGCCACATGCTAACTTCATGGAATGCCCCCTAGTCCTTCTATTATTCGAAAGTGTAAATAACCGATTTACATCTACTCGTTCAAGACCTCTCATGATTTTAAACACCTCTATCATATCCCCCCTCAGCTGTCTCTTCTCCAGCTGAAAAGTCCTAACGTCTTTAGTCTTTCCTCATAGGTGAGCTGTTCCATTCCCCTTATCATTTTGGTTGCCCTTCTCTGAACCTTCTCAGAGCTTCACTCACTTTTCTGCAGGGAACCATTTTTGAGAATTTCTGACTCGGGAGTGTCACTTCGCACAGTTCCTTCCTTTTTATATAATGTTGATCTTATCTGTCATTCATAAAGTGTACTTCTGGTTAATGAGTTAACCTGGTCATAAAATCAGATTTAGTTAGTTGTTATATGGATGGTTATATGTAACATGACGCGTGCGTTTCACGCTTTTTCGAGTTCAAACACTGTTTTATGTATAAGCTGTTGACGATGTAAACCGGAGTGAAGGCAACGTGCTATACCTCGGTATAAAAAAAGCGTAAATAAATAAAATAAATAAAGTGGTTTCTAGTTTTCATTTAAGCCAGTTGGTAGAGCTCCCGGCATTTTCCAGTTTGTCTTCTGTGGATCTGCACACAAGAGAACTATGGCAGTTGGATGTGCGACCGGTCCTCTTGCCTTATTTAGAGGTCACGAAAACGTTCAGATATTCAGATCATCGTTTGTATTGTGGAGTGGTCCTAAAAAGGGTCAGAAAGCGTCTGAGCCAACCTTTGCACGGTGGTTGAAAGAAGCTATTGCATCTGCTTACATTAGTAAAGGAAAGCCGGTCCCCGAGGGATTGAAGGCACATTCCATTTGCTCACAGGCGGCTTCGTGGGCCGAATACCAGCTGGTAATGTCACAAGAAATATGTAGAGTGGCTACATGGAAGACGCTACATACATTTGCTCGTCACTACCGCTTGGATGTGCAAGCCCTAGATGTCGGTAATTTTGGCAGTGGGGTTATTTGCACAGGACTCTCCTCATCCCACCCTGGTTAGGGAAGCTTTGGTACATCCCATAGTCTGGACTGATCCGGGTACGTACAGGGAAAAGAAAATTGGTTCTTACCTACTAATTTTCATTCCTGTAGTACCACGGATCAGTCCAGACGCCCACCCAGGGTTTTTTTCTTGACGAGTCCGTGCTCATATTCACTTGTATTGCAGGCAGCTATAGCAGAAGAACGAAGGCTACAGGTTGCTTTTGTGATTACAAGCCATTACTCCAAAACACAAAAGAAGTTAACTTTATAACAGTTGTTGCTTGATTCGTTGTTATGGTTATTATGGTTTGCTTGGATATTCTTAAGACTGAAGGGATGTAGGAGGCACGCCAGGTTAAGAGAGGGCGTCCTTTGAGTTTTTCTGTCTCGATCTGCTGGAAGGGAGGCATAACCCACAGTCTGGATTGATCCGTGGTCATACAGGAGCAAAAATTAGCAGGTAAGAACCAATTTTCTTTTAGTAGCCCTGTGAATGTGTGTGTATGTATGTATATATCTCAAATTTGCATGAGAGAGTAGAGAATCCTATCAGATTACCATCCATTTCACTTGTCTTACACCAAGTTTCCTATATGTACCCGGATCAGTCCAGACTGCTAGGTTTTGCCTCTCTTCTAGCAGATGGAGACAGAGAAGAACTTGAAGAGCACCCTCTCTTAACATGGTGTGCTTCAGTATTTCTCTGTCTCCAGCAGATGGAGGTGGCAGAACCTGTGGTCCTGATCTGTGATTGCTAAAAACAAAAAAAAAAAAAAAAAAGAAGGGGGGGGGGGGGGGTTTCTAACCTTCTCAGCTAATGCTTATTCAAGCAGGACATAAAAAAAAAAAAAAAGGCAAGAAGACAAGGAATGCCGTTCCTCCCAGGGGGTAGACAGGTCCTGGTGGGGCCATCCCCCCTGGCTGGTTAGAGCTAGGGGTTGAAGGCCCTGTCAGCTCCATTGCCCAGTGAGACACTTGGGGTGAGTACCGATGTCCGGTCCCTCCTCCTTGTAGTTGCTGTTTCCAGAGAAGCTCCATTCCTCTGGTAAGGCCGTTTTTAAGAAAAAAAAAAAAAAGTCAGTCTGTGAGCCACTTTTTTTCGGGGTAGATTTTAAAAGGTGCTAGCACGCATCCATGTGCACGTGCTTCCCCATGAGCACACATGGATGCACTGATTTTATAACGTGTGTGCCGGCATGAGCATGTTATAAAATTCCATGGCCACGCGCACATGCATGTGGGATTTTATAATCTATGTGCGGGGGGGGGGGGGCCGGGCCCGGCCCGGCCCTATTTTATAAGATTACGCGTGGTGATGCAATCGGGCCTCCTCAAATTCCCTCCCAGTCCGCTCCAATTAAGCAGACTGGGAAGGATGTTCCCTACCCTCCTAGCCATACTCCTCACTCTTCCCCTCTCCTCTCCTCACCCCCCTAAACCCTTTCGTTATTTTTGTTTTGTTGCTTACTGCTCTGTTGGAGCAGAAGCAACTTGCTGCTCGCCAGCCAACTGCTGGCGCTCGCTTCCCCGGCACAGCGGCAAATGGCCTGCCCCCAACCCCGCCCCTTCCTGCCCCTTTCTCTGGATCCGGCACTTCGGGGCGTAACAGGAGTTACATGTGTGGCCGAGTCCCTTTGAAAATGCATGCAGCGCGCGCAAGGCCCAGCCATGTGCATAACCCCTGTTTTTTACGTGCGTAGCCGATTAAAAATTTGCCTGTAAGGTATATAAAGATGAGGAGACTCATAATTATGAGCAGTTTCCATTACACTTTGCGAATAATATTGTTTTTCAATATCCACGTTTACTGTGGAGCAATATTATAGTATATTAATTTAGTCCCAGTTCCTTGGGTACTTCCAGACCTCATAAACTCTAATCTCCCATGCTTGATTAAGCCAGTCATTTAAAATGAGCCAAATGAGATTCTCCTTTTTACAGTTAGTGAAATTATGTAGTTCCCTGTACGTACCTGGATCAGTCCAGACCCTGGGGTATGTCACCAATCCAGCAGAGGGAGGCAGAGAAAACATTCTAATGACTCTGACGTATACCCTGGAGCACCACCTGCAGTCCATCAGTATTTCTCTGTCTCCTAGCAGAGGTGGACGTCCCTAACCCCTGCAGTCTGTGGTAGTTTGTTATTTTTTAGTCAGGTAGTTTAGGAGTTAATTTTTTGCAGGCTTTCTTTTTCTTTTGAAGAGAGCCTGTTCTTTTCATTTAAGTTATTTAAAAAAACCCCCAAAAAAACAGGTTTTATTTTTTCTTCACAGCAGTTTCACTGCCTCCTGGGAGGACTATCCCTCCTGGTTGAGGCTGCCGGAGTTGGGGAAGTTTTGTACCCAGCAACCACTCCTGGCAGGGGTGATACCGGGGGGCTCAGCTCACTCACCCTACTTGGAGCAGCTCCTGGGGGCCACAGCGTTTCGGTCAAGTAAAAAAAAAAGTAAAAATAATTCTTAACAGCTGAATTGTTGTTTACTTACCTTTTGGTGTTCGGTGGGCCCGTGCCTTTGTTTTTTGCCGGGGTTTCTTTTAGTTTTTTAGTTTATTTCATACTTTTTATTTGTGCCGTTTTTTCTTTATAATGCCGTGAGGTGCGGCCTGCCGCGCTTGTGGAAATGGCGCGTGCGTCTCTCCAGGGAGAGTCTCTGTTCATCCTGTCTCCCCGGGGGGGGGGAAGGCTCATCAAGTTTGCCGATTAAAAAAAAGGGACTCAGCCACTTCGCGCGGCCCTAAAACCTCGGTCCAGCTGCTCTCCTGCCCCGGACTCTTTTAGCTGCAGTGCGGGAACTTAGGCACTCCTGTCTACTCTGAGGGTGGCGACACAACAAGCTATTCAGGGTGCTTCTGACCCGCCTCGGCTGTTGCCGCAGCCGGCGGTCCCTGGAGGGGACAAGCCGTGCGAAACAGAGCCATATTTATCGGCTGAAAGCCTAGAGGAGATTTCAGATTCTTCTTCTTCTTCCTCTTCTTCTGCCTTTTCAGGGGATTTTCTTCGTTTTCTTCGCAAAGCTTACAAATCTAAGAAATTTCATAAGAGTCTCTCATCTGAACAGAGGTTAAGGCCACGTTCCTCAAAAAGGGCTAGTCCCACGGATTTGGGAGTGGGGTCAGCTCCGAAGCGTCCCCTTTGTCAGGGTCCGGATCAGACAATTTTTTCTTTTTCAGATGATTCTGAGCATGGCTCTTTACCTATCCCGGACAAGTCCTTGCCAGAGAGGGATTTAAATGAAGACCCTGCTTTGAGTATTAGTTCAGACCCTCATGTTGAGGATGGGGATGACCCCAAAGTAGTCCGCCTGCTTAGAAGAGAGGAACTTAGTCCCTTAATTCCAGCTATTTTACTGGAATTGGGTCTCAAGGTTCCAGTAAAGGATTCTCAGATGGGTGACGTTGACCCAGTGTTGCTTGGCCTTAGAGGTCCCATGACATAATTTCCTTTTCACCTTTCTCTCACTGACCTCATGTACCGGGAGTGGGATACTCCTGAGTTGGGGCTTAAGGTAGTACGAGCCATGGAAAAATTGTATCCATTACCTGAGGAAGCTTTGGAAATTTTATAATTTCCTAAGGTGGATGCCGCTGTTTCAGCCGTCACTAAGAAAACAACTATTCCAGTAACTGGGGCTACGGCTCTTAAAGATCTCCAAGATTGTAAGCTGGAGGTTCAGCTTAAGCAAATTTTTGAGGTTTCTGCTCTTGGTGTGCGGGCGGCCATGTGTAGTAGCTTGGCTTTGCGAGCTGGACTAAGATGGGTCCAGGCTTTACAAAACAATTCTTCCCTCTCTGAAGAAGAAGTTGCTCAGGCTGGTAGACTGGAAGCTACAGTTGCTTATAGTGCAGATGCTTTATATGATCTCATTAGGATCTTGGCTCGCTCTATCGTTGCTTCTGTATCGGCTCGCAGACTTCTCTGGTTGAGGAATTGGTCTGCAGACGCATCCTCCAAAGCTCAATTAGGGGCTTTACCCTTTAATGGAAAATTATTATTTGGTAAGGAATTGGAAGATTTAATTTTGTCCCTAGGGGAAAATAAGATTCACAAATTGCCAGAGGACCGTCCTAGGCCTAGAAGCTCTTTTTCATCTTGCTCTCGTTTTCGGTCTAACAGAAGATTTCGTTCTTCTCGTCCGTCGGCTCCTCCACTAAACAGTCTTCAGGTAGACAACAGAATTGGTCTCAGTCCTTTCGTGGCCGCCGCTTTGGTAGACCTGGAACTTCCCAAGTCTCAGGAGGCACAAAGTCTGTCCAATGAGATAAGGCCGGTCCTTTCTCCGGTTCCCGTCATAGGGGGCAGGCTGTCTCTGTTTTACGGAGAATGGGCCAGATGTACGTTGGATCAATGGGTTCTATCAGTGATAAATCAAGGTTACGCTTTAGATTTTGTTCGGCGACTTCACCACCTGTTCCTAATTTCACCGTGTTCTTCCCTACAAAAGCGTCTCATAATCCAAGACTCGCTACAGCGTTTAAGCGACCTAGGAGCTATAGTTCCAGTTTCAACATTGGAAAGGTCGTTATTCAATTTTCTTCGTCATTCCCAAAAAGGAAGGAACCTTTCGTCCCATTCTCGATCTCAAGAGGGTCAACCGTTGTCTAAGGATTCCAAAGTTCTGGATGGAGACTCTTTGGTCTGTCATAGCTTCGGTTCACAGAGGAGAATTTCTAGCATCTCTCGACCTCACTGAAGCTTATCTTCATATCGGCATTCGATTCGATCATCAGAAGTTTCTCAGGTTTTGCATTCTAGGGCAACATTATCAATTCAGGGCTCTCCCGTTTGGATTAGCCACAGCTCCCAGAACATATACCAAAATAATGGTTGTGGTGGCCGCTCAACTCAGGAAGGAGGGCCTGTTGGTACATCCATACCTGGACGACTGGTTGATTCGAGCGAAGTCGGAATCTCTTTGTTATTATACAATCAACAGGGTAATCAGCCTTTTGCAGTCTCTAGGCTGGGTGATCAACGAAGACAAGAGTCACCTATTACCTTCCCAATCTCTGGAGTTTTTGGGTGCACGGTTCGACACTTGTCAAGGGATAGTGTTCCTTCCGGAGCATCGCCTTCTCAAGATTCAATCACAAACTCGAGACTTACAGTCTATTCCTATTCCTTGTGTGCGGGATTACTTGATAGTTTTAGGTTCAATGACCTCTACTCTGGAGTTGGTTCCCTGGGCCTTTGTGTACATGAGACCACTTCAGTCTGCATTGCTTTCACGCTGGAATCCGGTTTCGGAACTATACCACCTGCCCCTTCCTCTTACAGAGACGGCTCGTTCCAGCCTAGATTGGTGGTTACAGACAGCGAATCTGAAACGAGGTGTACCACTAGAGATTCCGGAATGGACTGTGGTCACTACCAATGCCGGTCTTTCAGGCTGGGGAGCGGTATGTCAGAATACATCTGTTCAGGGTCAGTGGTCCGAAGAGGAAGCGCAGTGGTCGATCAATCTTTTAGAGACCAGAGCGGTTCATTTAGCTTTAATCGCTCTTCAACCTCTCCTTTGCGGGAAGTCGGTTCGGGTTCTTTCTGACAATGCTACCACGGTAGCGTACATCAACCGTCAGGGAGGAACCCGAAGCTTCCTGGTAGCTCAGGAAGCACAACAGCTGATCGCCTGGGCGGAGCAACATCTGCTCAGCATCGCAGCCTCACACATTGCTGGGGTGGACAACATTCAAGCTGACTTTCTCAGTCGGCATCATCTCGACCCAGGCGAGTGGAAACTGTGCGAGGAAGCCTATCAAATGATATGCAACAGATGGTCCACTCCGGCAATGGATCTCATGGCCATATTTCAGAATGCCAAAGCCCCTCGGTTCTTCAGCCGCAGGAGGGAAAGAGGAGCGGAAGGAGTAGATGCTCTGGTACTTCCTTGGCCAAGGGATGTTCTCTACGTATTCCCTCCCTGGCCTCTAATCGGCAAGGTTCTGCGTCAGATAGAAGTTCAACAAGTCGACGTTGTCTTAGTGGCTCCAGAGTGGCCACGCCATCAGTGGTTCGCAGACCTGGTCAGACTAGCACTGGACGGTCCCCTTCGATTTCGAGATCTTCCCTGCCTTCTGTCTCAGGGTCCGGTTTGTTTGGAAGAGGTCGAACGCTTCTCTCTAGCGGCATGGCTTTTGAGAGGTGTCTGTTAAAGAATAAAGGTTATTCAGATGCTGTAGTGACTACTTTATTGCGTTCTAGAAAACCTTCTACATCTTTGGCTTATGCAAGGGTGTGGAAGGTTTTTGAATCTTGGTGTAATGAGCATCAAGTAGATCCAGTTCACTCTTCGGTATCCGATATTTTATCTTTTTTACAAGATGGTTTAGCCAAGGGTTTGTCCTGTAGTTCCTTACGGGTACAAGTAGCAGCGCTTGGATGTTTTCGTGGTAAGGTTCAGGGATTATCCTTGGCTGCGCATCCGGATGTAGCGCGTTTTCTCAAAGGTGCGCAACATCTACGTCCTCCATTTCGGAATACTTGTCCTGCTTGGAGTTTGAATTTGGTTCTTAGGGCTCTGTGTTCGGCTCCCTTTGAACCTCTCAATCATGCGACTTTGAAGGATCTCACATTGAAGGTGGTGTTTCTTGTGGCCATTTCTTCAGCTCGTAGAATTTCAGAGTTGCAGGCCTTGTCTTGCAGAGAGCCTTTTCTTAGAATTTCTGATACAGGAATTTCATTACGGACTGTACCATCTTTTTTACCTAAGGTAGTATCTTCTTTCCATTTAAATCAGTCCATAGAGTTTCCGGCTTTTCCGTCTTTAGATCATTTGGATCCTTCCTCTAGTGATCTTAAAAAATTGGATGTACGACGAGCTCTGTTGCGTTATCTTGAAGTTACAAACAATTTTCGATTGTCTGATCATTTGTTTGTTTTGTGGAGTGGCCCTCGCAAAGGTCATAAGGTTTCGAAGGCTGCAATTGCTCGTTGGTTAAAAGAGACAATTCATTCAGCTTATCTTCTAGCTCGTCATGACCTTCCTGAAGGGTTGAGAGCTCATTCTACTAGGTCACAGGCTACCTCTTGGGCAGAATGTCAGTCAGTTTCTCCTCAGGAGATTTGTAAAGCAGCGACTTGGAAGTCGTTGCATACTTTTGCTCGTCATTACAGCTTGGATGTTCACGCTCCAAGTTCGGCAGCCTTCGGAGAGAATGTTCTCCGAGCGGGACTCTCTGGGTCCCACCCTAATTGAATCAGCTCTGGTACATCCCAGGGTCTGGACTGATCCAGGTACGTACAGGGAAAGGAAAATTGGTTCTTACCTGCTAATTTTCGTTCCTGTAGTACCATGGATCAGTCCAGACGCCCACCCTTTATGTCTGTGTATTATATTTGTCTTTTCGGAGAGTCCACTCGTTCACTGTTTGGGTGATTAAACTGCCTTTCATGCTGTCTATTTTTCTTAATATTTTCTTGTTTATTCCCAAGATTTTTTGGGGGATTCTGCTTCCATTTAGGACTTGTGAATTGGAAATTCGTTCTCCTATTTAGATAGCTAGTTAATATGTTAGTAGTTACATTTCTGCTTTGATACTGCTCAATACTGATTGACTGCAGGTGGTGCTCCAGGGGATACGTCAGAGTCATTAGAATGTTTTCTCTGCCTCCCTCTGCTGGATTGGTGACATAACCCAGGGTCTGGACTGATCCATGGTACTACAGGAACGAAAATTAGCAGGTAAGAACCAATTTTCCTTTAATTGAACCTTTAGTGCATAAAGGCCTTTAATTAGGAGATAGCAAGAACCCCGCTGGGATTCATGGGAGTTCTGAAAAATGAATCCAGCCAAGTATATGTAAAGATGTGTATGGTATAATATGACTGTATTAGTTATGCTTCAGCGGTGTTAGGGAGCTGCATTAAATCTATTAAGGTTTTCTTTTCTTGAACCTCTTCCCAAATCTCTGATGGCCATGACTTTGGAATCCCAAGGCAGAGATTTTTCAAGCTGTGTAATGATATTTGAGTAAATGAGCTGGCTCAAGCATGTCACCATTTCTGACAGGACTCTCTTGGTGCATTAACTTTCCATTTTTTTTGCATCTAGCCATGCTGTACCACATTCTGCATCCTCTGGAGCAGATCAGATTTGTGGTTACTTCCTGTGTAGTGTGCTTGCCAATGACCTGAAAGCAGGCTATAGCAACTCTGCACTCCTCCATTAGTTTTCTTGTGCAAGCTGTTTTCGGGAGTTTGGTGCACTCTGATTTCATGATTCTTGCCCGTCTCAGGTATTTTCCTTGACCTGATGCACCTAAAGAAGGATGGGGGATTTGACATTGCCCTTTTTTACCGAGACATTATCAACATCTCTGAGGATGAGAACCTGGGGGTGCAGTTCCAGGAGTCAGCAAAGCTGGAGGACCTCATGAAGAAAGTACGAGCCAAGGAAAACAGGAAGCGTGCTCTGTGCAGGTGAGTGGGAAGTGCAGGAGGTTGTGCAAGGCTAAGAAAAACAGTTTCCTCTTTGTGTGGTACGATAGTTCCGAAGTGCATGTGGTAAATGTTCATATGCTGCCTGCCTGAGTGATCTTTAACCCCCTTCAGTACTGAGTTATTTGGGAAAGACTTGCCTCACAGACTGATGATATTTTCTCCTCATGCAGAAATGAACTATAAATCTGTCCCTCTCGTTTTCCTGGTACTTGTAGTTCACCGTTCCCTGTACTTATCAGATCAGTTCAAACTCCTGAATGAGTCTGATCTCTGGAGGCTAGAGTGGCAGACTGGGAGGAGGTGAGGCAGACAGAGAGGTACATTGACGAGACCTTCAGGGACATAGTAGCCAAGTCCCAAATCCAGTCTGGCAGCCCCAGTGCTGCCTTGGATCAGAAAGGCCTCCCAGGTGAAGAACATCATCCTGGTGTAGCAGGAATTCCCTGTACGTACCAGGATCAGTCCAGACTGCTGGGTTATGCCCCCACTCCAGCAGATGGAGTCAGAGACAACTGAAAAAAGGCACCCCTCTTAATTACCTGGTGTGCCACCTGCGTCCTCTTCAGTATCTCTCTGACTCCAGCAGATGCAAAGGCATGACCTACGGTCCTGATTCTTTCTAAGTGTATCTTTTACTTGTATAACCAGGTTTGGTTTTATTTAATTTTCTTTTCTATTACCTTTGACTAGATCAATTAAAATATTTACACAGACTTTAAAAAAAAAAAAAAAAAAAATCTCTCAGGCAGGCTAGGCAGGGTGTTGCCCTAAAACCTTATACCCAGAGTTTTTGGCTGCTAGCCCGGTGTGGAGGAGACTATTTACTGGTGGGCCGGTCACTTTTCTCCTACTTTAGTCCTACCTTGACCCATATTTAAAAAAAAATAAAAAATAAATAAATTATATATATATATATATATATATATAAAAAGGGGGAAGTATTCATTTTCTTCACAGAGGTTCTTCCTCTGTTTGCCTGTGACATAAAAAAAAACCAAACCAAAACAAAAAACCGAATACTAAATAAATTTATTACAAGGTAGTGGATATTTATATATTTTCAAATCACTTACTTGTGCCTGCTATATTTCCCCGGGCCTCTGGAGGGGGTGGAATTGTTCACCCGGTTCACAGTTTTAAAATCGCGCCGTTTTCATGCCGCGGGGGCATACTTGTATTGCTTGTGGTGATTCGGGGAGCCGGCTCTCCCGCGAGGGTCTCTGTTCCCGGTGTCTTCCCGGGGGTGAGGGACCCTCAAGGAAGACGATGTCAGCCAGAACCTCCTGAATTCATAGCGCCTCAGAAGCGCCGGCAGCCAAATGTTTTCGTTCAAGCTCCCTCGAGGGCTCAGCGGTGGCCATCTTGAATGCATCGGCAGCCGATGCAGAGCAATGCTGGGAAGAAGGGGAGGATCCTTCTTTCTCCCCACCAGAGTTAAGCCCCGAGAAACAGCGCGATTTGACTTCTAATGCTGCTCCTTCCTCAAATTCAGCTCCTGAGGGAATTTAAAAAAAACAACCACCTTTTTCAACTCAGTTTGTTCTATTAATGCATAAGGCCTACCTGGAGGCTGAAGCAGCTCTATCTAATATAGGGGCAGTTCCTATCAATCCTGTACCCTCGACTTCGGGCTTGGGAATTTCAGGATCAGCGGTCCCTATTACTGCTGCAGGCTCCGGGATTCCCATATCCTCAGCACCTGTAGGTCTTTCCCTGACAGACCTAGCAAACGCGGATGTTAATAGGGATATAGATTCTACTACCCCAATGGAAGGAGATGATCCGCAGGTGCTCCGGTTATTCAGTAAAGAAGAATTGGATCCTCTGATTCCGCATGTACTAGGTGAGTTGGAAATTCCTTTACCATCTCAGATTTCAGACCCTTCTCAGGGGGATTTGGTTTTGTCCGGTCTATGTTCCCCTCCCCAAACTTTTCCTTTTCATCCGAAACATTTTCAAATAGTTTCTAAAGAATGGGATTCTCCAGAAGCAACCTTAAGGGTTAGTAGAGCCATGGATAAGCTCTATCCTTTACCCTTGGAATCTTTGGATTTGCTTAAAATTCCTCAGGTTGACTCTGCGATTACGGCCGTAGTCAAACATACTACAATTCCCGTTAAGGGAGGAACGGCCCTGAAGGATCTTCAGGACAGAAAATTGGAGATTTTACTTAAACGCATTTTTGAAGTTTCGGCTTTGGGGGTAAGGGCTGCAGTTTGCAGCAGCTTTATGCAGAGGGCCACCTTACGATGGGTTCAACAGTTGCTGACATCTCAGGAACTTTCTCCTGAGGAGACTGATCAGGCGAACCGCATGGAGTCAGCGGTTGCCTACACGGCTGACACATTATACGATCTCCTTAGAACTTCTGCTCGCACAATGTCCTCGGCAGTTTCCGCTAGAAGGCTTTTATGGCTCTGCCATTGGGCGGCAGATTCTACCTCTAAGTCTCAGCTGGGTTCCTTCCCTTTTAAGGGTAAGCTTTTGTTTGGAGAACAGCTAGAACAACTTATCAAGGACCTTGGAGACAATAAAGTTTATAAACTCCCAGAAGACAAGCCTAATTCTTCTCGGTTTGCAGGTACCTTCCGGGGACGCTTTCGGGGTCGTTTTCGTGCTGGAAGGGGGACTCCCTTCGTTTCACGACAGATTCCTTCCCGGACTCAAGCATGGACACATTCCTTTCGTGGCAGGCGATCTCAGCGTGGTGGGACCTCGCACACCTTTGCCCCTCCTAAGTCTTCCCAATGAAGGGACGCCGACCCATTCCTTCATCCCAAAGATCGGGAGACGTCTCTCCCAATTTTAGGAGGAGTGGGTCCTAGACATTATAAGTCACGGCTATGCTTTGGATTTTGTTCGCCCACTTCGAAATTGTTCTCTGATATCTCCAGGCGGTTCTCGGGAAAAGCAACAGGTTATTCTCCAGACATTATCTCGATTGAGAGCGCTGGGGGCTATAGTCCCAGTTCCATCAGCCGAACGTCGGACCGGTCATTACTCCATTTACTTCGTGGTTCCGAAGAAGGAGAATTCCTTTCGTCCGATATTGGACTTGAAAAAGGTCAGTCTTCACTTACGAATTCCAAAATTCCGTAAGGAGACCTTGAGGTCCGTAATTGCAGCCGTCCACAAGGGAGAGTGTTTGGCTTCTTTGGACTTAGCGGAAGCTTATCTTCACATAGGAATTCAAAAACACCATCAAAAGTTTCTACGGTTCATGGTACTAGGAGAACATTACCAGTTCTGTGCACTTCCTTTTGGCCTAGCGACGGCTCCACGTGTATTCACCAAAGTGATGGTAGTGGTGGCCGCGAGTCTACGACGGGAAGGAGTACTGGTGCATCCCTACCTGGACGACTGGTTGATTCGCGCAAAGTCGGAAGAACTTTGCAAGGCAGCGGTACAATCAGTCTTGCTTCGTCTTCGCTCGCTAGGATGGGTGGTCAACTTTGCCAAAAGTCAACTGATTCCGTCCCAAGTTCTGGAATTTCTGGGAGCATGCTTCGATACAGCACTCGGAAAGGTTTTTTTTTCCGCTTGGGCGCATGGAAAAGTTGATGTCCCAGGTAAGAAACCTTTTGATTCTGCCTTTACCAACGGCATGGGATTATTTACAGGTTCTTGGTTCTATGGCATCTACCCTGGCATTGGTTCCGTGGGCTTTTGCTCATTTACGACCCTTACAGAAGGCCCTTCTTTCTCGATGGGACCCCAAGTCGGAGGAGTTTCACATGCCCTTACCATTGCTGGAACCAGCAAGATCCAGCCTCCAATGGTGGTTGGTTCCACATCATTTGCTTCAGGGTGTGGACCTGGAAACTCCTCATTGGATTATAGTCACGACGGATGCCAGCCTGACGGGTTGGCGAGAGGTTTGTCAGTCCCGATCGATACAGGGACAATGGTCCCCGTTCCAAGCGATTTGGTCCATCAATCGCCTAGAAACCAGGGCTGTCAGATTGGCCCTATACCAATTTCTACCGATGGTTCGTCACCAAGTGGTCAGGGTACTTTCCAACAACGCAACCACAGTCGCTTACATCAACCGTCAAGGAGGAACCAGGAGCCACCCGGTAGCCTCCAAAGCAGCCAAATTGATGTCTTGGGCGGAACGTCACCTATCTCGCATAGCAGCGTCGCATATAGCCGGGGTGGACAATATTCAGGCGGATTTCCTCAGCAGGCAATGGCTAGATCCCGGAGAATGGAAACTCTCCGCAGCGATGCGAGGGTGTTCCTCGCCTGGATCTCATGGCAACTCGCCTAAACACCAAAGCGGCTCGGTTTTTCAGCCGCAGAAGAGAACACGGCTCAGAAGGGGTGGATGCTCTGGTTCTTCCGTGGCTACAGAACATTCTTCTATATGTGTTTCCTCCATGGCCTTTAGTGGGCAAGATTCTTCGACGCATAGAATATCACCGGGGGCCAGTTATTCTGGTAGCCCCGGAGAGGCCGAGACGGCCGTGGTTTGCGGACCTCATCAACCTACAGGTGGATGGTCCTCTACGTCTCGGTCATTTGCCGAAGCTACTACGTCAAGGTCCGGTATTTTTCGATCAGGTGGATCACTTTTGTCTTGCGGCCTGGCTTATGAGAGGAGATAGTTAAGGAAGAAGGGATATCCCGAGGCAGTTATTACTACTCTTTTGCGGGCTCGTAAGACGTCTACATCTCTTACCTATGTTAGAGTGTGGAAGGTTTTTGACTCCTGGTGTAGCAGGTTGAAGGTGTCTCTGCGGAAGGCCACCATAGTCCATATTCTCGCCTTCCTTCAGGATGGTTTGAAGAAAGGTTTGGCCTATAGTTCGCTTAGAGTACAGGTATCGGCCCTGGGTTGTTTGCGTGGTAAGATTGACAGATCTTCAATTGCTTGTCATCCTGATGTGGTTCGTTTCTTACGAGGAGCTAAACATTTAAACCCGCCAGTATGGGCTGTTTGCCCTTCATGGAACTTGAACTTGGTTTTACACGGTCTTTGTAATGCTCCCTTCGAACCTCTTAAATGGGCAACTTTAAAGGATTTGACCCTTAAATTGGTTTTTCTGGTGGCTATTTGTTCGGCTAGACGTGTTTCAGAGCTCCAAGCTTTATCTTGTAGGGAGCCGTTTCTGCGTATTTCGGATTCCGGCATTTCTCTCCGCACGGTGCCTTCCTTTCTTCCAAAGGTAGTCTTGGCTTTCCATGTCATTCAGTCTGTGGAGTTACCAGCCTTTTCTGACGTGGATAAAAACTCTCCTCAAGGTCGGGAACTGCGGAAGCTAGATGTTCAAAGGGTACTTCTTCGCTACTTGGAGGTTACTAATCCTTTTTGGCTATCTGATCACCTTTTCGTTTATGGGGTGGTCCGAAGAAAGGTAGTAAGGCTTCCAAGACCACTATTGCTCGGTGGTTGAAAGATGCGATTGCTTCCACGTACATATGTCACGGACGGCCAGTGCCAGATGGGCTTAAAGCTCATTCTATACTGTCACAAGCGACGTCGTGGGCGGAAAGCCAATGTTTTTCTCCTGAAGAAATCTGCAGGGCAGCGACTTGGAAATCATTGCACTCTTTTGCTAAACACTATCGTCTAGATGTCCGAGCTCCGGATGACGATTCTTTTGGCAGCAGTGTGCTTCGAGCGGGACTCTCTGGGTCCCACCCCATTTAAGACAGTTTGGGTACATCCCAGCAGTCTGGACTGATCCTGGTACGTACAGGGAAAGGAAAATTAGTTTCTTACCTGATAATTTTCGTTCCTATAGTACCAAGGATCAGTCCAGATGCCCGCCCAGTGAGTTTTTAGTTCTTTTAATAGAGTCCGCTCGTCGATATTTCTCTTTCCCTTTTTTTCTTCCAAATAGGTTCCTACAGACGACTTTTCTACAGTTTCTCCAGGCTAGTTGCCTTTTTGTTCCAATGTTCGTTTAAATGTTATCTTCAATCTGTTTGCCTAAGGCAGTTTTTCCTTGATCTAGTCATTTGTTATGGAATTTTCTGCTTTGTTATTAATTATACTGAAGAGGACGCAGGTGGCACACCAGGTAATTAAGAGGGGTGCCTTTTTTCAGTTGTCTCTGACTCCATCTGCTGGAGGGGGGGCATAACTCAGCAGTCTGGACTGATCCTTGGTACTACAGGAACGAAAATTATCAGGTAAGAAACTAATTTTCCTGTGATCCTGTAGCAAGGACTTGCTCTCCAGGTAATGTGTTGTCCTCTCACACTGAAGACAAGTCTCCCAGGGCTACTGCCCAGGAGAGAAGGGTTAGGCCGGCCATCATAGTTGGTAATTCAATTATTAGAAATGTAGATAGCAGGGTGGCTGGTGGACATGAGGACCGCCTGGTAACATGCCTGCATGGTGCGAAGGTGGCAGACCTCACGCATCACCTAGATAGGATTATAGATAATGCTGGGGAGGAACCGGCTGTCATGGTACAGGACAGGAAAATGTGGGAGAGTGGTTCTGGAAGCCAAATTTAGGATTTTAGGTAGAAAGCTGAAATCCAGAACCTCAAGGTTAGCATTCTCTGAAATGCTTCCTGTTCCACGTGCAGGTCCCCAGAGGCAGGCAGATCTCCGGAGTTTCAATACGTGGATGAGATGATGGTGCAGGGAAGACTGATTCAGTTTTGTAAGGGACTGGGGAAACTTTTGGGGAAGGGGGAGACTTTTCCGAAAGGATGGGCTCCACCTTAAACAGAGTGGAACCAAGCTGCTGGCACAAACGTTTGAAAAGGAGATAGAGCAGCTTTTAAACTAGAACAAGGGGGAAAACTGATAGTCACTCAGCAGTGCATGGTTCAGAGGAATATATCCTTGAAGGATACTAATGAAACAGGAGAGTTAGGGCATCCCAACAGAGAGGTTCCAATAAAAGCAAACATAGTCCATGTGCCTATATGTAAAAAATCACCTGAGCCAAAGATTTCCAAATTATCCCTATCAACTGAAAAGCAGGTTGTTAATACAAATACAATGCCTCGTTTAATTTGTATATAAGTTCCTTTGCATACTTAACCCTAACTTGAATGCAAAAAGTTGTAATTCTGCTGTTGACTCTCTCTTCCTTTGTATTTTGTATATTACCCAGTTAGCCCCTCCCTTGTTCATTGTAATTTCCTTTCTCAGTTGACTGTAAACCGACATGATGTGTCCTACGAATGCCGGTATAAAAAAGTGTTAAAATAAAAATAAATAAAATAAACAAACAAAAAACACACTTTGAAATGTCTGTATGCCAATGCCAGATGTCTAAGATTGGGAGAGTAAGAGTGTATAGCAGTAAATGAGATTGACATAATTGGCATCACAGAGACCTGGTGGAAGGAGTATAACCAATGCTCAGTAGAATCTATATGGGTAGAAATCCCATGTGTGTTGGGTAAGAGTATAGTGATAGGAGTATACTACTATCCACCTGGACAAATTGGTCAGACAGATGAAATGTTAAGAGAAATCAGGGAAGCTAACCAATTTGGCAGTGCAGTAATAATGGGAGATTTCAATTACCCCAATGTTGACTGGGTAAATGTAACATCAGGACATGCTAGAGACATAAAGTTCCTGGATGTAATAAACGACTGCTTCATGAAGCAATTGGTTCAGGAACCAACGAGAGAGGGAGCTATTTTAGATTTAATTCTTAGTGGAACGCAGGATTTGGTTAGAGAGATAACAGTAGTGGGGCCATTTGGCAATAGTGATCATAACATGATCAAATCTAAACTAATAACTGGAAGGGGGACAATAAGTAAATCTACAGCTCTAACACTAAATTTTCAAAAGGGAAACTTTGATAAAAGGAGGAAAATAGTTAGAAAAAACTGAAAAGTGCAGCTGCAAAGGTTAAAAGTGTTCAACTGGTATGGTCAGTGTTTGAAAATACAATCCTAGACGCGCAGTCCAGATGTATTACACTCATTAAGAAAGGTGGAAGGATGGCAAAACAATTACCGGCATGGTTAAAAGGCGAGTTGAAAGAGGCCATTTTAGCCAAAAAAAATCCTTCAAAAATTGGAAGAAAGATCCATCTGAAGAAAATAGGAAAAAGCATAAGCATTGTCAAGTTAAGTGTAAAACATTGATAAGACAGGCGAAGAGAGAATTTGAAATGAAGTTGGCCGTAGAGGCAAAAACTCATAATAAAAACTTTTAAAAATATATCCAAAGCAAGAAACCTGTGAGGGAGTTGGTTGCAGAAAGACAAAATTAATTTTTTGCTTCTGTGTTTACTAATGAGGATGTTGGGGAGATACCAGTTCCAGAGATGGTTTTCAAGGGTGATGAGTTAGATGAACTGAACCAAATCACTGTGAACCTGGAAGATGTAGTAGGCCAGATAGACAAACTAAAGTGTAGCAAATCACCTGGACCCGATGGTATGCATCCTCGGGTTCTGAAGGAACTCAAAAATGAAATTTCTGATCTATTAGTTAAAATTTGTAGCCTATTGTTAAAATCATCCATTGTACCTGAAGATTGGCCAATGTAACCCCAATATTTAAAAAGGGCTCCAGGGGTGATCCGGAAAACTATAGACTAGTGAGCCTGACTTCAGTGCCGGGAAAAATAGTAGAAACTATTCTAAAGATCAAAATCACAGAGCATATAGAAAGTCATGATCCTTGTACGTACCCGGATCGTTCAGACTGCTGGGTTATGCCTCCCTTCCAGCAGGTGGAGAACAAACTGAAAAGGCACCCCCTGATAACCCAGTGTGCCATCTGCGATCCTTCAGTATTTCCCTGACTCCAGCAGGTGGAAGACAGCATAACCTGCGGTCCTGGTCTTACTAAATTAATTCTTGTTTATTCAATGTCATCAGCGGTGGCAACGAGGAGATTGCTTTGGCTGCGCCATTGGTCAGCAGATGCTTCCTCCAAGTCTCAGTTGGTTCCTTCCCTTTTAAAGGAAAGCTTATATTTGGGACAATCTAGAACAGCTTATCAAGGATTTGGAGGAGAACAAGGTTTCCCTGTACGTACCAGGATCAGTCCAGACTGCTGGGTTATGCCTCCCTTCCAGCAGATGGAGTCAGAGAGAAACTGAAAAGGCACCTCCTATATACCCTGGTGCGCCACCTGCGATCCCTCAGTATATCTCTGACTTCAGCAGATGAGAGAGCATAACCTGCGGTCCTGATCTCCTCTAAATTGGGAGGGGTTCCTCGGTCAGGTTTGATTTCAATTTTGTGGGGAACCCTAGGACTAGATCAATTAAAAAAAAAAAAAAAAAAGACTCAAACAAGTGCCTTAGCAGGCCAGGCAGGGCATTGCCCTAGAGCCTTTCCCGGAGTGTCTTGCCCCCTTACCCAGTGAGAGGAGGGGGAGGATTAATCGGTGGGGCGGTCACTCTCCCCCTCCGCCTCCAGAGACTCATAATTCCTCGGAGAAGATATGGCAGAGGGGTATTCTTAATTGGCAGCCCTCTGCAGGCTCTCAGGTTTTCTAATAAAGTTTATTAAAAAAAAAAAAAGATAGAAAAACGAGGTGTTGTCCCCTGCCTGCTTCCTCACTTGGGTCTCCGGAGGGGGTGGCCTGCCACCCGGTCCCGATTGGCGCCGTTCGCGCTCCGTTTTCCCACCGCTTCAGGATGCCAAGGGGGACTGCCTGTACCGCGTGTGAGGAGGCGGGGCTTCTGCTCTCGCACGAAGGCCTCTGTTCCCGATGCATTCCCGGGAACAAGGGGCCTTCGCGGGGAGCGGCCCCGAGGGAAAAACCTCTGCTGCCGCGACAGACAGTCTCGGGCAGGCAGCGGCATGGCTCGCTCCCGATATCGGGGGCGGCGGCCATCTTGCCCTCTTCCGTGCAGGCAGCGGCCTTGTTAGAGCAGGAGGGGAGTGAAGTGGATTCAATATAGGATGAAGAGGATCTTCCTCCTCGGTCTCCTCCGGACCTTAGCCCCTACCGACCCCGCGATTTACAAGGGGAGCTTAATTTACGGCCTTTGGGCACAAAGGGAGGTCCTTTGAAGAGGACACATCCTTTTTCATCTCAGTTTGTACTATTGCTGCATAAGGCTTACATGGAAGCCGAGGCTGAGTGGGAGCAGGGGGTCCCTATCCCCGATAAATGTTGTAAGCCTTCTTCAGGTCAGGTTGGCCTAGAATTGGGTGGTTCTGGTCCAGTTCCAGCTCCTAGGCCTTCTCCCAGTGCAGCTCCCAGGCCTTCCCCCAGCGCAGATGCGGATCCGTTATCCCTGGGATCGCACTCTCCGGATGCAGGGATTGACATGGCGGCTGCGGATTCAGTAGAAGGGGATGACCCCCAGGTGCTTCGGTTATTCCGCAAGGAGGAGCTGGATCCTTTAATCACGCATGTCCTTCAGGAGCTGGGGATTCCGGTGCCGCAGGCAGAATCCGATTCCTTGCCAGGGGACTTAGAGTTGTCCGGGCTCCGTGCGCCGGCATATACATTTCCTTTTCATCATAAGCTGTTTCAGATTGTATCCCGGGAATGGGATACTCCGGAGGCTACTTTGAGAGTCAGCTGGGCTATGGATAAGAACATAAGAACATAAGAAAATGCCATACTGGGTCAGACCAAGGGTCCATCAAGCCCAGCATCCTGTTTCCAACAGTGGCCAATCCAGGCCATAAGAACCTGGCAAGTACCCAAAAACTAAGTCTATTCCATGTAACCATTGCTAATGGCAGTGGCTATTCTCTAAGTGAACTTAATAGCAGGTAATGGACTTCTCCTCCAAGAACTTATCCAATCCTTTTTTAAACACAGCTATACTAACTGCACTAACCACATCCTCTGGCAACAAATTCCAGAGTTTAATTGTGCGTTGAGTAAAAAATAACTTTCTCCGATTAGTTTTAAATGTGCCCCATGCTAACTTCATGGAGTCCCCCCTAGTCTTTCTACTATCCGAAAAAGTAAATAACCGATTCACATCTACCCGTTCTAGACCTCTCATGATTTTAAACACCTCTATCATATCCCCCCTCAGTCGTCTCTTCTCCAAGCTGAAAAGTCCTAACCTCTTTAGTCTTTCCTCATAGGGGAGTTGTTCCATTCCCCTTATCATTTTGGTAACCCTTCTCTGTACCTTCTACCCGCTCCCTCTTGATTCCTTGGAGCTCCTTAAGGTGCTCCTTAAGGTGCCTAAAGTGGATTCGGCGGTCACAGCCATTGCTAAGCATACCACCATCCCAGTGACAGGGGGCACGGCTCTTAAGGACCTTCAAGATCGGAAATTGGAAGTCTTGCTTAAGCGAATTTTTGAGGTTTCAGCTTTGGGAGTGCGGGCTGCAGCTTGCAGTTGCATGGAGCAGAGGGCTACCCTCCGCTGGGTACAACAGCTATTAACGGCTCAGGATTTGCTTCCGGAGGAAGCTGAACAAGCTAACCTTATGGAGTCGACGGTGGCTTATGCTGCAGATGCCTTGTATGACCTCTTACGCACCTCGGCCCATTCCATGGCTTCGGCAGTTTCAGCACGACGGCTACTATGGCTGCGTCATTGGGCGGCAGATGCCTCTTCCAAGGCGCAGCTAGGTTCTTTTCCATTTCGAGGTAAACTTTTGTTTGGGGACGAGTTGGAGCAACTTATTCGCTCGCTGGGGGAGAACAAGGTGTTCAAGTTACCGGAGGACAAGCCCAAATCCTTTCGTGCTACGGGTGCCTTCCATGGCCGTTTTCGAAATCAACGCTGGTTTCGCTCCGGGAGGGGTTCATCTCATATACCCCGAGACAACCACCCGCACAATCGCAAGCGTGGACCCATTCCTTTCGCGGCAGACGGCCATCGCACATTGGCGCGTCCCACAGCTTTGCCAACAATAAGACGACACAATGAGGGGACACTGGCCCATCCCTCCGTGCCGGAAGTCGGGGGACGACTCTTCCACTTTTGGGAGGAATGGGCTAGGATTACTTCCGACCAGTGGGTTCTCGACATTATAAACCATGGCTACGCTTTGGATTTTGCACGACCCTTGCACGATCTGTTCCTCATTTCTCCCAGCGGGTCTCCGGCAAAGCAGCAGGTGATTTCTCAGACACTAGTGCGGCTGCAGGCCCTGGGGGCTATAGTTCCGGTGCCAATAGCCAAACCATGGACAGGTCGCAACTCGGTTTACTTCATCGTTCCCAAGAAGGAGGGCACTTTTCGTCCAATACTGGATTTAAAGCAGGTCAACAGAGCATTACGGGTACTGCGCTTCAGGATGGAGACCTTATTTTCAGTCATTGCAGCAGTCCACAAAGGTGAATTTTTGGCCTCTTTGGATCTAACAGAGGCCTACCTACACATAGGGATCCAGGAATTTCATCAGCGGTTTCTTCGGTTCATGATCCTGGGATCCCATTACCAATTCTGTGCCCTGCCGTTCGGTCTAGCAACGGCCCCGAGAGTCTTCACCAAGGTAATGGTGGTGGTAGCAGCGAGCCTTCGGAGGGAAGGCATATTGGTACACCCGTACTTGGACGACTGGCTCATTCGGGCGAAATCACGAATACTCTGCGAGGAGGCAGTAAGGGCAGTCCTAAATCATCTGAGTTCCCTTGGCTGGGTGGTAAACCGGTCCAAGAGCAAGCTGACGCCATCCCAGAGTTTAGAGTTTCTGGGAGCCCTCTTCGACACCAGATTGGGCAGGGTTTTCCTGCCGCAGGCGAGGATGGAGCATCGAATGGCACAGGTTCTTCGGCTATTAGCTCTTCCCTTGCCAGTGGCGTGGGATTACTTGCAAGTTCTTGGGTATATGGCGTCCACTCTGGAGTTAGTTCCTTGGGCTTTTGCGTATATGCGACCTTTACAGAGAGCACTCCTTTCACGGTGAGACCCCAAGTCCAAGGAGTTCGGGTTGCCTTTACAGCTTCTAGACCCGGCCAGGTCCAGTCTGCATTGGTGGTTGGTGCCGGCGCACTTGCGACAGGGGGTGGATTTGGAGCCCTCTCAGTGGATCATCGTCACGACGGATGCCAGCCTGACAGGTTGGGGGGCAGTCTGCCAGTCTCCGTCTGCCCAGGGGCTTTGGACGCCCCTTCAGACAAGGTGGTCCATCAATCGTCTGGAAACCAGGGCGGTTCGCCTGGCGTTACAGCGTTTTCTCCCACTGGTACAGCATCGAGCAGTTCGGATTTTGTCCGACAATGCGACTACGGTGGCTTATATAAATCGCCAAGGGGGTACCAGGAGTCAGCTTGTGGCTACCGAAGCAAGCAAGTTGATGGATTGGGCGGAGAAACACCTACTTCGCATAGCGGCGACACACATAGCTGGAGTCGACAACAATCAGGCGGATTATCTCAGCAGTCAGCGGCTAGATCCGGGGGAATGGGAACTGTCACAGGAGGCACTAATGCTCATCATTCAAAGATGGGGGACTCCTCGATTGTACCTCATGGCGACTTATTCGAATGCGAAGGCAGCGCGCTTCTTCAGTCGCAGAAGAGAACACGGGTCTGAAGGGGTGGACGCGTTGGTTCTTCCATGGCCCACTCATGTTCTTCTTTACGTGTTTCCCCCGTGGCCACTGATCGGGAAGGTACTGCGTCGAATCAAGTCTCACAGTGGACCAGTCATCCTCGTGGCTCCGGAGTGGCCAAGGAGACCGTGGTTCGCCGACCTAGTCAACCTAGCAGTGGAAGGCCCCTTGCGTCTCGGTCAACTGCCTCGACTTCTGAGGCAGGGCCCAGTGTTTTTCGATCAGGCCGATCGCTTTTGTCTAGTGTCTTGGCTTATGAGAGGCGGCAATTGAGGAAAAAGGAATATTCAGAGTCAGTCATCACTACTCTTCTTCACGCTCGAAAGCCCTCCACTTCGTTTTCCTACGTGCGAGTATGGAAAGTATTCGATGCTTGGTGTCGTGGGTTGCGTATGTCTCCACGGCAGGCTAAGGTGACTCATATTTTGACCTCCTTGCAGGAGGGTCTGAAGAAAGGGTTATCCTATAATTCCCTCCGAGTACAGATAGCAGCCTTAGGCTGTTATCGCGGCAAGATTGATGGGGTATCCATAGCCATGCACCCTGACGTAGCCCGATTTTTGAAGGGAGTCAAACATTTGCGTCCACCGGTGCAAGCTATCTGTCCCTCTTGGAGTCTGAATTTGGTCCTTTGTGGCCTCTGTACTTCGCCTTTTGAGCTGCTACGGAGAGCTACGCTCAAGGATTTAACTCTTAAAACAGTTTTACTTGTGGCTATTTGTTCAGCTAGGCGAATTTCATAGCTTCAAGCGTTGTCCTGTAGGGAACCTTTTCTCCATATCTCTGATTCGGGGGTCTCGCTTCGCACCGTTCCTTCCTTCTTACCGAAGGTGGTTTCGGCTTTTCATGTCAATCAGACAGTGGAATTGCCAGCCTTCTCCGTGAACGACACTACCACTTCTCGGGGCAAGGAGCTACGGCGGTTGGATGTCCGAAGGGCGCTCTTACAGTACTTAGAAATTACCAATCCTTTTTTATTTATTTATTTATTTATTTATTTATTTATTTATTTATTTATTAAGGCTTTTATATACCGACTTTCTTGATACAAATCAAATCAATTCGGTTTACAATGAACTAAGTAGAATATACAATTAACCAATCAACAAGAGATACAGAGCATACAGTTACATTATAACAAGGAAGCCTTTTCAGTTATCCAATCATCTTTTTGTTTTGTGGAGTGGTCCTAAGAAGGGGACTAAGGCTTCGAAGACTACTATAGCTTGATGGTTAAAGGATGCGATTGCTTCGACTTACATTTGTCAGGGACATGCTGTTCCGGAGGGGCTTAAGGCACACTCTCTTCGATCACAAGCGGCTTCTTGGGCGGAGAGTAGTTTTGTCTCACCTCAAGAAATTTGCCGGGCGGCTGCTTGGAAATCTGTACACACGTTTGCCAGACACTACTGATTGGACGTTAGAGATCCGGCAGTGGAGACGTTTGGCAGCAGTGTGCTTCGAGCGGGACTCTCCAGGTTCCACCCCATTTAGGGCAGCTTGGGTACTTCCCAGCAGTCTGGACTGATCCTGGTATGTACAGGGAAAGGAAAATTAGTTCTTACCTGATAATTTTCGTTCCTGTAGTACCAAGGATCAGTCCAGACGCCCGCCCATAGCAAGATGAGTCCCACACGTATTCTGGTATTTGTTTCCTTTTTATTCCAGTTTTCGAGAGCACTTGGATGTGTGAATTATAGTTATGTACGATGGCATTTTTTCGCCTGGTTTCCTCGTTTTCCAGAAGTTCAGGTTTGAATTGATCTAGTCACGGGTTGTTGCTGTAAATTTTTATCATTCTGCTTTGATATCGATTATACTGAGGGATCGCAGGTGGCGCACCAGGGTATATAGGAGGTGCCTTTTCAGTTTCTCTCTGACTCCATCTGCTGGAAGGGAGGCATAACCCAGCAGTCTGGACTGATCCTTGGTACTACAGGAACGAAAATTATCAGGTAAGAACGAATTTTCCTTTTTAAATTGCCAGAGGACAAGCCCAGGTCTATTTGTCCTTACAATTCTTATAGGGGTCGTTTCCGGGGCCAGCGGCGTTTCCACTCAACTAGAGCCCTGTCCTTTCCTTCGCGGCAGGCTCCATTGAGGTCGCAAGCTTGGGCAAGTTCCTTTCGTGGCAGGTGGCCTCCCCGAGATGGAACATCCCAGGAATTCTCCAACATCAGGTCATCACAATGAAGGTGCACCGGCCCATTCCTCCGTTCCGGTGATTGGGGGCCGTCTCTCTCTTTTTCGAGAGGAATTGGGAATTAAAGAACCCCAGGCTGATTCGGACCACGAGGGAGTGGATCCGGTCATGGAGGACTTCAGGGGATCAGCAAAGGCGTTCCCCCTTCCATAAATCAGTGAAGAATTTAGTGCTCTCGGACTGGGACACTCCAGATACAGGTTTGAAGGATGGTAGAGCCATGAAGAAACTGTATTCATTGCCGGAAGATCTGCGGTGACGAAGAAGACTATTCTGGTGACAGGATCAGCGACACTTAAGGTTATGCAGGATAGGAAGTTGAAGGTACACCTCAAGAAGATGTGTGGTGTCTGCATTGAGCATTCACGCTGCCGTATGCAGTAGGGTTATGCTTCAGGCTGATGGCGCTGGGTAAGCAATTACAATCAGAGAGGACGCTATCCGAGTAGGACTTAAAACAGGCTGAGAGGCTGGAAACTGTGGTGGCCTACGATACAGATGCTTTGTGTGATCTCATATGCACTTCCTCTCGATCTATGATGTCCGCGGTCTCCTAGGAGGCTTCTTTGGTTGAGGAACAGGTCGGCAGAGGTTTGGTCTAAGTCTCAGTTGGGTGGCTTCCCTTTAAGGGGATGCTTCTTTTTGAAGAGGAATTGGAGGAGCTTGTGAAGCATCTTGGGGAAACCAGAGGGCACAAGCTGCTAGAGGACAAGCCAAGGGTTGGCAGAGGTTTCTCTTCGGCATGGGTTCGATTCCGGTCTAACTGACATTTACAGCAGTCTCGTCCTTCGGGAGGAGTCAAAGACAAGGTGCCGGGAGGCAGCAGTCTTGGAATCAGTCCTTTCGAGGCAGGAGACTGACCAGGAATGGTACCAGTCAGGGGGTCTATGGTTCCAAGTCCGCCCAAGGAAGCGGAACCAGCCTGCTCCTCTGTTCCAAGAATCTGAGATCGGTTATCACATTTTCCCGAGGTGTGTGCCAAGATCACATCAGATCAGTGGGTCCTACGTGTGATTGAGCTTGGTTGCGCTTTAGAATTTCCACAGCCCTTAAAGTAGTGATGGCTAACCTATGACACGCGTGTCAGAGGTGACACGCCGAGACGTTTTTGCTGACACGCGCAGCGTTTCATGGACTATTGGGAAATTTTTTGTTTTTTATCGGCTGTGCCGACCCTTTAAAATTAGGTTTTTAGTATCCCCCCACCCTCTGGACCCCTCCACCCCCCCTCCCCAATGCCCCCGGGCGCAGGGAAACTCATTCGGCGCAGCAATAGGCAGGGCCGTGGTGAGGCTCACGTCACCATGGCCTGAAGAAACAGATCGCATTTAAACGCGCTGATGCTCCTCCTCCTTCCTGCCTGTGCGGCCCCGGAAGTAAACGTTGCCGGAGCCGTGTGGGCAGGAAGGAGGTGAAGCATCAGCGCGTGCAGAAGAGGAGCAGCACTTGTGCATACGGGCTGCCGCGAATTCCAAGTCGCAGCAGCCTGAGAAGAGGAAGAGGCCCGGTAGCAGGGTCACCGCGGCCCGGGAAGATCAGGGCCGCTGCAGGGCCCATCCTGCGGCGACCCGCGAAGAAGAGGCCCAGAGGTGAGAGAGAGGCTGAGGGTCTGTAGAGTGTGTGCGTGTATGAGATGAGTTGAGAGATTGTGTGCATGTATGAGATGAGTTGAGAGTGAGGACCTGAATGTTTGCAGAGACAGCATGTGCTTGAGCAAGACAGCATGTGGGAGAGAGAGAGAGAGAGCCTGTGTGTGAGAGTCAGACAGCACGAGCCAGTGAGAGACTGTGTGTATGAATGATTGTATGAGAGAGAGCATGTGAAAGTGAGAGCCTGTGCTTGAGCATGTGTGAGTGAGAGCCTGGATGTGTAAGTCAAACAGCATGTGCCAGTGAGAGATTGTGTGTGTGTGAGAGAGAGAAATGCATGTGAGAATGAGAACCTGACTGTGTGTTTGAGGGAAGAAGATGGAGAGAAAAGAAACAGAAAAAAAGACAATATAAAAGGAATTGGCAAAAAAAATAAGAAAGGGAAGGTGGAAAAAAAAAAAGCCTGTGACCAACCAATTAGAAAACTAAGATCAGACAGCAAAGGCAAAAAAAAAAATAGATTACTTTTTAGAGATTGGCACATGTAATCTTTGGGAATGTGCAAGAATAGCACTTTCTCTACGGATCTCACAATGTACCCCAAACCAAATGTGCCTGATACTTCACTTTCCATGCATATCCAGCATGGTTCTCTGCTTCATCGGCATGGGAGAAAGACTGATACATCACGCATTTCCAGCATAGCTCTCTGCTTCAACGGCAGGGGGAAAAAAACAAAAAAAAAAAACAAACACAAAAACAAAAAACTGATGCTTCACGCATATCCTGCATAGCTTCAACGACAGGGGTGAAGAAAAAAAGGATTCGCAATCACAAAGCGAGGAGTAGCTGGCTTGTTACGGCGGTTACTACCCCAAACCAAATGTGCCTGATACTTCACTTTCAATGCATATCCAGCATGGCTCTCTGCTTCAACGGCAGGGGAGAAGAAAAAAAAACCAACAAGGGCTGTACAACATAGTATGGGTAAAACAAATAAGCATGGGTGTAGCTTGCTTATCGCGGCGGTTACTGCCCCTACTACCCCTAACTAATCAAGCTAGATATTTCACTTGGATGCAGCTCCATCACTGCTCTCTACATTAATGGTGGGGGTGGAAGGGGAATAGAACAAGGAGCTAAGAGAAACAGATAAGAATGAGAGGAAAAAATGTGTGAGGCTTGCTGGGCAGACTGGATGGGCCATTCGGTCTTCTTCTGCCGTCATTTCTATGTTTCTATGTTTCTATAAGATCAGCATGGAGAAAGTGGAAGCCCACAGGGCCTGCACAGAGGAGGCAGCAGAATGGGCTTCAGTGCCAGTAGCAGCAATCGGCACCTCCCCAATAGCCACACAGCAGCAGAGGAATGAGAGAGGTTCCGAGTTTGCTGGCAAAAGAGAGGGGGGTCTGCATTTAGTGTGTGGCATGTATATGAATGGGACTCTGCCTGGGGGGTGTATGTGTGTGAATGCATGGGTGCCTGCCTGGGAGTCTGTGTGTGTGAGAATGAATGTGTGCATGCCTGGGGGATGGGGAGGGAGTGGTGTGAATGAATGGGAGCCAATAAAAGAAACTGACAGATGAAGTTTGTAACTCTTGCTTGGGCTTGAAGTGTACGAAATACTAACTTTCAATTGAAGATTTAGCCAATGAAATTCAGCAACAAAAAAGTCACTAAGCAGGTAAGGTAAAGAATTATTTGTTTTGCTTTATTAATAAATACAGTACATATATTAAAATTATATCTTTGTTATTAATTAGAGCTACAAATATCACAAAATTATGGATTTTTCTAGATGTGACACACCACCCGAGTTATGCTCGGGTTTTTTATGAATTTTGACACACTAAGCTCAAAAGGTTGGCCATCACTGCCTTAAAGGCTTTGTCGTCTACGTATGTTGGGGGCCATAATTCCAGTACCTGTCAAAATTATAGGGAATAGGAAGGTATTCCATTTGTTCATGGTCCCAAAGAAAGACTGTGCTCTTCGTCCGATCTTGGATTTAAAGAAGGTGAATGTGGCGCTCAAGGTTCCTTGTTTTCGGATGGAAAAGTTGAGGTCGGTGATCGCTGCAGTACGCAAAGGGGAGGTTTTGGCTTCTCTGGATTTGACCAAAGTATGTCTTCACATTCCAATTCACCCAGATCATCAGAGGTTTCTCAGGTTCATGATTCTCGGGGACCATTTTTCAGTTTTGCGCCCTGCCTTTTGGATTGGCAACAGCACCCAAGGACCTTTACGATGGTTGATTTGAGCAAAGTCAGGGGACCTTCGTCATTGGGCGGTAGCAGTGGTGCTGCAGTGATTAAGGTCCCTGGGCTGGGTTGTGAATCTTCCTAAGAGCCAGCTGGTTCCGTCTCAAGTTCTGGAATTCCTGGGAGCACCCTTCGACACCAGGCTTAGGAGAATGTTTGTTTTTTACCAAGGAGCAGTTAGTCAAGATCTAGGGAGAGATCTTCAGATCGCTGAGCTGTGCAGTTCCAGGGTATGGGATTGTCTGCAGGTTCTTGGGTCTATGGCTTCCACATTGGAATTGGTCCCTTGGGCATATGCTCATTTGCGGCCACTTCAGTCAACCTTGTTCTCCAGGTGGAACCTGCTATCGGGACAATTTCATCTACTGCTGCCTATTATGGAAAGTGCCAGGTTGAGTCTGAATTGGTGGCTGTGTTGGGACAATTTGAGCTGCGGGGTGGCCTTGGCAGTCCCGAGTTCGATAGTAGTCACATCTGTTGCCAGCCTCACTGGTTTGGGGAGTTGTGTGTTCGACTCAAGTGGCGCAGGGGCACTGGTCTCCAGAGGAGGCGTTGTGGTCCATCATCTGTCTAGATCAAGGACGGTGTGTCTAGTGTTGCAGGCCTTTCTTTCTTTGTACAGGGCAGGCTCCTGAGAGTTCTGTCGGATAATGCGATGACAGTGGCTTACATCGACTGGCAGGGCAGTGCCAAGTTTCAGTCAGTGGCGCAAGGAACCCAGGAGTTTGAGCAGAATGGCATCTGAAGGTGTTGGCTGCTTCCTACATAGCGGGGTTGGACAACGTGCAGGCGGATTCCCTCATTTGCCGGCAGATAGATCCCCGAAAGTGGGATTGTCTGAGGAGGCCATGCTCCTGATTAGTCTCAAGTAGAGTGTCCATTGCATGGATCTTATGGCAATATGGAAATATGCTAAAGCACCACAGTTCTTCAGTCAAAGAAGTGAGCATGGGGCAGAAGGAGTCGTTGCTATATCATCCTGTGATCACAGGGGATTCCCCGGTTTGTGTTGCCGATGTGGCCGCTAGTGGGCAAGGTCTTGTGAAGGATGGAAGTTCATCTCGGGCAGGTAATTCTGGTGATGCCGAAATAGCCTCGTTGGCCGTGGTTCGTGGATTTAATCAGTTTCACAGTGGACAGGCCACTGTGTTTCTCATCTTCACAATCTGCTGCGCCAAGATCCCATATTTTTGGATCAGGCTGATCGCTTCTGTCTCGCAGCTTGGCTTTTGAGGGGAGGTGCCTGAGAGAAAACTGTTATCTTGAGGATGTTATTGCCACTTTGTTGCAAGCAAGAAAGAAGTCCAACTTCTTGGCATGTGTGCGGGTGTGGAAGGTTTTCAAGACTTGGTGCAAGGTGCACAGCGTAGATCCGTCTCAAGCTTCTGTGGCCCACGCTGTCTTTTTTGCAGAAAGGTTTGGTGAAAGGCTTGCTTTCAACTTCTTAAAGTTCCAGGTGGCGGCCTTGGGGTGCCTTAGAAGCTGGATGTACGGAATGTCTCTGGCTGCGCATCCAGATGTGGCGCGTTTTTCTTTGAGGTGTGAAGCATTTATGTCTCCCGGTGCAGAACATGTGTCCTCCGTAGAGCCTAAACTTGGTTCTTAAAGCAATGTGAAGGGCGCCATTTGAGCTGCTACGCAGGGTGACTTTGAAGGATCTTACTTTAAAGGTCGTATTTTCTGGTAGCAATTTGTTCGGCCAGAAGGATTTCAGAGCTACAAGCCCTCTCATGTAGAGATCCTTTTCCTAAAGATTTTGGACTCGGGTGTCTCTTTGTGTAAGGTGCCTTCTTTCCTTCCAAAAGTTGTTTTGTCCTTCCACTTGAATCAGTCCATGGAGTTACCATCCTTTATAAATTTGGATAAGAGGTTTTCTTTGTATAAGGAGTTGAGGTGTTTTTGTGTGAAGCGGGCGCTGTTGCAGTATCTGGAGATTACTCTTGATTTTAGAGTGTCTGATCATCTTTTCATTTTCTCGAGTGGGGCGAAGAAAGGATATAAGGCCTCTAAAGTGACCATAGTGTGGTGGTTCACGGAGGCCATTGCTTCGGTGTACATTTGCAAGGCCGGTTGGGTCTGAGAGCTCACTAGACTCTGTCGCAGGTGACATCCTGGGCTGAATGTCTGTAGTGTCGCCGCAAGAGATTTGTAGGATGGCTACTTGGAAATCATTGTATCCTTCCTTCAGACGACATCGTCTGGACACCCAGGCACCAGAGTCTAGGAGCTTTGATGAAAGCGTGTTTTGAGCAGGACTCTCGCAGTCCCACCTGGTTTAGGGAAGCTTTGGTACATCTCAGGATTCTGGACTGATCTGGGTACTTCTCAAACAACCTACGAGGAAAAAATTATAAATCTTACAACACACTAATTGAAGGGAGATTAGTATCAGAAAAAACTGTGCTCTGTAAAGTAATCCACAGACTATTTATACACGAGGTAGCTTGCCATAGCCTTGTCTGATCTGGTGATCTGGGTATCTACAGGGAAAGGAAAATTGGTTCTTAACTGCTAATTTTCGTTACTGTAGTACCACAGATCAGTCCAGAGTCCTGCTCGATCTGTGATTTTTTTTTTTTTTTGTACATAAGCTGAAGGAGTTTCTGTTGGGTTATTCTGGCTCAGGTGATGACTATATGGATTGTTCAGATTATCATATTTTTCGCTCCATAAGATGCACCTAGAATTCAGAGGATGAAAATTAAAAAAAATTTAAAAAAATGGTGTGCTAAACCGGCTCTGTTCCCAGGCATTTGTGCATCTTATGGAGCAAATTAGGGGAGTGCATAAAATTTTTGTTTTGTCCCCATTTTGTTTTTGGGTCTGGGGAGGGCCATTTTGGTCCACTCCCCGGATCAGAAAACTTTTATCATTCTCTTTCTGTGGAAAAAAACTCCATCCCAACCCTTTAAATGTAATGAACTACTACCCCGCACCCTCCTGACCCCCCCCCCCCAAGACTTGCCAAAAGTCCCTAGTGGTCCAGCAGGGGTCCGAGAGTGATCTGCACTTGGGCCGTCGGCTGCCAGTAATCAAAATGGCGCCGATGGCCCTTTGCTCTTACTATGTCACAGGGGCTACCGGTGCCATTGGTCGGCCCCTGTCACATGGTAGGAGCAATGGACAGCCAGCACCATCTTGTGAGGAGGAGTTTCGTCCAATTCTGGACCTGAAGAGGGTGATTGTAGCCCACGTCTTTGTATGGAGACTTTGTAGTTTATTGCGGCAGTACGAAAAGGGGGGTTCCTGGCGTCTCTAGATCTGATAGAGGCTTATCTTCATATAGCCATCAGTCAGGAGCACCAGATGTTTCTCCGCTTTATGATTCTAGGAGAACATTTACAGTTTTGGGCACTTCCATTCGGTTTGGCAACCGCACCGCAGACATCACATTGGACTAGTAGGTTCTAGAGGTGATAAGAGAAGGTTATACTTTAGAATTTTCTCGTTCGATGAGAGAGGCCGTTGTGATGTCCCATTGCGTGTCCCGGACCAAGAGAGAGGTGGTATGGGATACGTTGAACTGGTTACAGGATCTGAATGAGATCATACTGGTCCCTCCTCAGGAAAGGGAACAGGGAAGGTACTCAGTTTACATCATGGTTCCCAAGAAGGAGGGCATGTTCCGGCCCATTCTGTATCTCCAGAGGGTCAACATGGCATTGCAGGTACCGCGTTTTCAGATGGAAACATGGACCAAAATTGCGGCGATTCGGAAAGGAGAGTTTCTAGCATTCTTAGATCTTACAGAAGTATATCTGCATATACCCATCCGGCCAGAGCATTTCCAATTCTAGGCCTTTCCCTTCAAGTTGACCATGGCTTCACGTACGTTCACAAAGGTGATGGTGGTAGTGTCGGCGGCCCTGAGGAGATAGGGGATTCTGGTTCACTCTTATCTGGATGACTGGCTTGTTCGGGCAAGGTTTGAAGGAGATTGAGGTCTGGCGGTGCACTGGGTGTTGAAAATTCTGCTGTGTCTCGGTTGAGTGGTAATTTTGTCCAAGAGTCATCTAGTGCCAACCCAGTCATTGGAGTACCCGAGGACGCTGTTCGATACCCAAATTGGCAGAGTCTTTCTTACTCCGGAGAGGGTGACGAAGATTCAGGCGCAGATAGTTCATTTCCTGTGGCTGCCGGTGCCAAAGGCCTGGGATTATTTACAGGTTCTGGGTTCCATGGCTTCTACACTGGATTTAGTACTGTGGGCATTTGCCCACATGCAATCTCTTCAGAAGGTGCTGCTGTCCTGTTGATACAACGAATTCCAGTGGCCTTTACTGCTACTGGGGGAATCCAGATCCAGTCTCTGTCACGCTGCAGTTTGGAAAAGGGGATGGATCTGAAGACTCTGGACTAGGTGGTGGTGACCACAGATGCCAGCCTTAGAGGTTGGAGGGGTGGTCTGTCAGGGACAGGCGGCCCAAGATCTGTGGTAGACTGTGTGAAAGCAACCTGGTCAATAAATAGTTTAAAGACTAGAGTGGTTCACAGGGCATTGGTGTTTTTCCTCCCGCAGGTCTGGAGATGAATGGTGAGAGAGATCTTGAACAATGCGATGATGGTTGCTTATATCAATCATCAAGGCAGGACGAAGAGCCGAGTGGTGGCTTTGGTGGCTCAGGACCTGTTTGCCTGGGCAGAGCGATATCGGAAGAGGTTAGCAGCATCGCACGTAGCCGGAGTAGATAATGTGCAGGTAGACTCAGCAGACAAAGGTAGGAACTGGGGGAATGGGAGTTGTCAGTGGAGGCCTTTGACCTTATTCGGTCCTGGTGGGGCATTCCCCAGTTGGATCTGATGGCGTCACGGAGCAATGCCAAGGCGGGTCGGTTCTTCAGGCTCAGGCAAGAGGTTGGAGCCGAGGGAATAGACGCTCTGGTTCTCCCTTGACCGGTGGGGATTCTGTTGTACGTCTTTCTGCCAAAGCCACTAATAGGCTGCATATTGCGAAGCATAGAGAGGCATCCAGGAAGGGTAGTACTGATTGCTCCGGAGTAGCCATGTCCAATGTTCGCAGATCTGTTTCATCTTGCAGTAGACTAGCCCCTCAGATTAGCTTATCTGATAGGACAACGACCTATCTTTTCGGATTGGGCAGATTGCTTTTGTCTCAAGACTTGGCATTTGAGAGGAGATTGAAGGGGTACTCTGAGCCAGTCATTGCTACTTTGCTCCAGATTTAGAAGACTGTCCATGTCTATTGCGTATGTCAGGGTGTGGAGAATTTTTTAGGCCTGGTGTGTGGAGGAAGGCGTGGACCCATTATGAGTGGATATCCCTCATATTTTGGCCTTTTTACAGCAGAACTTGGCTAAGGGTATGGCATACAATTCCCTTTGTGTGCAAGTGGCAGTTTTGGGTTGTCTCAGAGGTGTAAGCTGCAAGATAGACTTATGGCGTCACATCCGGATGTGGTACAGTTTTTGAAGGTGGTAAAGCATTTGCTTCCGCAGGTATGCAGGTTGTGTCTGGCATGGAGTTTTAACTTGGTTCTTCAAATTATCTGTGGGCCTCCATTTGAGTCATTATGGAAGGCATCCCTAAAGGATCTCACCCTGAAAGTGGTCTTTCTGGTGGCAATTTGTTCGACCAGATGGATTTCGGAGTTACAGACTTTGTCCTGTAGGGAGCTATTTCTGAGAATTACAGATGACGGGATATCCTTGTGTATGGTGCCTTCGTTTCTTTGTTCTACCTTAACCAAATGGTGGAGCTTCCTGTATTTCCGAATTGGTCTTCAGGACATTGGGGTGAGAGAACTTCATTTGTTGGATGTTTGACAGGTTCTCCTGTGATACCTGAATGTCACTAACAGTTTTCAATGGATGGATCATCTGTTTGTCTTGTTTGGGGGGAGTGGAGAAGGGTTGTAAAGCTTTGAAGGGCATGATTGCTCGTTTATTGAAGAAAGCTATTTTTTTCTGCTTATCTTTGTAGGGGTAGGAAAGTTCCAGCGGGGTTGCGGGTACTCTTCATGAAGGTGCAGGCAGCCTCTTGGGCTGAGTGTCTGTTGGTGTTGCCACAGGAGATCTGTAGAGCGGCAACATGGCCTTTGCTACACACTTTCTCCCAGCATTACCGGTTGGATGTTTGCGTGCCAAGGGAGCCGTTGTCTGGTGAGTGTATGTTTGAGAGTGGGTCATTCGGGTGCCTGCCCAGTGTGCAGGTGCTTTGATATATCCCACTTGTCTGGACTGATCTGGGGTACGAACAGGAAAGAAAAATTAGTTCTTACCTGCTAATTTGTGTTCCTGAAGTAGCACAGATCAGTCCAGAGGCCCCACCCATTCTTTACGAAAAACTTATCTGATTGCACTGGCAAATTGTGTATATTTCAAGCCTGTACGATAGCCAGGTTTGGCTTGGTTCCTTGGGGTTGATGTGCAGTCTCCAGTTCAGGGGCTCTAATGCTATGTTTAACGTTCGCTCTGGAGAATCAGGGGTTAGTTAATTAGTTGAATTGTTCACTCTAGTTTTGGCTTGGGTACAGTTCAATACTGACGGACTGCAGGTGGCACTCTCAGTTAAGTAGCAGTGCCTCAAAGGTTTTGTTCTCTGCCTCTCTCTGCTGGTAGGGATGCAAAACCCACTTGCCTGGAATGATTTGTGGTACTTCAGGAACAGAAATTAGCAGGTAAGAACCAATTTTCTTTTTCTCCACACACAATGTATAAAACACTCCTTGTAAATAGGAAACAAAAAGTAGGATAAGGGAACAGTTTTCCCTTCAAACACATCTTGAGTGTTCAACAACCCTCCCTAATTTTAAAATCCAGCAGATGAATGAGTTTTGCACAAACTTTGTCTACAAGTAAATGCATCAAAATAGCATGTGTATGGTCAGAGAGAGGAACAGTGGACTACATTATACTGTATCGTGTGCCAGGAGAAGGTAGGTTTGAGAGTAGGAGGGAGTGGCTAGTTCCTGCTAGGAGAACTCCTCTCTAGTCCTCATGGCTGGATCTTGGTGGGGACTACCCCTTTCACGGCACTGCATCACCACTAAAAGCAGTGTTGCCTACACGTGATTTAGAGCATTGTGTTTCTGGTGTAGATGGGAGATAAATTAGATACTACACTGTAGAACAGTAAAGCTGTCTTTAACAGGGTCCCCTTCCTTTTTTTTTTTTATTGTGTTTCTCTTCTAGCAATTTCAACAAAAGAAAAGGGCATTTTTTGCTATACTGTTTGTGGCTTTTAAACACATGGACACCTCTCCTCAACCTGATCTGCTGCTGCAGCCACCACCTTCTCCCTCTTTCCTTCCTGAGGGTCTGATTGACTGCTAGTGTCACCTCCTCCCTCTCTGACTCTGATGTGTAAATATCAGCATCTGCCATGGCACAAGTACAAAATAACTTGACTGAACCTGCATATACCACAAAAACGGAACACCAGATATTTTAAAAAATAGTATGCCAATAGTGTGTCAAATTCATACACAGTCGTTTACAAGAAATATATTTTTAGAAATTCTGAACACAAAAATATAATTGAAGGGATTTCAAAAGAAATATACATCTTCAATTTTAAGTACAGTCAATAACTTAGCACCAATAAATCATCACAAAAAATCTCACACAAATGATAAAGATCATAACAACTAAACCAAAATATTAGATGGAAAAATAAAGCATACAAGTCTAAAAAGCAATTCAATAGATCATTGTTCATAAATATCCATGCGCATTTTCACTAAGATCAACACCCCAGCTTTAATAGCAGTCCCACAGGATGACTTTTCAAAGAGAAAAAAATGTATCCTTTCCAACTCTGAAAAGCCTTTCAAGCATTTAGCTGAAATCACCTTCATGTGGTTTCTGCTAGCCTTAAGAGAGGCCGCCTCAGGGGAGACGTCCCAACAAAAAAGGGATCCAGTGATGATCCTTGAAGATAGTTTGCTACAAAATAGAACACAAATCATACAATACAGAAAAAACATAATTTTGAAAAACCACCCAAAAATAGAGAAAACTACTAGCTTAATATAAGAAAAAAATTATTTCTTCATGTCTTTGGTGCTAGCTTGAATGTTGAAGTCCCAAACCTAGAGTTAGTAATGGAAGAGTTCTATGAGTACAGCACCTTTGGTGCTATGTGTGCTGCTACAGGCTCTAGTCATAGCCAAGCTATTTGTTATTTTTCTGTGGGATAAAATCTGAATTTCAGAACAGGTAGGTACTCAAACTATGAGGGGAAGTACAGGATTTCGATTTCATCCTTCAATACCTGCAAATGCACATGTCCCAAAAGAACAGTTTGATTGCTGAGGATTGTCAGCTGTCTGTGATGTGTGCATGTTGTTTCCTTGTAGGCTGAATCTGAAGCTCAGCAAAGACCTTGCCCTCACTGTTGGTGTGTTTAACCTAGTCCAGAAGGCCGTTAAGCCTGCTCCTGTGAAGCTGTATAGGGAAACCAATGAGCCAGTAAAAACCAAGACACGGACGTTTAACCGCGAAACAGGAAGCCTGATGCTGCCCAGTGATACTAAGAGAGCTCAGGTAATGTTACCTTCCAATATGAATGAGAAGCCTGGCTTCTTCCCATGCATCTGTCAGCCATACACTCAGGCATATGTCAGAGGAACACACTGTTCCCGTACATACCCAGATCAGTCCAGACCAGTGGGTTATGCACTCCCACCAGCAGATGGAGGCAGAGAACAAACTTTGAGGCACAGCAATATCCAAGTGTGCCATCTGCACTCCTCAGTATTTCTCTGTCTCCAGCAGATGGTGGTTGCATATCTGCAGCTCTGAGCTGAGTTTGGATTTCTTGCTCCTCAGGGTGCCAGGTTCAGTTTTCTGGACCATCCCTCGAGTAGAGCCGGGCAAAAGGGGGGTTGGATTCCCCCCCAGCAGTACTAGCCCATGTGATCCGGGACTCCTGATAGCCAGGGGACTGGCTCCCTCAGCTGCCCGAAGGCTCCCTCTCCATGATCGCGGGTTCAGGGAAATATCCCCGTTGGGGGAAAGTTATTTTTTCCTGCTTTCTTTTAAGTTTTGTTGGAAAAAAAAAAAGCCTTTTTTTCTTCTGTCATGTGGCCCCAGGTGAATCAGTCTGCTCAGCGGGGCTGGGCCAGACAGGCCCCGATTTTGATTCTCTGAAGAGGGGGGAGCTAGCAGCCTTTAGTGTGGAGCCTTCCCTGGGTGGGGAAGGGCCTCCTAGGTAGTGTCTCCGTGGTGGTCCTGGGTCTATGTTTGGTGCGGTGGCCATTTTGTTTTTTCTTTTTCAGCTTCCACGAGGCTCCCTGAAGATTCTGGGACTGATTTTTGCCAGCAATTTTTTTTTTGGGCAACATCAGTTCCCTGTATGCACCCGGATCAGTTCAGACACCTGGGTTTTGCATCCCCTCCAGCAGATGGAGACAGAGAAGTTTTTCAAAATAAACCCTGGCATATATACCAAGGTGCCACCCACAGTCCCTCAGTCTTACTCTGTCTCCAGCAGATGGCAGAGGTGCAAAACCCACAGTCTCTTCTGATTTAAAAAAAAAAAAATAGGAATAGTTAGTTAGGGACTTCTGTTCCTTTATTAAAAAAAAAAAAAAAGAAGAAGGCCTGTCAGTCTCCCAGGGGGTTGGCAGGTCCTGAGGGGACCATCCTCCCTGGTCGAGGCAGCTGCTCAAGAGGGTCGAGGGCCCTGCCTTGCTGGAGTAGCAGCACTGGGGTGATACCGGGGAGCCCAGCTCACTCACCCCAGCAGGAGCAGGACCTGTCCAGAACCAAGGACAGCACGGGGGCAGGTTTGCAATTTAAAAAAAAAAAAGTTTAATTTGTTAATTTTTTGCCCCGCCGACTCTCCGGTACCCCCTCCTCCTGACCTGCGTTGCATTCTTTTCTTTGACATTTTCTCCATTTCTTAGCGGCGAGATGGGCCCTTCGTTTTTCTCCGGACTTGATCATGCCCCGAGGCTCGTCTTGCCACCTATGTGGCTCCTCGCGCAGCCATCTTTCGCGCGAAGGCCTCTGCGCTTCCTGCTCGCAGGGTGGTGAAGGTCCTTCCATTTCGCTGCGGGAAGGCCAGATTTGTGCTCCGCAGTCGTCCACGCGGTCCCGGATGGGTCGGGCCAACTCAGCTGCACCGTTCCCGATTAGCGTGGGAACGGCGGCCATTTTAGGATCGCTGCAGGCAGTGGCGCGGAATGCGGGGGGGGGGGGGAGATTTTACCCCCTGCACTGTCTCCACAGTGCGGGCCTTCGGGGGAGGGCACCCCTAAGGCTTCAGAGGCTTTTTAAAATGAGGATAGCCTTGAGGGGGTTACGGATTCCTCATCTGACTCCTCCTTTTTATCAGAATTTGTACTTCTGATGCACAAGGCTTTTAAAGCCAAAATGTCTGGGAAAAGGCAGGCTGAGGAGCAGCTTTTGTGCCCACCGTCCCACAAGCGGTCTCGGCGGCGTTCCGGATCCAAAGGGGAGGCAGAGCCCCCTAAGGGAAAAAGGCCTTTGCACACAGGACTCGTCGACATGGACACAGACTCGGACTCTTCTTCATCAGGAACTCCTGATACTCAGTCCCAGCCCACGGGGGGACGGTCGGAGATCCTGATTCCCAGCCCAAGCACATCCAGGGTGGTACAGTGCTGGAAGGGGATGATCCAAAGGTGGTTCGTCTCTTTAAGAAAGAGGAGTTGAACCCACTTATCCCGGTCATTCTGGGGAAGTTAGGTTTGGAAGCCCCTCCACCGGAGTCGCAGTTGGGGTCTATGGATCCAGTATTACTGGGTCTCAGGGGCCCCACAGTGTCTTTCCCTTTTCATTTCTCGGCCACGGACTTTCTCTTTAGGGAATGGGACACTCCTGATTTGGGGTTGAAAGTCAGTAAGGCAATGGATAAGCTATATCCTCTGCTGGAGGATACTTTGGACCTGCTGAGAGTTCCGAAAGTGGATGCAGCGGTGTCTGCGGTTACCAAGAAGTCAACTATACCGGTTACGGGAGCGATCGCCCTCAAGGACTTGCAGGACAGAAAGTTGGAGATGCAGCTCAAAAAGGTGTTTGAGGTCTCCATGCTATGGGTCCGCTCGGCAATGTGCAGTAATTTCGCTCTGCGTGCGGGTCTTCACTGGGCCCAGCAGCTCCAAGCCAGGTCGTACCTCTCTGAGGGGGAGGCTAGCCAGGCGAACCGGCTGGAGGTGGTCATTGCGAATAGCGCCGATGCTCTCCATGACCACCTACGCACATCGGCCAGATCCATGGTGTCGGCGGTGTCTGCGCATCGGCTACTCTGGCTATGGCATTGGGCTGCGGATACTTCGTCCAAGTCCCATCTTGGTTCCCTTCCTTTTAAAGGCAAGTTGTTGTTCGGCAAGGAATTGGAGGATATGATCCAATCTCTGGGTGAGAACAAGGTTCATAAACTGCCGGAGGATAGGCCCCAGTCCAGGGGATCGTTTCCAGCTTGGTCTCATTCCGTGGTAATCGGAGACCTCAACCGGCACGGCCCTCAGGCTCCTTCTTTCGTCCCAGTTCCACCAGACAACAGTCGTGGAATCAGTCCTTTTGAGGCAGGCGTTTCGGCAAGCCAAGCAATTCCTTGTCGGCAGCGGGGACTAAGGCCTCGCAATGAGATACTGCCGGTCCATCCCTCGATATTCATCCTCCACCATGTGCCAAACGTGGGAGCCAGGCTGTCTCTCTTCTTCGAGGAATGGACAAAATTAACGTCGGACCAGTGGGTCCTCACCGTGATAAGTCAAGGTTATGCTTTAGATTTTATACGGCGTCCTCGGGACAAGTTCCTGATCTCTCCCTGCGGGTACCGAGAAAAAAGGGAGGCGGTACAAGGAATACTCCAGCGCCTGCTGGCCCTGGGGGCTATAACGCCGGTTCTGTCCGCAGATCTACGCAAGGGACGCTACTCCATTTACTTCATTGTCCCGAAGAAGGAAGGAACATTCCGCCCCATCTTAGATCTCAAAAGAGTCAACCAATGTCTTCGGATACCGCGTTTTCGGATGGAGACTCTTCGGTCCATCATCGCCTCGGTACGACAATGCGAATTCCTGGCATCTCTGGATCTCACGGAGGAGTATCACCACATCGGCATTCGGTCATCTCATCAAGAGATTTCTCAGGTTCTGCATCCTGGGAAAACATTTTCAGTTTCGGGCTCTGCCCTTTGGTCTTGCCACCGCCCCAAGGACATTCACCAAGGTGTGATGGTGGTGGTGGCAGTGCAACTCCGGAGGGAAGGCCTGCTGGTGCACCCTTACCTAGACGATTGGCTGATTCGGGCGAAGTTCGAGGCTCTGTGTCACACAGCCATCCGCAGAGTGCTTCAGCTCTTGCGCTCTCTCGGTTGGGTTGTCAACCTCACTCAACTAGTTAACAAACTTCACTCAACTAGTTCACTCAACTAGTTAACAAACCCACACACAAAGCCGGCCACACGTTAGACCTCATCTTCGTCAACACTGCAATCAAAACTGTTCAACACACCAGTTGCACGAAGGTCCCTTGGTCAGATCACTCCCTCATAACAACTTCATTCTCAATAAAAGATATCAGTACATCTCGCATACCCTCTCCCTGCTTCACTTACAGGAAAACATGCTCCACAGAAGATCTTAGCAATCACTTATCTACACATCTCCCCCAAGTAGACTTCACCACACCGAACTCAGCTCTTCAATCTTGGAACAACATCACGGAATCTATTGCCAACAAGCTATGCCCTCTAACAACAAAAAAACCTCACCCAAATTCCTCCAAAAGACAACCATGGTTTACCCTAGAGCTAAGAAAACTTAAACTACTGCTAAGACAAAATGAGGCTAAATGGCGTAAAAACCCATGCACCATCACTCTATCTACAAATCAACTCTTCATCAATACAAATCCAACACTCTAAGATCCAAGAGGAACTATTACGCATCCAAGATCCACGACCTAGTATTTGACGCTAAAGCCCTCTTTAGCTACGTTTCCAACCTTACTCAAATAAACCCTACAGAAATTGCTCACAACCAAGCCGAATCTAAAGCGGAAGAACTAGCACTATTTTCTAGCAACAAAATCAGCAAACTACTAACTCAGCTCCCTCCTAACACCATCTCTCCATCAACACCACCTCAGACCTCCTTCAACAATACTCGCCTAGAAGAACTGGAACTCACTTCCTCCATCGAGATCCAAGGCATTCTTCGGAAAATGAAACCATCCTCTCACCCATCGGATCACATCCCCACGAAACTGCTTCTATCAATTCCTGACTCCATCTCCAAATCCCTGTCAGACATCATAAATTGCTCAATAACACAAGGATCTTACCCAGATGACCTCAAACTGGCCTCTCTCAAACCACTACTCAAGAAACCAAATCTGGATCCCAATGACCCAAACAACTACCGACCGATCGCTAATCCTCCCCTTCATAGCCAAGATCATGGAGAAACTGGTGAACACCCGACTCTCAAACTATATTGAAGAAAATAATCTCCTATTCCCATCACAATACGGATTCCGCAAAACACGAAGCACGGAGTCCCTCCTCATTTCAATGACAGATTACCTCATCCTGGGCCTTGATAAAGGACAAGCCTTCCTTCTGATCCTACTGGACCTTTCGTCAGCCTTTGACACCGTTAATCATTCCCTTCTCATTAACCAGTTAGCCTCCATAGGGATATCAGGCACAGCACTCTCTTGGTTCATATCCTTTCTCAGCAATAGAGGATACAAGGTCAAGATACAGAACAAAGAATCCTCACAACACCCCTCATCAGTTGGAGTCCCACAGGGGTCTTCCCTGTCGCCTACTTTATTTAACTTATACCTTCTACCATTATGCCAACTTCTCACCGACCTCAACCTCAAACATTTCCTCTATGCGGATGATATCCAGGTCCTGATCCCCATCAAGGATTCCTTCGCTAAAACCCTGGCTTTCTGGGATACATGCCTCCAAAAAATTAAACTCCTTCTCACCAGCCTAAACCTGGTACTAAATTCCTGCAAAACAGAACTACTGCTCATCGCCCCAGAGAACAGCACCATCGCCTCTACTCAGCAAGCCACGCCAACAATCACACAAGTGAGAGACCTAGGAGTCCTAATTGATAATTGCCTGAATTTCAAAGCCACCATCAACAAAACCACCAAAGACTGTTTCTACCAACTACAAGTGCTGAAAAGAACCAGACCTCTTTTCCACGCCCAAGACTTCAGAACCATTCTGCAAGCAATCATATTCTCAAAATTAGACTATTGTAACACCATCCTACTTGGCCTTCCTGCTTCTTACACCAAACCGCTTCAGATGGTGCAAAATGCAGCTGCTCGAATTCTGACAAATACCAGGAGAAGGGATCATATAACCCCCATACTAAAGAGCCTCCACTGGTTACCTATCCACTTTAGAATAATATACAAGGCCATTCTTACCACATACAAAAACATCCATCTACTGGCTCCCATTGACCTACAGATCCCTCTCCAACTACATAAATCGACAAGACCGACAAGAGATGCTTACAAGGGAACGCTACAGGTACCGCGGTCCAAATCTACCAGACACAGCACGCTAAGGGATCGGGCGTTCTCTACAGCCAGTCCAACATTATGGAACTCCATCCCCCCTAATCTCAGACTGGAACCATGCTTATCAACCTTCAAAAAAAGACTAAAGACCTGGATATTCTTACAAGCATTCCCGGACTCCAATTGATTTAACACCTCAACGTCATCCCTCAACTCCATCCACTATCGTTAGCCTTTTTTTGAATTAATAATCTGTCCTTTCTCTTCCTTCTTCGCCAAGTTCTAGTCTCCCTGTTAAATGTAACTGCCTTTTTCCGCACCATTGTTATAGTTAATGTTTTACTTTGCACCCCTGTTCTATGTGAACCAGCATGATGTGATTGCTATCTCGAATGCCGGTATATAAAAATCCGAAATAAATAAAAAAAACAAAAACCTTGCCAAGAGTCATCTAGTCCCTTCACAGTCTCTGGAGTTCCTAGGAGCTCTGTTCGACACAGCACAGGGGAGAGTATTCCTCACCACAGAGCGGATAGTCAAGCTTCAGGGTCAGGTGAGGGACCTGATGTCCATGCAGATGCCCAAAGTGAAGGATTACTTGAGAGTCTTGGGGTCCATGACATCTACCCTGGAATTGGTGCCCTGGGCCTTCGCTCATATGCGTCCGTTACAATCCTTGCTGTTCTGCTGGAACCCGGTGTCAGAACAGTTCCATCTCCCGCTGCCGCTTACGGACTCCGCAAGACACAAGTCTCGATTGGTGGCTTGCCCCGAACATCTCGAGCGGGTAGTTCCCCTGGTAATGCCCGACTGGACGGTCGTCACCCCGGATGCCAGTCTCTCCGGCTGGGGAGCGGTTTGTCTGGGGAAGTCGGTGCAGGGGCAGTGGTCCTGAGAACAATCTCAGTGGTCAATCAACCGTCTGGAAACCAGGGCCATAGCTCTGGCCTTGGAGGCCTTCCTTCCGCTCTTTCGGGGGAAGTCGATCCGGGTATTATCAGACAATGCAACCACAGTGGCCTATATCAATCGCCAAGGAGGAACCAGGAGTCGTCCAGTGGCGACGGGGGCTCATTTTTTAATGGACTGGGCGGAACTACATCTCGTCAGCATTGCAGCTTCCCACATTGCTGGGGTGGACAACGTGCAAGCGGACTTCCTCAGTCGCCACCATCTCGATCCCGGACAATGGGAGTTGGCCGACGAAGCCTTTCAGCTCCTCTGCGACCGGTGAGGCACGCCGTGCATGGATCTAATGGCCACGTTTCAGAATGCCAAGGTTCCGCAGTTTTACAGTCTGCGCAGAGAGACGGGGGGCTGAGGGGGGTCTATGCCCTGGTACTTCCCTGGCAGACGAGCATCTTACTGTACGTGTTTCCTCCTTGGCCGCTGATCGGCAAGGTGCTCAGAAGAATAGAGCTTAATCTGGCAGAGGTGATTCTGGTAGCTCCGGAATGGCTGAGGCGTCCCTGGTTTGCAGATCTGCTCAATCTGTCCACCACGGCTTCCCTGCGGTTTCGGGAGTCCACGGCTCTTCTTCATCAAGGGCCCGTCTGTTGGGAAGAGGCAGATCGCTTTTGTCTTGTGGCTTGGCTTTTGAGATGCAACGCTTGAAGAGTAAGGGTTACTCTGATGCAGTGGTTGCCACACTGCTGCAGTCGAGAAAACCATCTACTTCCCTGGCTTATGTTAGGGTCTGGAAAGTTTTCGAATTGTGGTGTTCGGATCACAAGGTGGATCCTACGCTGGTGTCTGTCTTGGACATCCTGGCTTTCCTGCAAGCCGGTTTTTCTAAAGGTCTTTCATGTAGTTCCCTCCGTGTATAGGTTGCGGCGCTCGGTTCTCTCCGAGACAAGGTCTGGGAGGTTGTGTTGGCCTTACACCCAGATGTGGCGCGTTTCCTATGGGGGGCTAAGCACGTGCGCCCTCCGCTTTGCCTTCCGTGTCCTTCCTGGAACCTCAATTTGGTGCTTTTGGCCTTGTGTGCGCCATCTTTTGAGCCCATAAAGCGGTCGACGCTAAAGGATCTTACATTGAAAATGGTATTTTTGGTGGCGATTTCTTTGGCGCGCTGGGTGTCGGAATTGCAGGCATTGTCATGCCGGGAACCCTTCTTGAGGATTTCAGATTCAGGGGTGTCCTTGCGAACGGTCCCCTCCTTTCTCCCAAAGGTGGTGTCTTCCTTTCACTTGAATCAATCGATCGAACTTTCTTCTTTCTCCGATGTGGATCGATCGGATCTGATAGCCAAGGATTTACGGAAGCTGGATGTCCTCAGGACTTTCCGGTTGGGGGGGCAGTCTGTCAGTCCCGATCTGCACAAGGTCTATGGACAGCTTAGGAGTCCAAGTGGTCCATAAATTGGTTGGAGATGAGGGCAGTTCGCTAGCACTGCGCAGATTTCTCCTGCTAGTCCAGCATCATTTGGTGAGGATTCTATCCGACAATGCGACAACGTGGCGTACATCAATCGTCAAGGGGGAACAAAGAGTCGGCCAGTGGCCGCCGAGGCGGACAGATTGATGGCCTAGGCGGAACCCAATCTGGCCCGTTGGCGGCGTCTCACATAGCCGGAGTGGACAACGTCCAGGCAGAATTTCTCAGTCGTCAACGGCTAGATCCCAGAGAGTGGAAGCTGTCTGAAGAGGCAATGTGGTTCTTGACTCGCCGGTGAGGAGTGCCCTGTCTGGATTTGATGGCAACTCGGCTGAACGTGAAGGCGGGTTGTTTCTTCAATCGCAGAAGGGAGCACGGGGCAGAAGGGGTGGATGTCCTGGTCCTTCTGTGGCCCCGCGACGCGCTCCTCTATGTGTTTCCTCCTTGGCCGTTGGTGGGAAAAGTCTTAAGGCGAATAGATTCCCACCGGGGGCCGGTTATCCTCGTAGCTCCGGAGTGGCCGCAGAGGCCATGGTTCGCAGACCTGATCAACTTGGCGGTAGACGGTCCCTTGCATCTCGGGCACCTACCGAGTTTACTTCGACAGGGTCCAGTATTTTTCGATCAGGCAGCTCGCTTTTGTCTAGCGGCTTGGCTTATGAGAGGAGACAGTTGAGAAAGAAGGGTTATCTGGATGCGGCTATTTCCACTCTGCTAAGAACATAAGAACATAAGAAAATGCCATACTGGGTCAGACCAAGGGTCCATCAAGCCCAGCATCCTGCTTCCAACAGTGGCCAATCCAGGCCACAAGAACCTGGCAAGTACCCAAAAACTAAGTCTACGCTACGCGCACGAAAGACCTCTACTTCGCTCACTACATTCGGGTATGGAAGGTTTTCAGTTCTTGGTGCAGCGGGTTGATGGTGTCCCCGCGCAAAGCCACTATTGTGCACATTCTCGCGTTCCTGCGGGAAGGCTTAAAGAAAGGACTAGCGTACAGCTCACTACGGGTTCAGGTAGCGGCGTTAGGCTGTTTACGAGGTAAAGTGGATGGTACATCACTTGCAGGACATCCTGATGTGGCGCATTTTTTGAAGGGAGCCAAACGTTTACACCCGCCAGTTCATGCAGTTTGTCTTTCGTGGAGTTTGAATTTGGTTCTCCGTGGGCTCTGCAGTCCTCCTTTTGAGCCTATCAAGCAGGCTACCTTGAAGGACTTAACACTTAAAGTGGTGTTCCTCATGGCTATCTGTTTGGCCAGACAGATCTCTGATATTCAAGTGTTGTCCTGCAGAGAACCGTTCTTGCGGATCTCGGACTCTGGGGTTTCGCTTAGGATGGTGCCTTCTTTTCTGCCGAAGGTGGTGTCGGCGTTTCATGTCAATCAGTCAGTAGAGTTACTGGTTTTTCCTGATTTGGATCGGAATTCTCCTCAGGCTCATGATTTACGGAGATTGGACATCCAACGGATACTTCTTTGGTACTTGGAAGTGACTAATGCCTTTCGATTGTCAGACCATCTTTTTGTCTTATGGAGCGGTCCTAAGAAAGGATGTAAGGCATCCAAGGCTACTATTGCCCACTGGTTGAAAGACACTATTGCATAGGCATATATATGTCGCGGGAGGCAAGTGCCAGATGGTCTTAAAGCTCATTCGATCAGATCTCAAGCGGCATCTTGGGCATAGAGCCAATGTGTTTCACCGCAGGAGATTTGCAGAGCAGCTACTTGGAAATCTTTGCACACTTTTGCTAAGCATTACCGTTTGGACATCCTGGCTCCGGATGTCGATTCTTTTGGCAGCAGTGTGCTTCGAGAGGGACTCTCCGGGTCCCACCCCATTTAGGGCTGCTTGGATACATCCCAGCAGTTTGGACTGATCCTGGTACGTACAGGGAAAGGAAAATTTGGTTCTTACCTGCTAATTTTCGTTCCTGTAGTACCAAGGATCAGTCCAGACGCCCGCCCGGGGTATAGTGTTCTGGAGAGTCCGCTCAATTGATGTTTTTTCTCTCTGCGGTTTTTAGAAGACTATGAAGAATTTAAGTCAAACTTGTATGTAGAAGCATCTCCATCTGTACTCTTTTCTTGTACGTAGTTTTCACAGGTTATTGTACTGATAAGTACTCTTGATCTAGTCATTGGTTGTTAAATTTAATTCATTCTGCTTTGTTATTGATTATACTGAAGGATCGCAGGTGGCTCACTGGGTTATCAGGGGGTGCCTTTCAGATTTTTCTCTGACTCCATCTGCTGGAAGGGAGGCATAACCCAGCAGTCTGGACTGATCCTTGGTACTACAGGAACGAAAATTAGCAGGTAAGAACCAATTTTCCTTTATGCATGCAAATGTAACATACTATCATAGCAGTTTTCAAAAGCCATTTATGCTTATAATGTGCACATTAATGGCATATAGTGTAGCAATGTTCAAAAGCCCACTTACACATGTTAAACCCAATTTTAAGTGTGTAAATGCTTTTTAAAATCAGGCCGTTAGATATTGTGTGTGTGTGTGATGTGATCTGCTAGGAGCACCATTAGCTGGCAGAAATCATGTCACATTGTAAAGGAGTGTTGTCTCTTATTTTCATTAGGTATATGGCAACCGGCAGATTGTGCTTGAGAGAGAGGAAACGGAACAAGTGAAGCATTTTGATGACCCAAGTCTGATTCTGATTGGATTCAAACCCCTGGCCCTGTTAAAGAAACACCACTTTATCAAGCCAGCCCAGTTTCTGTACCCAGATGAATCTCTTGTGACTGGTGAGCGGAAGGGAGTGAATGTTGGATAATGGGAATAGATGGCTGGGTCAGTATTGAGGAACATTGGCAGAGCTGTATGTATGGTTTTCCAGTACTGGACTAGCAAGGGGCTCTGCAGAGCAGGATTGAGGTGTATTGTATTGGCAGAGTTGTGGGGAGGTCCCAGTGTTGGAAAGCAGAGGGTGCTGCAGGGCAAGTTTGAGGTGCATTGGCAGATTTATGTGTGAATATGCCCTTTTTGGAATGTGGTATTTTCCTAGCATGTGGGTAGATGGATTAGGATCAGTGGGTTATGCACCTCTACCAGCAGATGGAGACGGCGCAAAGTGATATCACAGTATATGTACTCCTGCAGTGACATCAGCTTGCCAGTATTCTCCCTCTCCTGCAGATAGTGGACTTGCATCTCCCTACTGGGGATTGCTTCAGATTTTAGAAGGAGAATTAAAAAAAAAAAAAATAAATAAATAAAATAATTGATTGCCCTGCTCTTCTGTGGTGATACCAAATTGTCTCTCCCCAAGTTGAGAATTCCTGAAGTGTGTGCCTTGGTCCAGTAGCTGGTTTTTCAGCTGGCGTGGACTTAGCTGATTGTACATCTTAAAGGCAGCAGGTGCAAGAAACAGAGGGCGGCAGTGACGGCAGATGCCCTCCCCCCCCTACAGCCGGAGACCGTCTCTGTACTCAGCCGGGAAGGGCTTAGCTCCAGTAAGTTTAAAAAACAAAAAAAAACCTTACAGAAACAGTGAAGGAGGATTGTTTAGGGATTCCTCTTCCCTGTTCTCCAAACTCTGCGTGCCATTCCAACAGTCATCCCGCCCCGAGGGAGTTTCAGGGATGGGGGCAGCCTGGTGGGTTGAGCAGCTTCTTTTGGCTAGGCCTTGCTCCAAGGCTTTCCACTGTGCGCTGCAGGCAGTGTTTTTGCGCGCTTTTGCCTATGCATTCGGCTATCCTCTGTAGGATGTCCGTTCAGTGTGCATCCAGGTTTTGGACGTCTAGTTCCCTGTATGTACCAGGATCAGTCCAGACCACTGAGATTATGCCTCCTTTCCAGCAGATGGAGTCAGAGAAACAAACTGAAAAGCACCCCTCTTAATCCGGTTTGCCCCCTGTGATCCTTCAGTATTTCTCTGACTCCAGCAGATGAGGGAAGCATAACCTGTGGTTCTAATCCTGTACTTAAATTAGATGATATACTACTATTTGCAGATTGGAAAGTGAGGGGGTTTTGGGCCCCTAGTTGCTTCTGGCTAGTTCAACAGGTTTGAAAAAAAAAAAAGACACAAATTAGGGTGCAAGGCCTCCCAACGGGTTACAACCAGTTCCCCTTGGTTCTGCCTTGGTAGGTAAGGCAGGGAATTTTCCTGAGAACTAAATTTGCCCGGGGTGTTCTTCTTTTACCCTGTGAGTAGGGGGGATTTACCGGTGGGCCGGTCCCTCTCCCCTAGCTACCCAGAGACGCGACATTCCTCTGGGAGGAGCGGTTTTCTGCTTGCCTCAGACCCAAGGACGTTTCCTCCCTTGGTTGACTTGGAGCGCAGCAGATAAAAAAAAAAAAAAAAAAAAAAGCTTTAATTGCTTTATTGCTCTCCTGGTTCTCCGGAGGGGTTATCTGTTATTACAGATATTTACTGTGCCGCGGCTCCCTTTTTTTCATGCTGCGTGGATCGCGGTGTTCTGCCTGCGGGGAGCCGGCAAGGTCAGTGGACGTGTCAGGAAGCACAGTGGCCAATCAATCATCTGGAAACACGAGTGGTCCATCTTGCGTTGCGCGTTTTTCTCCCACTCGTTTTCCATCAGTCTGTGAGGGTTCTGTCCGACAATGTGACGACAGTGGCATACATCAATTGTCAAGGCGGCATGATGAGTCATCCGGTTGCCGGGGAAGCGGAGCAAAACCTGGCTCGCTTGGCGGTGTTGCACATAGCCGCCATGGACAATGTGCAGGCGGATTTTCTCAGTTGTCAGCAGTTAGACCCCGGAGAGTGGAACTGTCTGAGGACGCAATGCAGCTATTGACTCTTCGGTGTTGACTTCCCCGTCTGGACTTGATAGCAACTCTGCGGAACGCAAAGGAGGCTTGCTTCTTCAGTTGCAGGAGGAAACACAGGGCAGAAGGAGTAGATGCTCTGGTCCTCCCATGGTCCAGCGACGTTCCGCTTTATGTATTCCCTACGTGGCTGTTAGTAGGCGAGGTCCTGAGAAGAATACAGAACCACCCGGGGTCGGTCATTCTCGTGGCCACAGAGGCCGTGGTTCGCAGTCATAATCAACTTGGCAGTGGATGGCCCCTTGCATCTCGGCCATCTTCCGAATCTACTTCGGCAGGGTCCCATATTTTTCGATCGGGCGGATCGCTTCTGTCTGGCGGCTTGGCTTATGAAAGGAAACAATTGAGGAAGAAAGGCTACTCGGATTACGTAATTTCCACTATCCTCAGGGCACGCAAGACTTCTACTTCGCTCATGTATGTTCGCGTCTGGAAGGTTTTCGATCTCTGGTGTACCGAGTTGAGAGTTTCGCCATGGCGGGCCTCTGTTGTGCAAATTCTCTCGTTCTTGCAAGAGGGTTTGAGGAAAGGTTTGGCGTACAGCTCCCTTCAGGTGCAAGTAGCTGCTCTAGGATCTTTAAGGGGTAAGGTCGACGGCACGACCCTGGCGACTCATCCAGATGTGGCACGGTTTCTGAAGGATGTGAAGCATCTCAAGCCTCCGGTTCGTCCAGTCTGAATCTGATGCTCCAGGGTTTATCCAGTTTGCCGTTTGAAGGCCAGGCAGATATCGGAGATTCAAGTGTTGTCATGCAGAGAACCGTTTTTGCGGTTTTCGGAGGCTGGGGTATCGCTTTGAACAGTGCCCTCTTTTCTGCCTAAAATCGTGTCTGCATTTCATTTGAATCAGTCAGAATTACCGGCTTTTCCGGATTTAGATTGAGACTCCCCTCAGGCTTGCGATTTGAGGAAGTTGGATGTTCGCAGGGTTCTCCTTAGATATTTGGAGGTGACAAATGAGTTTCGGTTGTCGGACCATCTTTTTGTCTTATGGAGAGGCCCAAAGCGAGGACTTACGGCTTCAAAGGCTATAGCTTCGGCTTATATAGGTCAAGGTCTGGCTGTTCCTGAGGGTCTCGAGGCTCATTCGATCAGATCTCAAGTGGCATCCTGGGCAGAAAGCCAGTGTGTTTCACCGAAAGAGATTTTCCAGGCAGCTACTTGGAAGTCATTATACACTTTTTCCTAAGCATTACCGTTTGGACATCCGAGCTCCGGATGTCGATTCTTTTGGCAGCAGTGTGCTCTGAGCGGGACTCTCTGGGTCCCACCCCATTTAGGGCAGCTTGGGTACATCCCAGCAGTCTGGACTGATCCTGGTACGTACAGGGAAAGGAAAATTGGTTCTTACCTGCTAATTTTTGATCCTGTAGTACCAAGGATCAGTCCAGATGCCCGCCCAGGGTATTATGTTCTGGAGAGTCTGCTCGGATGGTTTTTGCTTATGTTTTTCTGCAGGATGTATCTAAGAATGCGAAGATTTTAACAAGACTTTTCAAGTTGGCACTTTTTCTATAGGCATGGTATATTATTCGAATCGGTTGTTGTTCTAGCCATTGGTTAAAAAAAATGTTTCTTCATTCTGCTTTGATATTGATTGTACTGAAGGATCACAGGGGGCACACCGGATTAAGAGGGGTGCCTTTCAATTTGTTTCTCTGACTCCATCTGCTGGAAAGGAGGCATAATCTCAGCAGTCTGGACTGATCCATGGTACTACAAGAACAAAAATAAGCAGGTAAGAACCAATTTTCCTTTGGGTGTCTAGGTTAAATGGCATCTATCTTGGTTGCCCACTTATCCTATGCGCACAGATTGGGCGTACGTTTGTGTGTGCTTAAGTTGAGATGCCTAGCCTTGTGGCTCTTAGTCTTGGGACGTTTATTTCTTGAATGCCTAGCCTTGGACACCTAAAATTTGTATGCCTAAATTTTTGGATGCATGCTCTTCTCTGCAATCAAAGAATATTGGAATTGGTGGAAATGTATACAACTGGTTCTGATCCTTCCAACTCAATTTGGGCAATCAAGCCTCAGACCTCTTTGAAATTGACATAGGAAGTCCTCAAGGTTCAGCACTGTCAGCAACTTTAACATCTATCTCCTTCCAATTTGCACTCTTATTTCAAATGTAAACACCAAATTCTTTATATATGCTGATGATATTCAATTTTACATTCCTTTTGAAAAAACCTTTGAAAGAACCACAGCAACTCTAACAAAATACATGAAATCTATCCAAAAAGAGCGCTCTACCGAAACTGACTCTCAACACTAACAAAACTGAAATAATTTGGCTAAGAAAAGAAAACACGAGAGAGATCCAAGATGGCTCCCTGAGCGGTCGCACATTCGGACGCTCCCAGATTTTTCCTTTTGCCGCGATTAATATTTCCCTTAATTTGAAATGCCTCACAAGAGAAAGGGTAAAGTGAGGGTTTATCCACCTGAACCTTCACTTTTGAGTGGTCAGCGAGTCATCCCACAATTTGCGACGCTCCTACCTCAAACTCGGGTCTTGAGCCCCGCTGGCGGGACAGGTAAAGGAGAACCGTCGCCGCCTGGGGAAGTATCATTGACCCCACCAGCACCGCGAGAGCAGCCGAGGGCTACCGCTCCAAGCCCCGCTGAGCATACTGAGTCACCTGCAGATGACTTTGCAGTTTCGTCTCAGCTGGGTGGAAGCTTCGACGAGGCGGTGGATCAGGGGAGTGCACCACCCTCTTCCATGACTCCGGAGAACTCGGCAAGGAGTGAGGAGGTTGTCGAGAGAATATCCCAAGGACCATCAATGGGAGAAGGAGGAAGTGGAGTTATGGGTGGTATGAGAAGCCCCCTCCAGGTAAAAAGACCGGCCGTAATTACTATGGAGTCCTTATGGGACTTGATAGTTGGGATGAACAGGGTAGTTAATGAGTATACCCGAGAAACGGATGAAAACTCCTTGAAAATATCTTCTTTGGAAAATCAGTTTAAAAGAGAGAGTGAAGAACAAACAAAACAACTTAGAACATGTGAAAAACGATTTAAAACAGTTATCTGAACTAAGTGCAATATCTTTGAAAGAACAAGCAATCTCAATGCGCAGACTTGAGACTGTGGAGAATTATCTAAGACAATTGAATTTAAGGGTCTTGAATTTCCCTAAGGTAGTCGGTGAACTACCATTAATAACATTTAAAAGATATCTAAAGGAAATTCTGAAGATCCCGGAAGAGATGATACCAACACCGAAGAAAATTCTCTTTTTGAAACAAAGACAAAGTCAAATCCATATATCCCCGATAGGGGTTACGGGTGATTTTGAGAACTTGTCTGAATATTTAGAAAGTTCAGGTCTGGAAGTACTGGAAAGACCGGTTTTGTTTGTTTCATTATATTCCGAATATGATAAAGCATTGATTATGAAACATTACTTTAAAGTGTTAAATGTTACCTATTTGGGAGGGCTTGTCTGTATATTTCCTGATTTATCTAGAGTAACTCAGTTACGCAGGAAAGATTTCTTGAAAATGTGCCCAGAGGCTCGCACACTGGGTGCGGAATTTCTGCTGAGATATCCAGCTAGATGCGTAATTAAATACTCAGGAAATGTGTATGTGTTTTATAATCCTGAACATTTAAGGGAATTCATTAATGCCAAGAAGCTCACCCCACTATCATAAATATACTCGCATAAGATTGAAAGATGGTAATGACAGAGAGCTTTTCTTTATTATTGTCTTTGTTCTTCTTTAACTTCTCCTCTAGAATTCTATCTCTCTCCCACATATTCCTTGAGAAAATGTAAAAGTAATTTACCTTATATTAATAAATATATTGAAGGGAATATATTTCTTATGTGTTTAATCTTTTGCTGTATTTCTAATGCAAAGTTATCTTTGTGTTTGTTATTATAAAATTCAATAAATATAAAATTTAAAGAAAAGAAGAAAAGAAAACACTTCTCCAAAACCACCCATTATAAACATCCAAATTGATGAAAATTTCAACATGAAAAAACACATTTCAAAGATAATCAAATCTGGTTACACCAAACTCAGAATGCTTCACTGTCTGAAACCATTGCTTACCTTCCAGGACTTCCGCACAGTGTTACAAATTCTAATTTTTCTAATATAGACTACTGCAACTCCCTATTGCTAGGCCTCAATGCAAACATAATTAAACCTCTGCAACTACTCCAAAATGCTTCTGCCAGACTTCTCACCTGAACTATAAAATTTGATCATATAACTCCCACTCTGATAGATCTTCATTGGCTTCCAGTATCCTTCAGAATCCAATACAAAGTGTTATCACTTATTTTCAATATCATCAATAACAATGACCAATCTCCTCCTGGAATTTCAATACAACTCTACAATCCAATAAGAGATCTAAGATCCCAAAACAAAGACATTCTTTCAATCCCTTCCAACAATATTACTCATCTAACCCAAATCAGAGATTGTATGTTTTCAATTGCTAGTCCCAAACTTTGGAACTCCTTACCTGGCCCACTAAGACTAATAACTGAAAAAAAGAAATTCAAACAAGATCTCAAAACATGGCTCTTCAAAAAAGCCTATGAACTAAACTGAAATTATTCAAATCTTCAAAGTCAAAAGACTGATTATACTCTTAATTTCCTATTACTTTTATAAATTCTTACATCTTTTATAAATTCTTTTTAAAATTCTTTTATACTTTTATAAATTCTTACACTAAAGCCCGTGCCATATCCCTAGCTGACCCTATGTTATGGAATTCCATGCCTACTGATATACGTCTTGAACTGTCCCCAAAGACTTTCAAGCAAAAGCTCAAGACATGGCTCTTCACCCAAGCCTACACATGACCTCTACGTGTTCCATTTTAGCCCTTCTCCACCTTCCCCCCCTTAGTTTCATCAATCTTCATCACCTTCCCCCCCCCCTTAGTTTCATCAATCTTTTTCCTTAAGATAGGATATTGAAGGCACTACCCCCCTTTCCGACCTCCTTTCTACATCAGTCAACATCAGAATCTTCATTTCCTTTTCCTTCAATCCTAGTACCCTCTTTGCTAATTTATGCAACCGAAGAATTTGCTGTATTTAACAGCCTCACATGTATATAATCCTTTCCTCCCTGACCCTCCCTCTATTTCTCCATCAAATTAAGCTTATACCTCCCCTTTACTCTCTTCCTACAGTTTTTTCCCTCGTTCCTATATTAAGTTGTACTATTTTAGCTAATCCCTGTTTTTATTATCTATATAATCTTTTCCGTTACTGCATTTAACTGTTTTAATGTATCCTTTTTTCAATTGTTAACATACTGTTTTATGTACAACGCATTTGCGTATTTTTCGTTCTCTGTACACCGTCGTGATATCTCTGATGAGCGGCGGTATATAAAAACCAATAAATAAATAAATAAATCTTCTATTTGAATGAATAATTCCTTGGAATTTCTAATCCTTTGTTGAAGTAATTACTAATTCTTATAACATTTATATCGTTTATTCAAATATTTATATTAATGCTATTTGAAATGTATTATCTATTTACAATGTAATTCAATTCTATATATGTAAACCATTGTGATCTACCTCTGGAATGACTGAATATAAAAAGCATAAATAAATAAAAAATGTGTCCAGTGCTCCCTGTTGTCTCGTTGGAACCCGCAGTCTCAGGACTATTTGATTTAGCTCCACCTGCTATTGGGAGTCTGCTCTCATCTCTAGTGGTGGTTGAAAGCAGATCATTTAAAGAAGAGAGTTTCCCTGACCTTGCCGGACTGATTGGTACTTGTGACAGATGTGAGCCTCCAAGGTTGGGGAGCCCACTGTCAGGAACTAATGGCGCAAGGGTGCTGAAATACAGATTGACTGGTAGCTCGGATAGTCCGGTTGGCGTGCTTGCAGTTCAGCAGCAGACTGCAAGATTGAGCGGTCTGAATAAAGTTGAGCAATGCAATGATGGTGGCTTACATCAATCGCAGGGAGGAACCAAGAGCCAGCAGGTATCCAGGAGCTAGACCAACTTATGGAATGGGTGGAAATGCATCTTCAGGTGATTTCAGCCTTGCACATTGCAGGAAAAGACCATGTAAGAACAGACTTTCTCAGCAGGGAGTATCTAGACCCAGGAGAATGGGTATTGTCGGATGAGGTGTTCCAGCTGATAGTGGATCGCTGGGGCCTTCCGTTTATAGACCTGCTGGTGACTTCTTGTAATGCAAAAGTTCCTTGATTCTTCAGTCACAGAAGAGATCTGAAGTCCTTGAATATCTATGTATGTCTTCCCCCCAGTGGCCCATTTTGGGCAGAATAGTTTAAAGGCTTGAAGGCCACAGGGGGATGGGTGCTCCTGGTGCCACCAGATTGGCCCAGAAGAACATGGTATGCAAATCTGCAAAGACTCCTGATAGAAACCCCCCTTCATCTTCTGCCACACAGGAATCTGTTGCAGCACAAAGTCCTTCACGAAGATCCGACTTTTTAAGAACATAAGAACATGCCATACTGGGTCAGACCAAGGGTCCATCAAGCCCAGCATCCTGTTTCCAACAGTGGCCAATCCAGGCCATAAGAACCTGGCAAGTACCCAAAAACTAAGTCTATTCCATGTTACCTTTGCTAGTAATAGCGGTGGTTATTATCTAAGTCAACTTAATTAATAGCAGGTAATGGACTTCTCCTCCAAGAACTTATCCAATCCTTTTTTAAACACAGCTATACTAACTGCACTAACCACATCTTCTGGCAACAAATTCCAGATTTTAATTGTGCGTTGAATGAAAAAGAACTTTCTCCGATTAGTTTTAAATGTGCCCCATGCTAATTCATGGAGTGCCCCCTAGTCTTTCTGTTATCCGAAAGAGTAAAAAACCGATTCACATCTACCCGTTCTAGACCTCTCATGATTTTAAACACCTCTATCATATCCCTTCTCAGCTGTCTCTTCTCCAAGCTGAAAAGTCCTAACCTCTTTAGTCTTTCCTCATAGGGGAGCTGTTCTATTCCCTTTATCATTTTGGTCGCCCTTCTCTGTATCTTCTCCATCGCAATTACCGTATTTCCACGCATATAACCCGCGGGTAATGTGCGTTTTTACCTACCCCGCATGCCCCCCGCGGGGTATAAACGTGGGCGGGTTATCCAGAAAAAATTTTACAACCAATAAAGTTTCCCGACTCTGAATAGGCTGCAGCTGAGAGGAGTCCGTCCTATCCCTGCGCCCGGCCGCTTCCTGATTGGTCGCGTGTTAAATCTAGGCCGCAGGCGGGTGGGCGCTTGTTCCAGGCGGCGGCGGGGGCGGGTGGACGCGCGTTAGTTCGAGACGGCCGGCGGGTGGTCGCGTGTTAAATCTAGGCCGGGTCGCACAGGCGCGCATTCATTCACTGCCGGTGGGGGCAGCCCCCACCGGCAGTGAATGAATGCGCGCCGAAAGCAGCTTGTTCCAGGCGGCGGTGGCGGGTGGACGCGCGTTAGTTCGAGGCGGGTGGTCGCGTGTTAAATCTAGGCCGGGTCGCTCAAGGCAATCTAGGCCGGGTCGCTCAAGGCAGTCACATGCCGTGACGTCACGGCATGTGACTGCCTTGAGCATCGAATCGCAGGGGTCGCATTCATTCACTGCCGGTGGGGGCTGGGGCAGCCCCCACCGGCAGTGAATGAATTCATTCATCCAGGCGGAGGAGCCGGCTGCTTTCAGCTGCCGCTGCCGGCTGCTTTCGGCGCTCAAGGCAGTAGCGGCGAAAGCAGCCGGCTCCTCCGCCTGGATGAATGAATGCGACCCCTGCGATTCGATGCTCAAGGCAGTCACATGCCGTGACGTCACGGCATGTGACTGCCTTGAGCGACCCGGCCTAGATTGCCTTGAGCGACCCGGCCTAGATTTAACACGCGACCACCCGCCTCGAACTAACGCGCGTCCACCCGCCCCCGCCTGGAACAAGCGCCCACCCGCCCGCGGCCTAGATTTAACACGCGACCACCCGGCTCCCGCCGCCCGCCTGGACCCACGCGGCCCTCCGACAGGTATTTAAAAATTTATTTTTTTTTTGAATTGCGGGTTATATGAGGAGGCGGGGTATATTAAAACTTTTTTTCATAAATCTTGAAAACCTGCGGGTTATGTGTGTGGGCGGGTTATATACGTGGGCGGGTTATTGTCGTGGAAATACGGTATATCTTTTTTGAGATGCGGCGACCAGAATTGTACACAGTATTCAAGGTGCGGTCTCACCATGGAGCGATACAGAGGCATTATGACATTTTCCGTTTTATTCACCATTCCTATGTCTAATGATATATTGTAACCGAACCTTTGACGGCACCTGTTAGAATGTACTATTGTACACTTTTACCTACATTAAATATGTGCCTACATGTAAACCGTTGCGACGGTATTTAACTTAGCAACGGTATAGAAAAGTTTTTAAATAAATAAATTCCCTTTCTAATAATTCCCAACATTCTGTTTGCTTTTTTGACTGCCGCAGCACACTGAACCGACAATTTCAATGTGTTATCCACTATGACGCCTAGATCTCTTTCTTGGGTAGTAGCACCTAATATGGAACCTAACATTGTGAAACTATAGCATGGGTTATTTTTCCCTATATGCATCACCTTGCACTTGTCCACATTAAATTTCATCTGCCATTTTGATGCCCAATTTTCCAGCCTCACAAGGTCTTCCTGCAATTTTTCACAATCTGCTTTTGATTTAACTACTCTGAACAATTTTGTATCATCTGCAAATTTGATTACCTCACTTGTCGTATTTCTTTCCAGATCATTTATAAATAAATTGAAAAGTAAGGATCCCAATACAGATCCCTGAGGCGCACTCCACTGCCCACACCCTTCCACTGAGAAAATTGTCCATTTAATCCTACTCTCTGTTTCCTGTCTTTTAGCCAGTTTGTAATCCACAAAAGGACATCGCCACCTATCCCATGACTTTTTATTTTTCCTAGAAGCCTCTCATGAGGAACTTTGTCAAATGCCTTCTGAAAATCCAAGTACACTACATCTACAGGTTCACCTTTATCCACATGTTTATTAACTCCTTAAAAAAAGTGAAGCAGATTTGTGAGGCAAGATTTGCCTTGGGTAAAGCCGTACTGACTTTGTTCCTTTAAACCATGTCTTTCTATATGTTCTGTGATTTTGATGTTTAGAATACTTTCCACTATTTTTCCTGGCACTGAAGTCAGGCTAACCGGTCTGTAGTTTCTCGGATCGCCCCTGGAGCCCTTTTTAAATATGGGGGTTACATTAGCTATCCTCCAGTCTTCAGTTACAATGGATGATTTTAATGACAGGTTACAAATTTTTACCAATAGGTTTGAAATTTCATTTTTTAGTTCCTTCAGAACTCTGGGGTGTATACCATCCGGTCCCGGTGATTTACTACTCTTCAGTTTGTCAGTTAGGTCTACCACATCTTCTAGGTTCACCGTGATTTGGTTCAGTCCATCTGAATCATTACCCATGAGAACCTTCTCCAGTACGAGTACCTCCCCAACATCCTCTTCAGTAAACACCGAAGAAAAGAAATCATTTAATCTTTCCGCGATGGCCTTATCTTCTCTAAGTGCCCCTTTAACCACTCGATCATCTAACGGTCCAACTGACTCCTTCACAGGCTTTCTGCTTCGGATATATTTTAAAAAGTTTTTACTGTGAGTTTTTGCTCTACGGCCAATTTCTTTTCAAATTCTCTCTTAGCAATGGTTACATGGAATAGACTTAGTTTTTGGGTACTTGCCAGGTTCTTATGGCCTGGATTGGCCACTGTTGGAAACAGGATGCTGGGCTTGATGGACCCTTGGTCTGACCCAGTATGGCATTTTCTTATGTTCTTATGTTCTTATCAATGTCTTACATTTAACTTGCCAACGTTTATGCATTATCCTATTTTCTTCTGTTGGATCCTTCTTCCAATTTTTGAATGAAGATCTTTTGGCTAAAATAACTTCTTTCACCTCCCCTTTTAACCATGCCGGTAATCGTTTTGCCTTCTTTTCACCTTTCTTAATGTGTGGAATACATCTGGATTGTGCTTCTAGGATGGTATTTTTTAACAATGACCATGCCTCTTGCACACTTTTTACTTTCGTGGCTGCGCCTTTCAGTTTTTTTCTAACTATTTTTCTCATTTTATCAAAGTTTCCCTTTTGAAAGTTTAGCACGATAGCTGTGGATTTGCTTACTGTCCCCCTTCCAGTCATTAAATCAGATTTGATCATATTATGATCACTATTGCCAAGCAGCCCCACCACCGTTACCTCTCTCACCAAATCCTGTTCTCCACTGCGATTTAGATGTAAAATTGCTCCCTCTCTCATCGGTTCCTGAACCAATTGCTCCATAAAGCTATAATTTATTTATTTATTTAGTGCTTTTTTATACCGGCATTCACGATAGGCATCGCATCATGCCGGTTTACATTTAACAGGGGGTGAAAAAACAATACAATATAAGAACGTTAACATTTATTCCATCCAGGAACTTTATCTCTCTAGCGTGTCCCGATGATACATTTACCCAGTCAATATTGGGGTAATTGAAGTCTCCCATTATTATCGCACTACCAATTTGGTTAGCTTCCCTAATTTCTCTTAGCATTTCACTGTCAGTCTCACCATCTTGACCAGGTGGACAGTAGTATACTCCTATCACTATAGTCTTCCCCGACACACAAGGGATTTCTACCCATAAAGATTCAATTGTGCATTTAGTCTCGTGCAGGATGTTTATCCTGTTGGACTCTATGGCATCCCGGACATAAAGCACCACACCACCTCCCAGGTGCTCCTCTCTGTCATTGCGATATAATTTGTACCCCGGTATAGCACTCTCCCATTGGTTGTCCTCCTTCCACCATGTCGCTGAGATGCCAATTAAGTCTGTCGTCATTCACAGCTATACATTCTAATTCTCCCATCTTCTTAGACTTCTGGCATTAGCATACAAACATTTCAAAGTTTGTTCTTTGTTTGAATTTTCATTCTGCTTTTTAATTGATAGGGATAAGTTAGAATTTTTTTAGCTCAGGTGAGTTTTTAGTTACAGGCACTTGGACTACTTTTCTTATTATTGGAACCTCACTGTGTGGATGCCCTAATTCTAATGCATCATTAGTATCCTTTGAAGATACCTCTCTCCGAACCATGCGCTGCTGAGCGACTGTCGACTTTCCCCTTTGTTCTAGTTTAAAAGCTGCTCTATCTCCTTTTTAAAGGTTAGCGCCAGCAGTCTGGTTCCACCCTGGGTAAGGTGGAGCCCATCCCTTTGGAAGAGACTCCCCCTTCCCCAAAAGGTTCCCCAGTTCCTAACAAAACTGAATCCCTCTTCCTTGCACCATCGTCTCATCCATGCATTGAGACTCCGGAGCTCTGCCTGCCTCTGGTGACCTGCATGTGGAACAGGGAGCATTTCAGAGAATGCTACCCTGGAGGTTCTGGATTTAAGTTTTCTACCTAAGAGTCTAAATTTGGCTTCCAGAACCTCCCTCCCACATTTTCCTATGTCTTACAGTATGGCCCTTAAGAGGGCTTGCTTGTTGAAGTGTGGATGTTCTTCTGCAATGATTGCCACCTTGCTACGAGCTTGAAAGTTCTCCACTTCCTTAGCCTATATGCGGGTTTGGCGAGTGTTTTGAGGCTTGGTGTGTGGATCAAGATGTTCTTCCTCATTCAATGAAGATCCTGCTCATTTTAGAATTTTTGCAGGATGGGTTAAAGGGTTGGTCCTTAATTCCTTGAAGGTACAGGTAGGAGCTCTTGCCTGTTTCAGGGGCCTGGTGAATCCTTATCGTCCCATCATGATGTGGCCCATTTCTTGAGGGGAGAGAAACATCTTCATCCTACCTTGCGGTTACCGGTTCCTTTGTGGAGTCTTAACCTGGTGTTAGATTTCTTGGCAGGCCCTACGTTTCGATGGCTGCGTAGCCTTTCCTTGTGGTTACTGACCTTGAAAACAGTGTTTCAGGTGGCGATTTGCTCTGTGCGTCAAATTTCCAAACTGCAGGCCTTGCCTTGCTGGAAACCATTCCTTTGGGTGATTCCAATCACATCATTACTATGGTAATATGCAGGTGACCTATGGTAATGATGTGATAATAGATCAGAAGATACAAGGAATTAAATCCTTGAGCAGAAGATGTATTATTTCAAATTGTGCAAGCCAACTAGCTTGCAGGCTCTTTTTTTTTTTTTTTTTTATGGCATGGTAGTTTTCTCCTCATCTTTTGGGATTCCCACTTAAAAACTGAGGGACCCAAAAAACACGAAGGAAGGCGATCTATGAAAGCCGTCAGGTTGAACAAAGGAATAGATGCCAATAGTCTTGAAAAAAAACTTTATTGAAGTGGAGACACAAAGTAGCCCGACTCAGGCCGAGTTTCGCCGTATCAAGACGGCTGCCTCAGGGGCTAAAACATAAATAAAAGTTCATATAAGTACATCTTTATGTAATAATAAATAAAACAATGATTAAAAACAAAGTGTATGTACTGTACATGTATAAAGCATTGGTGACACATAGAGTATATTGTAAATTATTAACATCAAATGTAATATAAATAAAATAAACTCACGGTTAGTACAAATATATAGTGAATTTGTAATAAAAGATGGTTTTACCTTGTGTATATTCTCTTCAGTACACAAATAAAACAAATCATATATGAAGGATCATATATACCATTATATGATCAATGAAAGTAATGAATCTGTAAAAATGCAAAAAAAGGGGGGGGGGGGGGATGGCAATATTATATAGGACTTTGTTCAAATATTAAAAATTGATTAATAAACAAATATCATGATGTATATACAAAGGTATATAATATCTTATATGCACCTAAAGTATCAATTGATGACTTATATATCTATTTTTAAAAATCTGTGTAGATTTGTAAAAAAGCTATTCTATTTTATATTTAATAAAAGTCAATTGAATAAGTGAAAAATATGAAAAGTGAATTATTGAATGTAAAGTGCAATGATTGTCTAAAAAAGATTGTTTGTCTAGAAATGATATATGACTAATGGATTAAGTGTATTGATGTATAAAATAAAGATAATTAGTTAATTAACAAGGTAGTGTTATTGAAACCCTCCTGATGATTAAATTCAATACTGATGTGTGTAGTAATGAAGGAAAACCAAGTCAAATCTGTATGTGTATAAAAATGTATATAAGGATCTAAATATGCAAGTATGCAAAACTAAAAGGAAGACTAATGCTCTGTTAAGAATAAAATCAAATGGAAGACTATCTATACTAACAAAAAACTAATTGTTAAATAAATATCTTAAGTAATGACTATATCACTAAAATAGAGCATAAATAATAAATCGTTATTAATGAATTGTACAATGTAAAATAGTTCTAAATGATGAAATTATTTAATACAAAAAAAGGGGAGCATCTGTTGTCGACTAAGCCGAGTGTTTAGAGCACCATTGTGAATTAATTGTATATCGAATAATGATAGTCCGGACCGCGTCTGCAAAAAACTATATACAAATGGAGTGTCAACTCGAAAAACTACTATTATTATATTAAATGTATAATGTGATTATCATAAGAACTATCACCAGTGTAAAACGTGTATTCATAGGCAAAGTGAAAAAATGTGAATCCGATGATACGTAATAAACCGAAAAATAGATGAAAAATAGGCAATGCTGTGATTAAATAAACCATTCTGTATCGAAAAGAAGCAGCGGAAGAAACAAATTCTCTTATGGTCACATATGTAGGACGATCTTGACTTTTACAAAGAAACATGGAATTAGCTCTATTCAAACATAGTGTGCACACTAACTATTGACATCTATTGGCACTTAATGGCAGTTATACCTTGGCACGAATATCATACACAATTTATGTTTGAATAGAGCTAATTCCATGTTTCTTTGTAAAAGTCAAGATCGTCCTACATATGTGACCATAAGAGAATTTGTTTCTTCCGCTGCTTCTTTTCGATACAGAATGGTTTATTTAATCACAGCATTGCCTATTTTTCATCTATTTTTCGGTTTATTACGTATCATCGGATTCACATTTTTTCACTTTGCCTATGAATACACGTTTTACACTGGTGATAGTTCTTATGATAATCACATTATACATTTAATATAATAATAGTAGTTTTTCGAGTTGACACTCCATTTGTATATAGTTTTTTGCAGACGCGGTCCGGACTATCATTATTCGATATACAATTAATTCACAATGGTGCTCTAAACACTCGGCTTAGTCGACAACAGATGCTCCCCTTTTTTTGTATTAAATAATTTCATCGTTTAGAACTATTTTACATTGTACAATTCATTAATAACGATTTATTATTTATGCTCTATTTTAGTGATATAGTCATTACTTAAGATATTTATTTAACAATTAGTTTTTTGTTAGTATAGATAGTCTTCCATTTGATTTTATTCTTAACAGAGCATTAGTCTTCCTTTTAGTTTTGCATACTTGCATATTTAGATCCTTATATACATTTTTATACACATACAGATTTGACTTGGTTTTCCTTCATTACTACACACATCAGTATTGAATTTAATCATCAGGAGGGTTTCAATAACACTACCTTGTTAATTAACTAATTATCTTTATTTTATACATCAATACACTTAATCCATTAGTCATATATCATTTCTAGACAAACAATCTTTTTTAGACAATCATTGCACTTTTCATTCAATAATTCACTTTTGACATTTTTCACTTATTCAATTGACTTTTATTAAATATAAAATAGAATAGCTTTTTTACAAATCTACACAGATTTTTAAAAATAGATATATAAGTCATCAATTGATACTTTAGGTGCATATAAGATATTATATACCTTTGTATATACATCATGATATTTGTTTATTAATCAATTTTTAATATTTGAACAAAGTCCTATATAATATTGCCATCCCCCCCCCCCCCCCCTTTTTTTGCATTTTTACAGATTCATTACTTTCATTGATCATATAATGGTATATATGATCCTTCATATATGATTTGTTTTATTTGTGTACTGAAGAGAATATACACAAGGTAAAACCATCTTTTATTACAAATTCACTATATATTTGTACTAACCGTGAGTTTATTTTATTTATATTACATTTGATGTTAATAATTTACAATATACTCTATGTGTCACCAATGCTTTATACATGTACAGTACATACACTTTGTTTTTAATCATTGTTTTATTTATTATTACATAAAGATGTACTTATATGAACTTTTATTTATGTTTTAGCCCCTGAGGCAGCCGTCTTGATACGGCGAAACTCGGCCTGAGTCGGGCTACTTTGTGTCTCCACTTCAATAAAGTTTTTTTTCAAGACTATTGTCACTTAAAAACTGAGACAGACCTCTGTTGGGCTACAGCACCATGAATCTTCACTCCCAACTTCCCAGAGTGTTTTCCTCCTGTTTTTTATTCCCCTCCCAACTAACTCTGCCCAGTCACTGCTGTGTACTGTTCCTTCATTCTTGTCTAAAGTGGTCTTGGATTTTCACTTGAATTGGTCCAGTTTCTTGCTGTCCTTAGATAAGGGAAGAGATGCGGAAGATTATCAGCTGTTGCGACCCTTGGATGTCAAGAGACATGTGGGGTATCTGGAGGTTTCTAAACCTTTCCGAAAGACGGATCGCCTGTTTGTCCTTCATGGTGGAGGAAAATAGGGTGACCCAGCTTTGTGGGCTACAATAGTTCGCTGTATTAAGGTGGTGGTCACGGCCGCGTATGTGGATGTTGAAAAGCCATGCCTACTCAGGTTAGGGCTCAGGCAGTGTCATGGGAGGAGGTTAGATTGTCTCCTGTTGACATTTGCCAAGCTGTGACGTAGTCTTCCTTACACACTCTTTCCAGATGATATCATCTGGATGTGCAGGCCCAGGAGGACGCAGCCTTTGCACGTGCAGTGTGGTCTG